>NC_081408.1:215812134-216182134 GCF_030272615.1 Cryptomeria japonica | reverse complement strand
GGGGGGAAAAATAGGAGCATGTGTAGGGTAATAATGCCTAACTAGACATGTCGGAGCCAACGGTTCGTCATCACGACGAGCAGAACGAGAAATCGGCCACGCGACAACATTCCATTGAGTGAGATTGACGATTTTTTCGCCAACCAAAAAATTGTTGCCCTAATAAAACTGTAGGGCAACTTGAAAAACTGAGATAGGCTTTTGTAGGGACTCCTCTCATGGCCCCGTAGGTTTAAAGAGAATGTTTGCAGGTGCCACGGATTCTGAGTTAGGGCCCGTCAAAGTTTGACAATTTTGAGCACTTAGGGCGCTCAAGGGACGACGTCGGTAGGGTATGACCCCGAGCGTTCGATCGAGTGGGGGGGCAAAATAGGAGCATGCGTAGGGTAATAATGCTTAACTAGACATGTCAAAGTCGACGGTTCATCATCGCGACGAGCAGAACGAGAAATTGGCCACGTGACAACATTCCATTGAGTGAGATTGATAATTTTTTCGCCAACCGAAAAATTGCTGCCCTAATAAAACCGTAGGGAAACTTGAAAAACTGAGATAGGCTTTTGTAGGGACCCCTCTCGTGGCCTCATAGGTTTAAGCGGAACATTCGCAGGTGCCACAGATTTCGAGTTAGGGCCCGTCAAAGTTTGATAATTTTGAGCACTTAGGGCACTCAAGGGACGATGTCGGTAGGGTATGACCCCAAGCGTTCGATCGAGTGGGGGGGGGGGGGAAATAGGAGCATGCGTAGGGTAACAATGCCTAACTGGACATGTCGGAGCCGACGGTTTGTCATCGTGATGAGCAGAACGAGAAATCCACCACGCGACAACATTCCATTGAGTGAGACTGATGATTTTTTCGCCAACCAAAAAATTGCTGCCCTAATAAAACTCCGAGCGTTCGACAAAGGTGGGGGGCAAAATAGGACCATGCATAGGGTAATAATGAATTGTATCAAGTATTGTTCATTAAATGAATTGTATTGTATTGTTCATTAAATGAATTGTATTGTATTGTTCATTAAATGAATTGTATTGTTCATGAAATGTATTATTCATTGAATGAATTGTATTGTATTGTTCATTAAATGAATTATATTTTTCATTATAAAAACAACACTTACGATGAAATGAAATTAAATGAATTGTATTGTTCATTAAATAGCCATTATTAACCATTGTTAATTATTGGAATGAAGATTAAAGATTTCCATGATAACACCATGCACATATGAGCAACAATTTATATGATCGAATATCAACTTCTGTATATATAAAAATGTCAAATGATTACAAATGTATGTCCATACACAAATATGGCATAAATGACAACTGAAACAAAATGTATGTCTAAATACGTGAATGTATGTCCATATACAAAATATACATGCCAAATAGACATGTAAGCATCCCAAAACTATCTATAACATCCTAAGTTGCTGATGGATCATCAAAATCGATCCTCTTCGCCGCACTGCTCGACTCTGAAGGATCCTGCACAAGAAAAACAAACCACGATTAATATTAGTTATATTATATAATTCACATTCGAAAAGTTAACATAAAAATCAACTATAATTGAACTATTCATGTTTACCTCATCTCCACATTTTCTCTTTAGCTTTGCAGGACTCTTGATGTATGTCTTTAGTAGAGGAGGTATGTTTTGAATATTTTCATAAACAACCTACATATGTTCAGAAACATGACATTGATACAAGTTAGCATATAATTGTCACTGATAATAACAAATTATATCTACTAATCAAAAAATAAAATAAACACACATCTACTCGAGGCATCTCTTCTTCTTCTTCAGGTATACTATGTGTAGTCATCAAGGATGTGAAGCCAAGGATTCTCTGTTTATATACACAACAAGTATATGAAAATATCAATCTATGTCTAGACATGTATAATCACTATAAGTTATTTAAACTATTCATTCAATCATATTTGCATTCAATTACCTTTCCCTTGTCTCCAACTGCACTATCAGATCCTAAATCACATTGCTCCGCACTCATGCTGCTTGTGCCCTACAAGAGTAAAATAAGATATACATGTAAGTTACTACATAATCTAATTAATACCAATATAAATGATGAGCATGTATGTACAATAAAATACAAACGACTAGGTGCAATAATATATGTACCGTCAAGCTATCAAGGCCAAATGAAATGGCCGACAAGGTGCCCTCTTGAATCTGTCTCAACTCATCCTCAGTCATTAACTGTTAAATAGACCATGTAAATAAAAATTAGTACTTAATATTATCTAGTTTATAAATATTTAATTAAAATATAACATGAACTGTGAAAATACAAATCTTACCACTACATCATCAATGTATGATGATGGTGCCTCCTCACCTCTAGCATGTGAGGACTCCCCAGGGTATCCTCCAGTCTGTGTAATAACATCTGGTACATCATGCATCTCATGCACCTCATAATCTACACTATCCACAGGATGATCGATGGGCGACATACTGGACCCAAGCATACGTGCCCACACATGACACAACTATGGGGCACGCATATGTGTGGAGCCAAGGATGACGTGTCAACGCCACCGGATGCACCGCTACCATCAATAGTAGGCTGAGCTACTGACGTGACCTGAGAAACCAAAAGGCTACTCAAAGAGTGAATAGCCGATATGGTCCGTGAAGTCGCCTCACGAATGATATCAGGATGCTGCACTGCAGGTGGGGGATCAATAGGAGGAGGGGGGACATACGGGCCCTGGACTACTCTGATTGCCCCAGGTCTATTTTGGGGCATACCTAAACCTACATCCTAGAAAGGTTGGATGTCAAAGTAGTTCACATGTTTGTGTAAAACAAACTCAGCATACAATTTTTTTATAAAATAGAAGTGGATATCAAGATTGTTGTTGGGTGGTTTATCAAAAACCATCCACCAACGATCCCAAAAGTTTTTCACAATCCCATCATTTGTGCACCATTTAATAGAAAGTTTTGTTTTTTTGGGATCTACGGGCTGACCAGTATGGGGATTGACAAACAATGAGGCGATTTCAACTTTGAATATCTCAAGATCCTTGATATCCTTATACGACAAGCCATCTGCATATTTTTCCCTCATAGAATCTTGCCACAAAAGGGCGGCATCGTGCTCCTCAGTCATGGTTTCCATACTTTTTATGATCGACATGAGAGGATCAAACATTGGGTTTAGATGAGGGATCCTACGATATACTTCTGCAATCCCCTCAATTCATTCAAATTTTGTGCAATCAAATCTTGAATTGAGGGGGGGTTTGGCAAATGAGGGTTTGGCTGTTGTAGTTGTTGTTCGTCAGTGTTTTCATTGTTATCCCCCATTTTTAACCTAATTGAATGTAAATAATTAAATTTAGTTAACAAACTTAAACAATTAGGTATTTGATTTAAAAAAACCTAGTTTCCATAAAAAAACCATATTTTCAATGAAAAATCAAATAAACATTAACAAAAAATACAAAAAATGAATGAAAATGATTCAAAATGATAAAATTCTTACCTCTGAATCTATCTTTTAGCAATTTTTTGTCAAAAAAAACCGGATATCGGATGGAGCAGATATCGGATTGTGATGAAATCGCGCGGCCCATGAGTTAACAATGACTCACGAGCTGCCACTATCAAAATATAAAAGTCTCAGAAAATCGGATATCCGATTTTTATACTTAAATTATTTTTAAATAACATATATAATATAATAATATATTATATAATATAATATTATATAATATTATATATATTATTATATAATATGTAACATATAATATATTTTTTAAATTAAAATTACAAATAAAAATCGGATATTCGATTTGCATAGGTAATTACCAAGCCAAGGTGTACTGACACCCAGGCCAAGCAAAAAGTCAACACGGATTTTCGCATTTTTAGGCGAGTGAAGAAGGCTATTTTTTTCACATCGCCACTTTTTGGGCCCCCTTGATCCTGCACTAACCCATAACTTTCTTGATAGCATCTCACCTTCCATGAATCTCAATCATCCTCCCTCTAAAAATAAAGCATCTCCCTCTCCTCAACTTGGTTCTACTCATAAGGATACCCTAGTTCAAGATAAGATGGTTAACATCTTTTTCAAATATCTCTCTCTCAAAGGTGAGGCTTTAAAGAGTAATGTTGATCCTTCTCCTAGAGAGTTTATTCCCCATGTAGATCCTTTGGTGATAGCGGATGATATGACCTTTCCTAGTAATAATATTTCTTCTAAAACATCAATGCCTACCCCTAGTCTCCCTCCTAAAATTGGTCTTATCCATGATAACATTTTAGTGCAAGAAGAGACTATCAACGATTCTTCCAACAATCTTGTTTATTCTTCTTCTAAGGACACCTTTGATATTCCTAAACCATCCTCAATAAATTTGATACATGTGAATGAAACACCTAATAAACCCCTCTTCACAATTCAAGGTGCTTGTCCTTCTCAAAATTCCCCACGTCAGCCTATGTTAGTGGTTCAAGGTGGTTATACTAGTGATTCTTTTTGCACTCCTAAGAGACCTATTCTTACTATGCAAGGAGGTTATCCTACTAAGAGCCCTAATGAATATGCTAAGAAAATCACTGGAGAGACTTATCATACAGTTTCTCATACCTACAACACAAGAAACAATAGGAAACCTAGTCCTCCTCCAATTATCTCAGCTTCACTTCCTTCCTCTCAACCTATTCTTTCATAAGCACCTCGTATATAAAATCTTAGCAAGGAGTATGATCTCATTAAACAACTTAAAACCACTCCTGCTAAAATTTCTATTTGGGATTTGGTTCAAACTTCACCTGCTTATCATGGGATGTTACAAGTTGCTTTGAAAAACTTAGATATCCCACCTACAATGACACCTAATAACATGTCCACTTTGATTGATCCTACAAACAAATCCAAAGCTCAAATTGTATTCACACAAGATGAGTTACCTTCTCCTGAAATCCAAAAAAATATGATCCTCTTATGATTGTGGTTATTATCAACAATAGTGCTATAAGATGAACCCTTGTGGACAATAGGTCTGGCCTTAATGTTTGTGGTGTGGACTTATTGGATAAGATTAAAAAGTGGATCATGCTCTCATCGAACCTTCTTCTCTTACCATTCGAGGCTTTGATAATGTGGCTAAACAATGTCTAGGTGTCATAACCTTTCCTGTTAGGGTAGGTCATGTTGTGTTACCTACAACTATTCATGTTATGCCTGGTAATTTGACATATAACCTTCTATTAGGGAGACCTTGGATTCATAGCATGCAAGTGGTCCCCTCAACTTTGCATATGCAAGTCAAGTTCATTTATAACAATATGACATACACCTTGTTAGCTGCCAAACCTCAAGAACCATTAAAATCTCCAATCTTCTTGTTCAACTACTTCCCATTCTTCTTCCAATCCTTCTACTTCTTCAAATACATCTATTTCCTTTAATGATGTTGTTCCTTCTAGTACTCCTGATTCCCCTAGTCAATCGGAATCTCCTCCCAAGGACCTCTTTTCTCCTGAAGAAGCGCTCGCAAATGATGATTGGGGATCTCTAGACTTTACCCCTACTTTTATAGGAGAATATAGGGTACCTTGTAAAGGATATAAGACTAAGAAGGAGAAATTTAAGGAGGAACCTAAGGAGCAACCCACCTTGTCTAAACAACTAAGTGACCACTTTGTGGCTGCTTCTAATTCAAATGATTCTTCAAAACCTTCCTCTAATTCAAATGGCATTGAGACCTATGAGGCATCACCATCTCCTTCTGATTCGGCATCCCTTTATGGTCCTGGTTTTCACATTTTAGCTAAGAGTGGCTATGATGGCAATGGTTGTGGCGCAAATGAACAAGGAATTAAAGTTCCTTTAGAACATGACATGCATGAAGCTTCATTTGGACTTGGATATAATCCTTCTAAGCCCGCCAAATCATCTAAAATACTATCTCTAATGTGAATGCTATATTTAGTAGTGATGATAACCTCACCTCAATTAAATCACCTTCTACTTCTTTCAACACTCATCCCCCTCATAAGAAAATCTTGGTGATGAACAAATCTCTTTATGAATCTCCTCAAGAGATTTCTAATCCCCCTTATGAGACTTTATTTTATACTCATTCTAAAATCCCTTCTTCTAGGAAGAAGGCTCTAATGAATTATACCTAGCCCTCTCCTAAGATTTCTTGTGTGCAAGAGAAGTATGACTTAGTGGCCTATTCTTCTCCTATAAACTTTTCTCTTTCTAAAGACTTTTTAACATTCACCATTTTATACATGTGAAAAGTAATGATTTTGTTATGGAATAAAACATTATCAAACAACATTAAAGCTTTCAAAGACCTAGAATTCAATCACAAACCCTTCATGATGTACATCTTTCAAAATATGTGAGAAATAATCATGAAATTTTTTTTTTTGTATACCATGTAAAATCAAATTTGTACCAATGATATTCCATACAATCATGGATGAAATCTATGTAAGAAGAAATATAATACAAAAATTTCTAAGGGATATTTTTCCTTTACACGACTACAAAAAATGCACACATTTTGTAGTTACAAAACATGTTCAAATTTTATAAGTCGCAAAATGAACTCTTGTTATGTGATTTTCAATATAACATTAGTGTGCTATTGACAAAAATCGCTAGTTCACCACTTTTTGTGTATCATTTCCATGCACTCACCTAATAGAAGAGTGCTACTCATATGGTTATTAAATGCCATAATTTTCTGGATGGTAAAATGTTTAAGAGATGAAACCATTAGATGATCTCTAGTTCACTGGAGGATCCTACCTACAAAGGCTGCCACTTTGAAAGAATCTAGAATTTTGAAGCATTTAAATTTACAATGCTTGACTGAAGGTAAGATTTGGGAATGGTAAAACTATAATATCCATTTTTCTATTAATTTATAGTTATGGACCAAAGGTCTAGATTTCTTATTTCCAATGGACCCTCTTCAGATCTCCTATGTGCCCACCAGGTTCAAAAATTTCTAAGTGTGTAGATACTTTCAATCTTTAAGTGTGTGTAAGTTGTCAAAGTTTGAAATATTTTCATACCATCATTCTTTTTGCCCAAATTCCACCCTTTCAATTATTCATATTAGAACATCAAACCTTCCCATTTTGGCATTTCTTTCCTCCCAACTCCACCTTTCTCCTTATTAATGTAGGTCTAATATCAAACTTTCCCTTCCTAGCATCCCTTTCATTTGATCCCAACTATTTTATTCACATTTGTCAAAACCATTTGTTACCACTATATCTAAATAGCACAAACCTCAAATCCTTAAAACTTATATTGGGATACCTTTCAAGATTAGAGCTTCAACCTTTCCCTTACTTTAGTACCTTTTATATAGCACCCCCAAAATTTGATCCCCAATATGTTACAATATATCACCTCATTTGGATCGTAGATTTGGATATTCTTATTTGGGTACCAAGTATGATATACTCCTAAAATTCAACACTTGACATGTAGCATAGGACTTGAGGTGTCTTTGATCCTAAAACTTTGACACTCCTACCTGTGGTGACACTGTTTCCCACCTACCCCTTGTAGGACCTCAAGATGCCATTAATGACTAGATCTACTGCTACAACTACTCCAAAAGTCATTCTCCCACTACAAAAATTATATTCAAATATAGATATGTAGACTTACATGTATCTGTGGTGTTGGGTGATGAGGATTGTCATGCCCTCTTTAATGTTGTGGTTGCATCTTGATGCCCTCTAATCCTTAGGCATGATTAAAGCCACTCTTTCAAGTTAGATTCATTCTCGTCCATTGATTTCAATGATTAGAATAAAGGAATATATTCATTTAGGGATTATTCATTTTACACACAAAACTATTGGCAAAACTTGTTCTAAGAATCCCTATTCGAGCAACCAATTTCAAAGATGAATTTCCTTGGATTTTCTAGAGACCAAATGACAAAAGCCGTTTGATTTCAAGGATTAGAGGATGAAACTGCTTTGTCCTTTAAGACAATATCACTCAAAGACCTCATAAATGAGCTTTTACGGTAATAAATTTTAGTTACGTTGAGTTCTATCATTTGCAGTTGTGAATTTGAGTAATTTAGTTTTAATTTGTCACCGATGTTGTTGCAATTGGTGTTTCACTGTAATTGTAACATATCTTGATGAATTTATAAAAAATTTTGATAATAAGATTTTTTTTAAGGTTAAATTCTTTACTTGTAATATGGTTTGTAAATGTGATGTACAAATTGTTATTAAATCTAAGTTTGTGGAAGATTTGTTAGAAATACATAAATCTTATATTCATTTACATAAAATATTCATTTGAGTTTTTATAGATCCCTTACCTCTCTCTATTTATAATCATTCCCATACATTCTACCTTATCATATCTTTATCTAAAATTATTTCTATACGCTCACAATTATTTATATCTATGCATGCTGTAATGTCCCAACTTCGCAAATCTAAGAAAACACGTAAACAATGAATTTTAATGATTGATTAATTCATTTAGGACGTAATTAGTCAAAAATTCATTTGAGTTCATTTGTTATCAATAAGTCAATTCCATATTTAATTCCTAGTGGGATCAAGAGGATAAGCTACCTAAGGATGCCCGTAGCGCTTATCAGGCCCAAGGGCGGTACACTCCCCCTTGGCCCTACTGCCCGAAGCCCTTTTGTCAACTGCAGTGGGTGGCCTACCTGGCAGAGGCCTAGTTCCTGCTATCCCTGTTGCCTAATTCCTCATTTATCTCACTGGGTTTGGATATGTAATTGCTTTATTTATTATCTTGGTAGTGATCATTCCTCTAGTCCTTAATTGCATAATGTGGTTTATCCTTAAATAGTAGTTGTATATTATTTATTAATTTATTTAATATGTGTATACCATATATATATATATATATATATATGGGTTGTTCATTATCTAATTTCTATATCAACAATGTAATTTAACCATTTTAAATATAACTATTTCGAATTAGTAGCTGCACAAATTTATGCATCTACGAAATAAACACTTATCTATTTACAAACATGTAGCATCCATTGATGTATGAAAATATTATTGTAGATTCAAATTACTTACCTGCGTCTCCTGCCTTTACTTCTACCGCTTTTCGTTTGTTCTTCCTTTTGCTACTATCGCTTCCTGTTTTTCCCTGCACTTCCTTTGTCGCCCGCCGCGCATTAAGCTTAAATACCCACGGGAGGGTTCGCATGGACCCAACCATGGGTCGCGACTGCTGAGGGAGAGGTGTGAGGTGGCGGCTATGGGGAGTCACTGCTCCCTGGTTCTCCCGCAACTCCTTTTGGCGTCTTAAAACGACGCGTCGTATCCGCCTCAAACCCTTCGCTGTATGCCATGTGATTTGTGGGTTGCAACATACCCGATAATGGTTAAGGTTTTATCGTTATTTTAATGTGTTTGACATTTAATAAGCATTCTGTTTTAATATATTAATATGGATTCCCTTTTAATGATATCGCATGGTGATAATTTATAAGTTTTGTGTATTTTATATTTATTTTGTAGCACACATTATATAATAAATATTATGTATCAATAATTGTATATTTAATAATATTTTATGGTAACGTTTAATTTAATAATTAGAGCATGATTATTATATTAATATAAATAATGAATCATTTCTTATAAATGGAAGGTATAAATAATTACAAAATGTGGGGTCATGACACATGCATTTATACCCATAAATTAATTATCCACCTTGATATTAGCACATTTCTATTATGGGTCAATATTGCAACATCTATGAGCAATCTTGTACCATATAAAATTGACCCCAAATTCAAGAATCTGAATTTCAAATCCTTAATAACTCCTAGTTATTCACTAGCCATAATGAGCCAACTTGGTAAATGTTTGTGTGATTGATTGCATTAATGTTTAAAAGGCATTTGACTTGCATTAATTCACCTTCACTTCATATTTGTAAATCATATGTACTAAAGAGACCAATCATTTAAGAACATCAAAACATTCTAGGACATTTCCATGTTTAAATATTGTTGTCCTTGATCATTTTTAGTTTTGTAAAATTGATCTTATTAAGGGGCTAGACCTAAGAGATCTTGACCCTTGATCCAACACTTTCCCAAAAGTATTTTTTTAAATACCATCGATCCTTGATATTCCTCGAAGATTAGAAATTATAGTTAGTTTGATAGTACAATTACACTATGCATCAATACTTTACAATTGATCCACAAATACAAAAATCACAAGCCAAATATTATAGATATGTAAAAAATTCCAAATAAAAAGCTGTTTAAATCAACCTTTTTCCACTAAATAAAACATTAACATCTATTTCCATCAATATTATGATAAGAACTAAGTACCTTATGTACTCGTATTTAATTTCTTAAAATATCATGTAAAGCATTGAAGGAGACAGGCAACAACAATTTCCAGGCTTTAATACTGAAAATATGAACCTAAATCATTAAAAAAAGTTCTCGATGGCACCAAGCGAAAAAACTCGGTGCGATATGGAGTGTATGTAACGACAGAAAATAATTTGACCACGCCTCTATCAAGTTCACTCAGCAGCTATCATGCTACGCTAATCCAAAGAAAAACTCACTGGGGATTCAAATTTATGAAATTCACAAGCGCTTCCAAACTAGTGGCAGACGGTCCTCCTCTACTCACTTCCTCCTCCGCCAAATCCCTAAATCTCTCTGCTGCTCTTCTGAATCTCACACTCTCCTCCCCTTCCATCAACATTTTCACCTTGCTCTCTATTTCTTCAGCTCTTACAACCCTATTCCCGTCATCTCCATTTTTTAACCCTAACCCAAACTTCCATTCGTCCACAATATATCTGCAGTTGAAAAACTGATCCACTGCAAGAGGAAATCCCAGCATGGGAACACCTGCTGACACGCTTTCCATGACCGCATTCCACCCGCAGTGGCTCAAAAACCCTCCCACTGCAGGATGTCTCAGAACCTCCGCCTGCCTAAACCAGGCTGCGATTAAGCCCCGCCCTTCACATACATCTATAAATCCAGTGGGCAACATCTCCGAGAAATGACTCGCCTCCTTATCTGGACGAAGCGCCCACACAAAATAGCACCCTGTTTTCATAAGACCGTCTGCTATTTCCCTCACCTGAGGTCTTGCCACAGTTATGAAGCTGCCGAAGGAAACATAGATGACCGACCTCGCCGGTTTGGTATCTAGCCATTCAGTGCAGTGAGAGTCGGGCATTGAAGAGAAGCCCATGTTTAAGGGACCCACACAGTACACAGGGGTTTTATGCCTCTGTGCCTCCACTGCTCTAAAGTCCAAGGCATTGAAAGAATTCGCCACAATCCAATCTGCCGTCCTCACATTAGTAAAACACTCTATAAATTCATTGACCAAAGGAGAGGGAGGAGTAAGATAGGTTGGAAGATCTGTCGATTGTAGCGGAGGCGACCCTGCAATAAAATCCTTCAACCCCTCTAACCCTGAAATTATTGAACAAAAACCCAAAAAATCAAAATTTTCTTCCCACAAACCCTGCAAGCATTCAACTGTACCTATTAATTGTAGGTTTCTTTTTGACATACCTAATTCCAAATGATCAAATATGGAAAAACTTGTCACAGACATTGGACAGAGAGAAACAGACCGGAGAGCGTGTCTTTTTGCAAAAGGAAGCGCCCATTTGAGGAATACATCGGCGACGATACATGTTGCGGCCGTTCCCGAGCGATTGAGGTTTGTTAGGAGTTGAGCCACATGAGCTTCCATGTTTGAGAGGGACAGAAAAAATTCTGTGATATTTCTGCCCCTTTCCGATTCCCCAACCACGCAGTTTGGTATGATGGCGGCCCGAATGTCTGGAGCGTAGGTGAAAGGATTGTGGTCGGCCTGGGTAAGGATTTTGTGCCATGACTCGGTCACCACAAATGTAACGGGGATTCTGTGAGAGGAAAGCTTCCAGGCGAGGTGCATCATTGGATTTACATGGCCTCGCCCTGGATATGGAACAATTACAGCATGAGCTCCCATTATTTTGCCTTTGTGGCTAGATACAAGTTAAGAGCCAGATATTTTATGTATTTGTCGAAGTATCTTTTGATCGAATCTGCTTTTTAGCGATGGTTTCTGTCGGTATAAGAATAAATAATCACATCACTTGGAAAGCAAAATTAAAAGGGCTTTTGAAGAAATGGATAATACAACGAAGTGACCACAATAAAGACATCTACTTGGTTAATTTCAAATGTTAAATTTTTAAAAATAACAAATACAAGCCAATATTGTAAATTCTAATAAAAAGAAGAAAATGGGAAACTAACTCATTGCTGGAACGGATAAAAAGAGATAGTTTGAGGACCTATTGCAACTTGACAAATTAAATACTTTCGGAAAATCTAAAATAAAAATTCACCAAAGAAAGCTCTCTTTAATTAAAAATTAGGAGAAACTGGAGAGAAAAAAGAGAAAAATTAAAAGAAATAATTCTCTTTGTGAAATGGGCTAGGAAATGCTAGTCACAAAAGATTCAAAATTAGATATCAAAGAAATGTGGATTGAATTTTATTGTAAAACAACCATTAAAAGGCTCCTTTCTTATGTAATACAAAATGGAGAAAGAAAAAAGAAAAGAAAAGTAAACCCTTGGTTGATAGATGAAGTTAGAACTTTTCAAAGATTGTGAGCCAAATTTATCAATTGATACTACTTGTAAATGAAATAAAATGAAAATTACCCAATTTATCAATTGATACTACTCGTAAATGAAATAGAATGAAAATTGAATCATCTATCAATTTACACTTGATCTTTTGGTGAAGTTGAATGATTTGAAATGAAACCAATAGAAATCAAGTTATATTGAGTGCATTGTCTCAACATAATAAAAAATGAACTCAAGAACATGGTCCAAACACCCCTTAACAAAATCATCATTCATCTACTTGAAAATTGAATTCGAATGTAAGAGGACTACTATAATGTCGTTTCGGGAACCATCATTGCTAGTAAAAACACATAGATTTTCAGATCTTAAGCAAAACCATGGCCAAGTTCTTTTAAGTATCTCATCTCTATCTGTGATGACTGTAAACAGTTATTCCTTTATTCCCCTGTTTTCGATTGGAAAATATTTAAAATTTAAGACATCTCTGCTAAACACAAACAATTCTGCTAAATGACAGTGATACCATGCCAGGGATCACTACAAACTGTTCCCGCAGCCTTTTGCAAACTGTCCTCGCAGCCCTTGTTTAAACTGAATTGAAAGCTGAAAATAATAGAGATTCCACTAATAGCAGCTGGAGCTATAGCTACTAGTACTCACTAAAACAACGAGAATTCGATGAGTAAACAACTGCGTAAATCAGCCCAGACCAGAGAGAGAAATAGAGAGTCATAATCCAGTTTATAAATTAAGACAAAACAATCTATCATACTTGCGTTGATATCATGTTAACTAAAAATATTTGATAAATATGCCTAAAAGCGAAGCATAAAATACTATTGGATTTCGATTTGTCAAATTACTTTCAGACTATTCACTAGCACTTCCAAATTAGCTGCAGAGCGTCCTCCTTTACTCACTTCCTCCACGGCCAAATCCCTAAATCTCTCTGCTGCTCTTCTTACTCTCTCACCCTCCTCCCCTTCCATCAACATTCTCACCTTCATCTCTATTTCTTCAGCTCTTATAATCCTATTCCCATCCTCTGTATTTTTCAGCCCTAACCCAAACTTCCATTCCTCCACCATGAATCTGCAATTGAAAAACTGGTCCCCTCCAATAGGAAATCCCAACATGGGAATACCTACCGAGACACTTTCCACGACCGCATTCCACCCGCAGTGGCTCAAAAACCCTCCCACGGCAGGATGTTTCAGAACCTCCGCCTGCCTAAACCAGGGCGCAATTATCCCTCGCCCTTTACATTCCTCCAAAAATCCAGTCGGTAACATCTCCGACACATGATCCGCCTCTTTATCTGGACGAAGCGCCCACAAAAAATAGCACCCGCTTTTCATGAGACCGTCTGCTAGTTCCCTTACCTGAGATCTTGCCACAGTCATGAAGCTGCCGAAGGAAACATAGATAACTGACTGCGCCGGTTTCGAATCCAGCCATTCATTACAGTCCATCTCGGACTTTGAAGAGGAGGCCATGTTCAAGGGACCTACACAGTACACGGGGTTTTTGTGGCTCTGTGCTTCCACCGCTTTGCAATCCAAGGCGTGGAAGGAATTGGCCACAATCCAATCCGTTGTCCTCACATTGGCAAAACATTCTCTAATTAAATTGCCCACTGGCTACGAAAGGGTATCGGTAATTGCTGCTGGAGAATCTGTTGGTTGTAGCGGAGGCGATCTGGCAATATAATCCTTCCATCCTTCCAACTCTGCAATGACAAAAAAACAAATAAATTAACTTTATCTTCCCACGAAATCAATCAACTACAACTATTAATTCAAGTTTTCATTTTTACATACCAATGCATAAATGATAATAGATGGAAAATGTTGTGACAGACATTGGACACATCGAAACAGAGAGAAAATCATGTCTTTTAGCAAAAGGGACGGCCCACTTGAGGAATATATCGGCGACGATGCATGTCACTGGTGTTCCCGAGCTATTCAGATTGGTTAGGAGTTGAGCCACATGAGCTTCCATGTTAGTTAGGGAGTCTAAAAATTCCGTGAAGTTTTCAGCCCTTTGGGACTCCCCTACCACGCAGTCTGGAATGAGAGCGGCACGGAGGTTAGAAGCATGGATGAAAGGATCCTCATCGACCTGTGTAATGATTTTGTGCCAGGACTCAGTTAACACAAATGTAACGGAGATTCCGTGGGAGGCGAGCTTTAAAGCGAGGTACATGATGGGATTCAGATGACCTCGCCCGGGATATGGAACAACTAACGCATGAGCTGCCATTATTTTGCTTTGGTTTTCTAAACTGCAAATGAAAACAGATCTTGATCTGAAATACAGTGAAAAAAAGCCCCTAGTCAAAGAGTAGGTAGTATTTTGTGTTTTTTTTGCCCCTAGTCAAAGAGTGGGTAGTATTTTGTGTTTTTTTTGCCCCTAGTCAAAGAGTGGGTAGTATTTTGTGTTTTTTTTCAAAGAGTAGAAGATTTGAAGTGTAGGTGAAAGGTGTCACGGGGCTAGGTTTTCCCGTGCGGCATCGACGATCTTTTAGGTACTTGTCTGTAAGATCCAAGCACTTCCAAGAACTCGGACTATGCCTGTAAGCACTCCCAAGCTCCAGAACCTGCACACACACACTTGCACAACACGTACAAACTTGCACAGCGGAATCTTTACACAATAACACAATGTTGGGGCAATAAGATAGCTTTATTGATCTGAAGAATGGCCCCTGGCCCGGTCTACAAACAATTCCAACTATGTCGTTGGTCACTACCCCGAGTACTCCCTCAGCACTCGATTACAAGTTCCCACCCCTGGATCAACGTCCACTCTTGAAGCACCGGTACAAACACCACTGCACCTCGCCCCTGGCTGTAGCTTCTCACGTAAACTCTTGATACACAAAGACCCTGTCTCCTTTGGAACTCAACCTGGCGCACCACCGACTCTCTCGTGAGCCTGCGACGACTTACCCAGTACAAGATCCAGGCCCCCTCCCTAAACGGGGACTCCAAGTCACTTTGCTACTCTGCTGCTGCTCCTACTTCACCTCTGCTCTGCAATCGCTCTGAACACCTTTGCTCGCTGGAATGCTATTTTGGTCCTCCTTGGATTTCTCCACCATGAACCTTCGCTTGTGGAAAGTAAAGCACAATGTAGATACGTTCTCTCGTGAACGGTCGGGGTACTCTGCTTCCCCCTATATAAGTTTTTCGTCCAGTTCTCACACATCTGAAGCTTGGCAATAAACATATGTCCGTCACCACAACTTCCACCTGCTGAGAATAACAAGGGACTTACAACCCCCAGAAGCATACTGGTCTCCCCGAGACAGTAGCCCCTTACATCCTCCCCCACTTAAAATAGGCGACGTCCTTGACGCCGGCAACACAGTCCCAGACTTATGCTGCAGAGGCCCCCAACTTTGTTTACACTTAGAAGGGGAGGTTGGAGTTCCTCTCCAAGAACTCCAAAACTTGGCTTCATATTTCCAGAGGTTCTCAGCCTTCTCCCAAGTCGCCTCTTCTCGGGACTGGCCCTGCCAATGAACTAAGAACTCCTTCCACTTCCTGTTTCCAAATCCTCTCTCCTTTACAGCGATCACTTCCTCCACATCTAGTCCCGGCCTGTCCTTGACAAATGCTGGTCCTCGGGTTGGTATGTTCCTGCTGTTGTCCTCTTTATCCTGATGATACGGACGGAGTTGGCTGACATGGAAAACAATGTGGACTCTAAGATGCGTCGGTAACTTCAGCTTGTATGCAACTTTCCCAATCTGTCCTGCAATTGTGAATGGTCCGTCAAACCTGCGACCAAGTGATGCACTCAACCCCTTGGGTGTCTTAAACTGAACTGGGTCCATCCTGAGAAAGACCTTGTCACCAAAATTGAACTCCACATTGCTCCTCCCTGAGTCTGCATAATGCTTCATTCTTTCCGCGGCCTTGACCAAGTTATGCCTCGCATGATCCACTCGATCTTGCCACTCCTTCAACCTATCTTTTGCATCCAGACAGTCCCCGACATATCCACTCAAAACCGTATGAGGAGTCAGTGGCTGCTGACCTATAGCCAATTCAAAAGGTGAATACTGACTCGATGCACTCTTCTGCATGTTGTAGCTAAATTGCGCTGGGTCCAACAACTTTGGCTAGTTGGATTGGTCCGACCAAACAAAGTGCCTCAGATAGTCCTCCAGGACCCCATTAATCCTTTCGGTCTGTCCATCTGTCTCCGGGTGATGACTCGTCGACATGAGCAACTTTGTCCCTATTAGCTTGAACATCTCCTTCCATAAGTTGCTGGTAAAGCGGGCATCCCTATCACTAATGATACTCAACGGAACACCCCAATACTTCACAACATTCCTGAAAAAGTAGTCGGCAGCGTCCTCGGCTCTGCACGGTGCCTTGCACGGTACAAAAACAGCATACTTCGAGAACCTGTCAACCACGACCATGATACTACTGTACCCGTCCACTTCTGGCAACCCTGTGATGAAATCCATACTCACGCTTGCCCACGGTCTTACTGGCACGGGTAAGGGCTGCAACAAACCTCCCGGAGATTTAGTTACCGCCTTATCCTATTGACATATGAGACAGCTCCTGACATATCTCATCCACATCTTTCCTCATGTTCTGCCAGTAGAAGCCTCTCTCAACCAATGCAAGGGTTCTCTTCTGTCCTGGATGGCCTACCCACAGACTATCATGACATTCGTTGAGAACTTCCCTCCTCACATTCTTCCACTTCGGAAGGTAAAATCGATCCTGTGTGAACAACAACAACCCATCCTTGATGCTGAACTTCCGAGTCCTACCCTCCTTAGCCTGTTTGTACAGCTCCGCTGCCTGAAGATCCATCAGGTACCCCTCCTTGATAAACTCCAACACCTTGCTAGATAGTTCCACTCGGCTAGCCCCGGGCTGTGCCTCCTAGTCCCCTTCAATAGCAGCTAACTGTCCCTTCCTGCTTAGAGCATCCGCTACAACATTCTTCTTTCCTGGGTTGTAGAGAATCTCGAAATCAAATTATGCTAAGAACTCTTGCCACCTGGCTTGCTTTGGAGTGAGCTTCGCCTGAGTCTTAAAATACGTTGAGGAAACATTGTCTGTCTTCACCACAAACCGCGTTCCCAAGAGATAGTGCCTCCAAGTCCGAAGACAATGAATGATCCCAGTCATCTCCTTCTCATGGGCAGGGTAATTCCTCTCCCTATCCTGCAACTTTCTTGACTCATAAGCCACTGGATGTCCATCCTGCATCAACACCCCTCCGACTGCAAAGTCCGAAGCATCGCTTTGAACCTCGAATGGCCTCATGAAATCAGGCAATGCCAACACTGGCGCCGATGTGAGTCTCTCCTTGAGTGTCTCAAAGGCCGTCTGACACTTGTTTGACCACTTCCACTTTTGGTCCTTCTTTAGAAGTTCTGTTAAGGGCGCTGCACATCTAGAAAACCCTTCAACAAATCTCCTGTAGTAATTTGCCAAACCAAGAAACGACCTCACTTCCTGAATATTCTGCAAGGGTTCCCAATCCCGGATTGCTCTTAGTTTCTCTGGATCTGGACGAATGAAACCTTTTCCAATGATATGCCCCAAGAAGTGCACCTCTTCCTGAGCAAACGCACATTTCTCCTTCTTGATAAAAAGTTTGTTCTCCCGGAGCAACTGAAATACTTCTGCCAAGTGTTGCTTGTGCTCCTCCATGTTCTTACTGTAGACTAGTATATCGTCCAGATACACCACCACAGACTTATCCAACAGAGGTCGGAACACATCGTTCATGAGTGTACAAAATGTCGCGGGTGCATTGCATAGCCCAAATGGCATCACCATGAACTCGTATGACCCATACCTGGTCACACATGCAACCTTCTCCTCGTCTCCCGCTGCAATCCTCACTTGATAGTAGCCCTGCTTAAGATCAAGCTTACTGAAGACCTTTGCCCCAGACAATCGGTCAAAACAATCAGCAATAAGAGGAAGGGGATACTTATTTTTGATGGTCAACTTGTTCAGGGCCCTGAAGTCGATACATAACCTCAATGTTCCATCCTTCTTCTGGAACAACACGGGTGCCCCATACGGAGAACGGGATGGCTTGATGTAACCCGCCTCAAGCAGCTCCTCCAACTGCCTCTTCAGTTCTACCATCTCGGGACCAGATAACCTGTACGGAGCCTGTGCTGGTGGCTTCGCCCCTGGTACCAATTCAATCTTGTGATCTACAGTTCTCCTCTCTGGGAGTTGAGCGGGTAGCTTGACTGGCATAGTGTCCTCAAACTCCAAAATGAGTTCCTCTACTTTAGGTGGAATGGGTGTCTCCTGCACATCTTCAAGTTCATCCCAACCTCCAAGTAGCGCTGCCAAAAACATCGGTTCCTTACCATGCTTCTTGGCTGCCTTTTTCATTCCCAATGCTGAAATCATCGGAGCCTTCCCAGATTGTCGCCTCTCTGTCATCTTCACCAAGCCTATCTGCTTCGGATCTAAAAACACCAACGAATCTAGGTGAGGTATCACCGCAACCTTGCCGATCTTCAAAAACTCTTGACCCAAAATCAACTCGAAATCATCCATTTTGATCACTGTCAGATCCATGCGACCCTGCCACGAGCCGACTTTCAGTGGTATGTCCCGGACAATACCATGTATCTTTTTGAACGGGGAATTCACCGCCTTGAAAGAGCATGCATCTACTTGCACCTTCAACCCCAGATCTCTAGCTCTCCCAGCTGAGATAAAGTTGTGAGTAGCTCCTGTATCCACCATAGCCACTGTGTACTTCCCACTCAACTGGGCCTCCACGTAACACAACTTATTACGGTTCTCAGGTTCGGCAGCCGTTGCCCTAGGCTGCTCGGTGGCATTGACTACACCCAAACGCTGGATCACACCCATCGCTGCAATCTGACCATCTTGTTCTGCTGTCACCTGTGTAGAGTTCAACCTCTATCGCTGCGGACATTCTCTCGCCCAATGATCCGAGCCTCCACAGATGAAACACCCACGCCCTCTCTTGTCAGTCTTTGACTCGGCGTCTCTCGAACCTTTGTTGGAACCTTTACCAGATGAGGACTTCCTTGTCCCGCTCTGTTTGCTGCTAGAAGAGTCCCCCTTTCCCTTAGACTTTCCATCGTCCTTAGGTTGGAACTGCTTCTTGTCTTTCTTCGGCGGATAGGATCCACCCGATGCACCCGGTGCCTTCGGCAAATCCTTGTAGTCAACCAGTCGATCCGCGACTGAAATGGCCTCCTCGACATTTGGAACCTTCAGCTTCTGTAGCTCGTTCTGAGCCCACGGTGCCAGACCCTTCAAGAAGTGGTACAACTTGAAATCTTGATCCATATTTGGAAATTTCAACATAAGGACCCGAAAAGCTTTGATATAATCTCGGATCTTCCTTGTTTGCTTTAGGTCTGAAAGCTGTTTGAAGGAGGTCTAACCTGCATTCTCTGGCTTGAACTGCTCCTTGAGTGCATCCCGCAACTCATCCCATGTGTCTACCTTGACTACCGGCCTACCAGCCTCCATATCCTGAAGTCTAGTCCTCCACCAAAGCTTTGCTGCTCCAGTGAGGAATCTTGTGGCCGTCCCCACCTTTTCTTCGTCCGTCAATCCCCTCATGGATTTCAGGTACCTACCCATGTCAAAGAAGAAATTCTCCATGATCTTGTCATCTCGATCACCCTCATACTTTTCAGGTGGTGTCACTCTTGCACCCTTGGTAATCCTTGCTTGAGAAACACAACTCTTGACAAACTCGATCTCCTGAAGAGCCTTCTTCAACTCGTCTTCGAGTCTAACTCGTTCTTGCTATTCATGTCCATATAGGACTTGGAGATCCTTGATCTCGCCTTCAGCAACGTCCAGTCTTACCTCGGCGGCCTCCGCGCGCGCCGGCAGCTCCATCTCTTCCAAAGCCTCCAAACGGTTTCTCACTTCAAGAAGTCGCTCCTTTGTCTTGGACCTCTCAGTGACGTGAATAAGGGGCGAGCCCTGCTCCCCCTCTGACTCCCTGTCAGACTCCCCCGCTTTTGACTTCGGCATGACTGCTGTAAACTGAACTCCCTTTTAGTGTGCTAGCTTGGGGGTATCAAAACCTTGTGCTCTGATACCAACTGTCACGGGGCTAGGTTTTCTCGTGCGGCACCAACGATCTTTTAGGTACTTGTCTGTGAGATCCAAGCACTTCCAAGAACTCGGACTACGCCTGTAAGCACTCCCAAGCTCCAGAACCTGCACACACACACTTGCACAACACGTACAAACTTGCACAGCGGAATCTTTACACAATAACACAATGTTGGGGCAATAAGATAGCTTTATTGATCTGAAGAATGGCCCCTGGCCCGGTCTACAAACAATTCCAACTATGTCGTTGGTCACTACCCCGAGTACTCCCTCAGCACTCGATTACAAGTTCCCGCCCCTGGATCAACGTCCACTCTTGAAGCACCGGTACAAACACCACTGCACCTCGCCCCTGGCTGTAGCTTCTCATGTAAACTCCTGATCCACAAAGACCCTGTCTCCTTTGGAACTCAACCTGGCGCACCACTGACTCTCTCGTGAGCCTGCGACAGCTTACCCAGTACAAGACCCAGGCCCCCTCCCTAAACGGGGACTCCAAGTCACTCTGCTACTCTACTGCTGCTCCTACTTCACCTCTGGTCTGCAATCGCTCTGAACACCTTTGCTCGCTGGAATGTTGTTTTGGTCCTCCTTGGATTTCTCCACCATGAACCTTCGCCTGTGGAAAGTAAAGCACAATGTAGATACGTTCTCTCCTGAATGGTCGGGGTACTCTGCTTCCCCCTATATAAGTTTTTTGTCCAGTTCTCACACATCTGAAGCTTGGCAATAAACATATGTCCGTCACCACAACTTCCACCTGCTGAGAATAACAAGGGACTTACAACCCCCAGAAGCATACTGGTCTCCCAGAGACAGCAGCCCCTTACAAAAGGATTCTGGTCAACCTTGGTAATGATTTTGTGCCATGAATCAGTCACCACATATATATAATGGAGACTCCGTGAGAGGCGAGCTTTATTTTGCTTTGCTTTAGTCGCTGCAATTAAGCTAAAGCTTGCTAGGGGAAGAGCATCACTAGCTGTTATAGCTAAATTTATGCACCCACAGATTCTAAACGGTACATCGGATTTTGATTATTATTTTTTAGTTGTCTTCGTATGTAACTTAGCTGCTTATAGCTATTGATCTGGCTTTTGGGTAGTAACGATGCACGTTGTGGGATCAGTTATGCGCACAAAGGTCAAAAAGTACACATTTCAAAGTGTCGCCTGATACCTAACTAAAGATGTTCCGGTAACCGTCAACTCAAAATCGCTAGTACTTGTTGACAAATGTCCCAATAGTGGTGCACAAATGTTCCAATAGTGGTACACAAATGGGACAAATCTTCCAATAGTTGTGCACAAATTAGCCAATTAATTACAAAAAATGATTGGTTATTGGTACAAAACAAGTTTATTAATGGTGTTTTCACTATGACGGCTATTGGGGGGTCAACATGACAATAAGGTGACGATTATTGGAACTATGTTACCTATTGGTGCTCTTCCCCTAATTAAGAGCTGAAATTGAGTAAAAAAATTGTTCGTCAAATTTTCTTTTGCATAGGATTCCTTTTTAGCGTCTATTGTCAAATGTTCAAATTAACTTACAACAGAAGTGGAAGTTTGGGCAAATTCTCAGACAATTGCATTATTGGATGCAATTCTATGTTGGAGAAAGTTGCATGCAAAGACGTGATAGTTTACCTTCCTCTTGCGTGCAAAGAGGCAAGTAAAATGTGACTTTGAAGTTTACACGTGGTCAACATAAATAGAAATGGAATTATTATTTTTTTGATTGTATTGGAGTTTAAGAATATGAGGCCATTTCTTTTTTGGTTCAAGATGGTTTAAAATATATGGGATTTGAGTTGAAGATGGGATTTTTGGACTAAAGATTGGCTTACTATAAGATGGTTTAGAATATATGGGATTAGAGCGTAATATGGTTTATAATATATGAAATTTTGGGATTTAAGATGATTTTAAATATATAAGATTTTTTGGGTCAAAGATGGCTTTCAATAAGATGATTTAGTATACATGAGATTTAGTTCTAAGCTGGCTTACTATGTATTGGGTTTTTAGGTCAAAGATGGCTTACAATATGCGGGACCATGTAGAAGCCACCTAATTGGACTAGAAATAAGATTGACATGCCTTATCACCCCCAAGATTTGACTTTTTGACCTCTCTTTTAAGAGAACAAGTTCTCCACCATTATCCCACTCAAGTGCACTTTAACACATTGACTGAATAGCGTGCCTTGTACTTTTCTCTATTGGTTTTTATTTGTTTTTATGATTACTTTGTTATGTAATAATTAATAAATAATATTATGTAACTATTAATTGACAAGGGATTAGTATGTGAAGATGAAATAAGAAAAAAATGATTATTATTTAAAATTTATATATTTTAGATAGAAGTAAATTATGCTAATGTATTTTATAGCAAAGAAATGAAGAGTCTTCTATCTTATGAAATTGTAGTTATCTAATTAAGGTTAGGTTCATTGTTTTGTTAATAGATTGACGGACTCTAGAATATCTAGAAACATAACAATATATTCTAGAAAATGAAGAAAAAATAAAAAATATGTAAAGATACATAAGTTGAAAGGGGTCTCAAGAATAATTTGTGGTATAGACATTAAAATGATTCATGAATTCGATAATGTAATTGTGTTCACATTCAAATTCACCATACTTTGTGTAGTCACATAAATCTGTCCATTTTAATTAAATGAATATTTCGTATTTATTTGATTAAAAATCCACTAACCATCAATTAATTAAATTAATATTTAATTAATTCATCCCCAAACATTCTTCTATTAATTAAATAAATTATTCAATTTATTTTAATTAATTCATTAAACCAAATACAAATCAATTAAATAAATAAATCTATTTATTTAATTAAATCCCCCTTTTCCTCTTTTAAATAAATTAAATAAAACATTTATTTAAATCATTATCCCCACCCCATTTGCATTTTCCTACAAATGCAACTTGCACACATTTATTGAAATAAATGAATTTTTATTTTAATAAAATCCTATTTTCCCTCACCCACCAAATCCACTTGCAAAAATCTAATCCCCTTCTAGATTCTTCTAAACCCTTCCTAATTAGCCTAATCCCTCCTCTAAACTTTGTCACATCCCTAAGCAAAGGGAAGTCACTTCTCAAAACCTCAAAGTCTTTGATAACCATTAAAGGCTTCAAGTCTTCAACCACTAAATGGCTCAAAGTCTTTGATAACCTTTAAAGGCTTTCAACCTTCAACCACTTAATCCCCAAAGTCTCCAATAACCATTAATGGTTAACTCAAACCCTCCCACATGGTTAAAACATTTGTTTTGACTCAACCTCTATCCAACCCAAAGGTCTCATCAAGCATTTAATGCTTTGACCATGATTATCTCTTAATCATTTGCACAAAGGTTTATCCTTGCATTAACTCCTAATCCAGTGGGTAATCTTAATTTAGACTTGACCCTTAGCCTTTAGATAACCATGAGGTCTTCTCAGGCCTTTAATGCCTCCAACCTCTTCTCTCAACCCAATCCTGTGTTGACACTTGTCACTATTTTATTGGTACAAATTGTGCACAGGGATCCCCAACTTTCAAGCTTGACCCTTGATTAAACCCTTCAATCCTGGCCATCCATTGCTCTATTTTTTCTATAAATAGAGCCCATTCCTTCATAATCCAGATCCTGAAAACTTGTATGCATTTAGGCTATAGACATTTTTAGAGAGCATTTAGCATAAGCAATCTAACATCTTATCATTTTGGTTAAAATACATCATTTTAGCATTAGTATTAGCTTTTTATTTCACATTTAGAGCTATACTACAATCTCAATCCTCCATAAGCATCCATAGTGCAAAAAGCTGCTGAGAGCTACACTATTTTGGAACTTGGAGAGGAGAGGAACAAGGGAGAAGAAGCTAAAGCCATGCTAAGAGGCAGTTGGAGATGCCTCATAATCTGTGTTTTGTTTATTAGATAAATTAGCATGCTTTTAGTGTCTCTCTTGGTATGCCTTTTTAGATTAGTTTTTGATTGACTAACACTAACGGTTTTCGTGTCTTTGGTGTTGTTTATCATTTGCTAACCTTGTGCCATTTAGGAGGGCATCATTTGGTGAACCCGACGTGAATCGAATACGCAACCTTCTGATATTTTTTTTGTTAACTAACATGTTTGATTGTTGAAAGTGCCACACAGGTCGCGCTTCGGCGCTATTGAACACGTTTCAGCGCTACCGACAATTTTTCTTTTAGCGCTATTGTTTTTACAATAGCGCTATTGTAAAAGTTTCGGCGCTATTGAAATCTTTTTAGCGCTTTTGTTGTTATTCTAGCGCTATTGGAAACATTCTAGCGCTTCTGCCTTTCTGTAACTTCTGTTCTTTCAGCGCTACTGTTTAAATTAGCGCTTTTGTTCAACGCAGACTAGCGCTATTGTGTAAATTAGCGCTTCTGTAAAAACACAGGCTAGCGCTATTGCGACAGAGTGTTGTCCAAGTCGCCTTGTAACCGAAAAATTGAGTATCTTAGGCTTATGGAAGCCCCCCTTGAACACCGATTTTTACTAATTTGTTTTTGTTCATGCAGGTTAACAACTCACCATAAAAATCACAAATTTGTCATTCAGTGCTTAAAAAGAACTTGAAAAACACAAAAAAAATTTCATTGTTTTCTAGTTAGGACTCATCTTTCTATTGGTGCTTAAAATCAACACACAAAGTTCTTTTCTTGCATAAAACTACAAAACAAAAAATTTTCATTGTTTTCTAGTTAGGACTCATTTTTATTTTTGGTGTTTAAAATCAACCAAACAAAGTTCTTTTCTGGCATCAAATCTAAAAATCACAAGCCACACTTCAAATTTTGGTGCAGTTAAAAACTTACAAACCACTTGTTTTGATTTTTTTATTTTTTTTTGCAAAAACGATTTTTACTTCAAAGCAAACGTGTTTTCCATTAAGTTGACCAGGATTTTCGAATTCTAGATTACAAAACACATTTCTTTTGAAGTTAAAAAGAACACCATGGCTGTTGGAGCAACATCTCCAAATAGTTAGATCACATTTGCAATGATGGATTAAAAAGAACAAGTGAATTTCGTGTTTGGCATGCTTGTGCACAAAGGTCAGTCGGGTGGTCCTACTTCTAACACACACTATCCTCTCCCTTGGCTCTCGTGGTCCTAGGTGCAAGAGAAAAGTGTTAGTAACACTCAAAATTTTATCTTTTTAAGAGAGGCCTGCCAAGGGATCGATACTCTTGGGAACGACCTCGAGCAGTAAATCCTTCGAGCCGCTATAGAAATCAGGTGAGAGCGAAAGCTGTAGCCTTGGGTATAGCTGTTCCTACAGTGTAACTGGCCGAAAAGACAAATGGGCCCCACCACCAGTTACAAGGCTCTTAAGTGAGTCACTGCAGAATGAACTTATGTCCAAAAATATCGAACATGACTAAACACCTTTAAGTAGTAGCCCACCCGTTCTATTGATTGAGGATATTTGAGATATAATTTAGTGCAAGAGCATAGAAGGTTTTGCTCCCAAGATACTCACCATACATATTTCCTTGAGTAGAAACATAGCTTTTTGAAAAGTCACTTGTGGCTTGATAAAAGTGGTGACTCCCCCATCATAGGGATCATCTATTTGTTATGCTCGTGCAAGACTTAGTATATCACATCCTTACCTACCACGACGGGATTAATAAGGTATGTAGTACCAAAGTCGAAGAAATATCAAGATGTGGGCTAAATTTATCACAACTGGCCATTTGACCTTAGGGATAAAAAGTGTTTGAAGTGTGTTCATTTTACAGACCTAGTGCAAATTGAGCCGACTTCAGGCTTTGGAAATACACCTTAAAATAAATCTAAAGGAAGGGTCAAAAACAAGTCCAAGGATTGGGTTGATCTAGACCCATACTCATTTGTGCCTTTGAGGCTACAATTTTGTGTTTGTGTACTTGCTTTGTTTTCTTGTCAAAGAAAAATCAGAAAATCAATCCCAAAAACAAAGTATTCATCCAACATCTGTCAACACAACCAAAAATACCAAAAACAAAGTGCAAACAACACAGAGTCACAACTTTTATGACCATTCTTCACATCTTGCGAAAGAAGAAGTGTCATCAGAATATCAACTTGAAAAGGAGACCATTGAGCTCAAAGGCTTTAATCAAAAGGAGGAAATTCTTCTATATCAATCGACAAATCTTTGTCTCCCATAGAGTCTTTCTACATCGCATGCGTCTATACCTTCAAGGTAAAACAAACGAGTTTGATTCAGAATCATTGAACAGCAGAGCTTTTATGCAATATAGAGCTCTGAGTTATCACAAAAATCAAGGAGGAAAGATTAGTCCCAACTTTTTCCCCAACATCTGTATCACCTACAACACAGCTCGAGAAGTGCCACCAACGCCTGAAAGGGAAGAAGAAGAGTTTGTCCCATTTGTGACACAAAATTTTTATTGAAAGTTGAAAAATAAAACATCCAGCATCTTATTCATACATCATCACTTCATCATCAATCCATCCCAAAAACTCTCAAAACATTAAGAGGTTCTTGTCCCAAGATTCCTTTTTAGATATTGCTTGAAATCAAACACATCACATCACTTTTTAGATTGTTTCTACATCTAGGATAAGCTCATCCTAAGAGACACATTTACGCAGGTTAAAACTAGTTCATGAGTGAATCCTCTCATTGCTAGGTAGTCAAAATCTGTAACACATCTCAGATTTCTCTACACCTTATCACATCCAAACTTATCAAACAAACAAGCAATTCAAAGAAGGAATTTCGGTTACATCTACCTTAAAGTGCTAGAGATCCCCATACAACACAAATCACCAACCATCAATCTTTCATTTCATCACCAACTCATCATCATCTTCAATCAACTTCAACACAAACTTGCAAACAAAATGGCTCAAACCCGATCACGGTCAAGGCAACGAGAACTAGAAATTGAGGAAGAAGAAGACGAAAATCTCAATGAATTTCAAGAAGCACTTGGAGGAAATATAAATGATGAAAACCCAAGTACTCCCACTCCTTCAACAATCGAAAGGGTTCAACATAACCCTCACTTTAATGGATTGTTTGATGAAATACTCAGGAGCAATGCGGATGCTCACTTCTTAAAACTCGCTCAAGAAGGAGCCAAACTCCCCTCTGACTTTGATCTTGCCCAATTAAGACAAGCATCAGAAAGACAAAGTCGCCATGAGGAGGAAAGAGGTAGAAATCACATCAGATATAACATTCCTCGAGGTAACCCACCACCTCCTCCTCCAAATGAAATGGAGATGTTGCGGCAACAAGTCGAGAATCTCGCCCAACAAATTCATAGTGGTGTTAAGACCAATCAATTCTCACTTAACGACATCTGTCCCTATCCGTTTGATAGGAATCTTTATATGCCACCATTTCCACGCGGGTTTGAAACACCAAAATTTGAAAAATATAGAGGAAAGGGAGATCCTCGTGATCATGTCAGAGAATTTCATTCCGCTTGTCTTGAAGTGGCATATGAAGACACATACCTAATGCGCCTTTTTCCCCAAAGCTTGGGAGGAACAACCACATCATGGTTTTCCCGACTACCAGGTGGCATTAGAACATTTGAGGAACTCATTCGGAAGTTCCTATCTCATTACTCTTATAATATTGAACGCGACATCACCATGGCTGATCTATGCAACACCAAACAAAAACCAGGTGAATTATTCTCAGTATTCCTGCAACGATGGCGCCAAATGTCTAGTAGACGTTCTCTTCAGTTACCTGAACGAGAACTAGTGGAAATTTTCATTTCTAACTTAAACGAAGAAATGGAATTTCACCTGGATGTCAAAGACACAGATTCTTTTAATGATATGATCACCAAGGGTTTAAAATGTGAAAGGGCACTCATCAAGAAAGGACTCATCAAAATCTTTAATGAACCAAAAGATGGTCCTCACCCGCGCTTCAATAGTGATAAACCAAACTTCTGGAACAAGAATAAGAATATCGTCAATGATGGGGTTGTGGATGCTCGAACTATCCAAAATGCACAACCTGTGGTTCGGTTTGCAGGACAAAATCCTCCACCTCAGAATAACACAAATGTTCCTTCCAATCAAGGTCGCATCACATCTCATGATGAACCTAGACCTCATCAGCAAAAACAAAAACGAACATACACTCCCTTAGGGGAACCCATTGAAACAGTGTTGCGACAACTCATTTCTCAAAATTTGGTCACTCTACCTAAGCTATCAAACTATGAGCCTCTGGTCAAACTGGCATGGTGGAGAGATACTGAACACTGTGAGTTCCATCAAGGAAGAGGACACAAGACAAGTAATTTTCACCGATTGAAAGATCTCATTCAGGATCTTATTGATCGAGGAGAAATTGAAATTGAAGGACATGACCCAAAAACAACCAATAATGATCATCTGATGTTCAAGAATCCACTTCCATCACAAGATCAAAGGGGTCCTTCCACTTCCCAACAAGGCACCGATACCACTGATTATACGCAAGCTACGTATAACTACACTGTAAATCACCTGTATGATGCCAGTGAACAAATTGCAACCATAACCTTCAAAAATCCCACTTCAAATTGCAATGTTGTTACACGTCGTGGCAAGGTCACCATCAAGGCAGCTCCACAGGGCACCACCTCCATCCCAAAGTAGTACAATCTTGTGGAACACTTAGATAAAACGCCTGCACTTATATCCATTTTAGAGCTTTTGCGCCTATCACCATCTCATAAAACTATCTTGGATCAAGCCCTCCAAGAAGCGTCAGTCCCTGCAAATTTGAATACAGACCAATTTCAAGCCATGGTTGGAAGTCTAAAGTCCTCACCTTGTCTCACTTTTTCCGAAAGTGACAACTCTTCCTTCCAACAACCTCATAATGCTTCGCTACACATTGAAGGCTTTATCAACCAACACAGGATCAAGCGAGTCTTGATTGATAATGGAGCAGGCCTAAACATTTGTACACTACAGTTGGTCACAGCATTGGGATATGCAATAGAATCAGTGGATCCTCGCAAGAAGATCACCATTAAGGCCTATGATGATGCGGAGCGTTCATCCAAAGGAGCTGTAGTACTACCAATCCGAGTAGGCCCCATGGTAAAGCACATCATTTGTCAGGTTCTGGACCTTCCTCTGCCATACAATCTATTATTAGGGAGACCTTGGATACATGCCATGCAAACCGTTCCATCTACCTACCATCAATGTATCAAGTTCCCACATAATGGTGTAGAGATCACAATCCTGGGCGATGCAAATCCCTTTGCATTTTGCCATAATATCAGCCATCAACCAGAGATTACCGTTCCTAATAATAGAGAAGCCATTTCCTCCACATCATATATAAGTCCCGCCTCTCTTGCCCGTTCAAACACTATTATACCCAAGCAAGAAAAGCTTAAGATGAAGATAGCAGAGGAAGGTCCTGGGGAATACAACTTGAGTCAACTCTTTTGTGTGGGACAAATGCCCACTTCTCCTAGAACTCATGGTAAACCACAGCAGGTACTCTAGCAACCACTAAACATACCAGCATGTGCTTTGACACCTTTCGTTCTTGGAAAGAGTCAAGAGGAAGAAACACAAGACGAGGACCTGGCGGAATGGATCTATAAAGATCCCATCACCACTGATGAACCGCAAGTTACACTTCCTACGGAATAGTATGGCAAAGGCCTTCTCATTATGCAAAGAATGTGATATGATGGTCAGAGTGCTTTGGGATACTGCAAACAAGGATGACACGAACCTCTGCTGCCAGAATTCAAGCCCAAAAGTAATACAGGCCTTGGCTTTGAAAAAGAGATCCTTCCTAAACTCAGATTCAAAGGAAAACCCAGCAAACCATTTTGCCCACCTACTGCAAAAAGGACACCTTTCATTATCAAAGCAGCCTCAAACACCATCCCAACTGCCCCATCAAGGCTCAAAACCCTAACATAACTATCACCAATGTCGCTCATCCCACCAAGCGAACCAGTAATCCCATGAGCGGCACCATTAGCAGCAACAACTGTATCAGAACCCGCAGCAGCATCTATGGCACCAGCCATTCCAACAGAAGTCACTAAATCAACACTGCCGATACTTCCAGTGACAAATCCTTTAAACCCCATCACGGTTCCTGCAGCACCGATCACTACAAAGATACATAAACCAATCACACCGGCAGTGTTTAACTCAAAAGACATCCTAGTATGGTATAGCAATCGGATGCTGGAGAGTGATTCAGAGACCGACTCACATGAGTGGGAATTTGATTCTGTACAGCTTAATACTTCAGATGAGGAGGACACATCACCACCTCCGCCACGCAAAGACATACCTGTTTACGGAGAAGCACAGATAAAGACCACTTGGGTTCCTGAGCTGGAAACATCTTCCACAGACCCTACGTCTCATCCTACGCCTGATTTTGACAGGGAAAGTACCATCAACGACCTTCACCACACTGTCTTAACCCTCACTGATACCTCTAAGGAACTTAACCTAATCGATGAAGTAATGCCCATTATCCACCCTGAACTCATCGAATGGAATCAACCAAATCCCCCATGTCTTGACCTCTTCCAAAACGATGAGGCCATCATTGACTTTTTGGAATTAAGGAATAACCTACCAAGCGGGGATCACAAAGCTGGATTCGCCATTGAACTTAATAGTGCAGCATACTTCGGGGCGGATGCCAAACCTTTCAGCTGCAAAAACATAACAATAAAACATGGATCTTTCAGTGAAAACCACACTATGGTGCTGTTTGATCCGACAAAAGTAAAAAGAAAGAGCGTATCTAATGGTGAAAACCTCTCTGAGGTGCCTGAGGATGAAGGGTTTGACATTCTCCCTGATAGTACACAACAGGAACGATCAACAATTCTCATCGAGGAAACCAAAGAGTACAATGTGGGGACTCCTGAAAATCCTCATATTATACATCTGGCATCTCTTCTCACTCCAGAGGAACAGCCTAAATTTATAGAGTTCTTCCAGCAGCGTCAGATCAACTTTGCATGGTCATATGCGGACATGCCTGGGCTTGATCCTGATTTAGTCATGCATCACCTCACCGTAGCAGAAGGAGCCAAACCTGTCAAGCAGAAGCTTCGTAAGATGCATCCCCAAATTGCAGTGCTAGTCAAAAGAGAACTCAAGAAACTCCTGGATGTTGGTTTCATTAGACCAATTGATTATGCAGAATGGATCTCCAACATTGTGCCAGTTGGCAAACCAAAAGGGGGCATCCGCATTTGTACCGACTTCAGAGATCTAAATAAGGCTTGTCCTAAGGATGATTTCCCCCTACCAAATATCGACATCATAGTGGATCTAACAGCAGGACATGCCATGCTTTCACTCATGGATGGCTTTTCAGGATACAATCAAATAAAGATCGCACCAGAGGACCAACATAAGATAGCCTTCACATGTCCATGGGGCACCTACTGCTGGAATGTAATGCCTTTTGGTCTAAAGAATGCAAGAGCAACCTATCAAAGAGCAATGACTACCATCTTCCATGACATGATGCATACCAAGATGGAAGATTATGTGGATGACTTACTAGCAAAATCACTCACCAGAAAAGGACATCTCCACATCTTAGATAAAATCTTTGATAGACTGGAACAATATCATGTTCGACTCAACCCAAAGAAATGCGTCTTTGGAGTAACCTCCGGGAAACTTCTAGGATACATTGTCTCAAGCAAAGGTATTGAGGTCGATCCAGCAAAGGTTAAGGCAATCATGGATATGCCACCACCAAAGAATATCAGCCAGCTAAGGACATTACAAGGGCGGCTTCAATCCATCCGAAGATTCATTGCACAACTGGCTGATAAATGTCACCCATTCACACACCTGCTACACAAGAACATCCGCTTTCAGTGGGATGCCAGATGCCAACAAGCATTTCAGGCGCTTAAATATTATCTCATGAATCCCCCATTGCTGATCCCACCAGATCCAAGTAGACCGTTGTTACTCTATATCTCGGCAACAAGTACAGCATTAGGTGTATTACTAGCACAACATAATGCAGAAGGCAAAGAGTGTGCTGTATACTACATCTCTCGCACACTGGTTGGCTATGAACTCAATTACACACCTATTGAGCGAGCTTGCCTAGCAGTAATCTTAGCAGCCACTAAATTGCGGCACTATCTGTTGACGCACAAGGTACAACTCATTGCAAAGATTGATCCACTCAAGTATTTACTCAGCAAAGCAGCATTGACAGGCCGCTTGGCCAAATGGGTGATGATTCTAAGTGAATTTGACATCGAGTATGTAGACCGTAAAGCTATCAAAGGTCAAGTTATTGCAGACCAATTGGCCGATGCACCCCTCATAGGGGATCATCCTCTCATTTCCAATTTTCCAGATGAAGAGATATTCATGATCACAACAGCACAACGATGGAAACTATATTTTGATGGTTCACACACTAGGCACGGCTCGGGGGCAGGCATTCTGTTTATCACACCTCAAGGTGATAGCATCCCGAAGTCTTACAGGCTCACATTTCCATGCACCAACAATATAGCAGAATATGAGGCTTTGATCACAGGACTCAGATTAGCCATACAATGGAAATTACAAGAACTACAAGTATATGGCGACTCACAACTGGTCATTCGACAAGCAACAGATGAATATCAGACCAAGGATGATAAACTCATGCCATATAAGCAAATGGTGGACACTCTAAAGACATCATTTACTACTATCACTTTTGAGCAGATACCAAGAGATCAGAATCAAGCTGCTGACGCTATGGCTACCATCTCATCTCTCCTAGATCTTCCACAGAATTCAACACGTTATGAGTTCTTGGTAGAACAGCTTTGGATCCCCGCTTATGATATCCTCGAATCCGAAATGATATGTCACCTTGTCGGTCCTGAATCCCCATGGTACGATGAGTTCTATACCTATCTCCGCAATCACACCCTTCCTCCCAACCAATCAAATAACCAACGTAAAACCTTCATTCGCCAAACTGCTCGATATACCATTATTGCCGAAACCCTATACTGACGCGGTCTTGATGGTACTCTCCTTCGATGTCTGGAACAAGATGAGATAACAAAGGCCTTAGAAGAGGTACATGAAGGAATTTGCGAGACTCATTCAAGTGGTTCGTCACTAGCCAAGAAGATCATGCGAGCTGGATACTATTGGCCATCTATGGAAAAGGATTCATACTACTTTGTCAGGAAATGTAAGAAATGTCAAGTTCATGGTGACCTGATACATGCACCAGCCTAGGAACTGCAACCAATCACGACACCATGGCCTTTCTGTCAATGGGGCCTTGACCTTGTGGGTAAAATTCATCCATCTTCATCCAACGGTCATAAATTCATTATTACCACCATCGAATATTTCACCAAGTGGATCGAAGCTGTTCCACTTACCCAAGTCACCGGCAAGCAGATCGCCTCATTCATCCTCAACTACATCATCTGCCGGTATGGTGTACCCATGTCCATCGTCACAGATAACGGTCTTCCTTTCAAAAATCAGGATGTTCATGAACTTTGTGAGAAATTTCATATCCAACACCGCTTTTCCACTCCCTATTACCCACAAGGCAATGGTCAGGCCGAAGCATCCAATAAAAACATATTAAGGATCCTCAAGAAAACAGTCAATGATGCCGGTCGTGATTGGCATGTTCAATTGAATCCAGCGCTATGGGCATATCGAACTAGCATTCGAACCCCTACAGGTGCAACTCCTTATTCATTGGTCTATGGTGCTGAAGCTATCTTACCTATTGAGGTTGAGATACCATCATTATGGGTTTCCTTGCATAATCTCATCGATGATGAAGCATACAGAGTATCCCATCTTCAGGACTTAGAGTTACTTGATGAGAAGCGACAAGCTGCATACAATCACCTCAAAGCCTATCAGCAGCGCATGAGCAGAAGTTACAATCACCGAGTTAGATCTCGTACATTTGAGGTAGGTGATCTTGTTCTACGAGAGAATCCTCGCAACCAACCAAACAGAGAACATCAAGGCAAGTTTGAATCAAACTGGTTGGGCTCATATGTTGTCACTGCTGTATTCGGGTTCGGGGCATATCAACTGGCTACATCAGAAGGAGAACCGCTTGCAGATCCAATCAATAGCATGCACCTCAAACGGTTTTACACATAAAGATGTACAAAGCATTAGGCTCCCCTACATACCAGAAAATACCAAAAACATTCAGAAAAATGTCCTAAAAAAAATACAAAAATATTCAAAAAAAGTAAAAAAAAATCATGCATCCAAACGGTGAACAACCACTCCGGTGGCACCTTGGGTAAGTACGGTGGTGAAAACCTGGCAAACAGGCGCCACTCGTAAAGGCTATGGCTCCATTGTCTTTCAGACTTGTTGCGATCACATCTCCTTCATACATACATCCATCCATCCGAAAAACCATGGCTTGTTATTTCTCTGCAATTATGATAAATACTTCATGCATCTTGCGTCCCGCTTTTTCATAAGTCATGTCTAAAACTGGGGGCAATACCTTTAAACTATTGATGGAAGTGGATTCTACATTGTCTTATGATTCATTAAGTTCTTCATTCAAACAATCATCAAAAATCCAAAAACATTCAAAAATATCTCGCAAAAATACATCAAAAACATTCAAAAACAATACAAAATCCAAAAACATTCAAAAATATCTCGCAAAAATACCAAAAACATTCAAAACAATTCAAAATCCAAAAACATCGACAAAACCATTGAAAAATCACACAAAAACATGGCAACACCTTGTACATATTCATCCGATCAGATACAAAACAAACATTGACAAACTATTCACACAATGACCATTTACCAATCAAATACACAATCAACATCAACAATCCAAACTGTCTTTAAAACAAGGATGCATCCTTCCTTACCAAAACAAAGACAAAAGTGACGTTTTCTTTGACAAGGAAATTATGTTAAGCTATCAAATACTTGGTTGATTTGTGAGTACAATCGTTTGTTTATCTGTATTAGGATCTTGCAACATTGTTTTGTATCGTTTGCGCATTACTTCCGATGAAGTACTGGGGCATGTACTAATGGTGTCTACGTGGGAAGTTCACCAAGCTATGTGATCTTATGCAAAATGCAGTCATAGATCACTATGGCTTGTTGACTACAGCGTATACCTCGACCATATGAGCATGAACCATTACCAAGGATCCTTATTCTTTATTCTTTATGTATATATACTGTTTGGTTACAGGTACAATGCTTTTTCTTTGGTTCCTCCTACCTCATCCAAACTGGATAAAGGTTTTATTTCTTAGTACGGTATGCACTTGTCTCAGGATCTAATCAGCCTAAGATCAAGGAGGACGATCCAAGTCATGCATGAACGAAGATAATCCTTGTCTGTTCCGCAAGCAATACTCTGGTCGACTTGACCCTTATATCAAGTCATTTGTATTAACTTGCTATATTAAAATCCATGAAAGAAATACTCAGGTCATCTTGAATCATTATGTCAAGATGCTTGTATTCTCTTCCAACATTTTAAAGCTCAATGATGAAAATAGAGCACTATGGATCGTCATTTCATCTCATCTGTTTATATATTGCATTCCATTGCATATCACCCATCCGTTCGCTCATTCATATGTAGGTTTTATATGCAAAAGTGACCATTCAAAACTGGTCTTGGATACAATCACGACCGAGTACTCTGATACATCATCCAATGCATCATGCAAAGTCTTACAAACCTTGCATTCCTCATGATCATATCATCCTAACATTTAGTTACATCTTGCATTAAACATTCATGTCATTTTTAACATTGCATATAGTTCATTTTGGACATTTAGTTTTCATTTGCATCATTGCATTAATCATAAATAATTAGATTCATCCATAGGATCAAATTGTCTTTGATTATTTTAGACCATTTTATTAGGCATTCATTTAGTGTCAATTATCCATTATCATCTTATCAACTTGTATCATTTATTATGACACACATTCATTTATCGTTAAAAGGTGCATTCATTCATTCATTAATAAAGTATTTTATTATGCTCATTTTAGGATTCATTTCACATCGCATTCATTTATCATCTTTTTAATTGCATTAAGGTGCAGTTATTAAAAACATAAGTTATCGTATCATCACATTATCATTTGTACTTAAATCCTATTTAAAGCATTTAGAATCATAAATCCATTTGTTCCTATAAACATTAGTACCATACCATTTCATATATCCATTTTCCAAATACATTCATTTAAACACATTATCCTATAAACATTTGTACTTTACATTTTGTTTATCCATCTTGCATTTGACAAAACATCTAGATACATATCCATACATAACATCATTCATTCAACCATCGCATTTACCTCATCACATAAAGCATCTCATTCTTATATCAAAATAGGAAACACCAAAAATCCTGTTCATATAAATCATCATAAGCATACATCATCATCATAGCATTACATACATAAAATCATTGCATCCAAAAATCAAAAACCAAACCATACATATATAAACCTGCATTCATATGTCAGTATCCAACATCATACCTTGTCATAAAAACATGCATATAGGAAACATCTCATCAAATGCATACATGTACACATATCCATCTCAGCAATAAATCATCATCATGCATAAACATCCATACATAATCAAATGTATATCATCAAAATATGGGATCTCCTCATATATATATCATCTCATATATCAGAGTACAATGAAGTCTACAAAAAATCGGCTACCAAGAGCCATCCAAGATACAGTCCACAAAATAAAGATACAAATACATATATGCATGAATGATCTCTCAAATGCCGCTCTAGCCTGATGCTGTCCCAATACCTCCCCCTGCTCCACCACTGGTGCCTGCACCACCTAATCCATCTCTCCGTGGAGGCCTCATCGAACCACCACTCCCTCCTACATCTCCTGATCTCTGCCGCCTCAAAGGACCCATCACTCCCCCACTACTCTGCATCCTCTGTGATTGCTCTGATCTCGTATGCCGCATCTGGGTATAACTGAGAGCTCGCTGACTGAGTGGCACCACCTGCTCATATAAACCTTGCCAGTACTCTATCTCAGCCTGTGCTCGCCCAAACTGCCTCATAACATCCCCTGAAGGCCCCTGTGCTCCTACTCTAGCTCGGACTCTCTCCTGCAGCTCCGCCAATCTCTCCACCGCAGTATCTCTCTCCCGCAGCACCACTGTCAGCTCTGACTCACGTGCAAATAGCTGCACATCCCTGGCTACTACCTCCTCCTCTAATCTCTCTATCCGAGTCTGCAAATAAACTATCATATGATCTCGCAGATCTCTAGTAGCTCCCTCTCCCGTGTCCATCACTGCCTCACCTGTATCATCCTCTCCAATAGGTCCCTCCCCTGCACCACCCTCTCCAGCAATACCCTCTCCTCTATCCATCGAGATCTCTCTCTCCATACCCCTCCCACTCAGCTGCACTCCTCCCTGCATCAAAGGTCCCTGTGATATCTACAATGGTAGTCCACCTCTCCCTCTCCGCTGCCTCGACATCCCCAACCCACCTCCGCCACCTCCACCTCCATCTCCTCCTCCTCCTCCCCCACCTTGACCTCCTGCTCTCCGTCCTCATCCCCGTCCCCTCTCATCCTCAAAAGATGGGATCGGCTCTGCCAGGTCTGATATCCGTCGAATCGGGTGTGCTGCTCGATACTGTGTATACTCCGCTGTCACCCCTGCATCAACGACCCTCGGTCGTAGGTCCCATGCCCTCGCCTGCAGTGTCTGAAACTCTACCAGTGCCTGATCATACGGTAGCACTGGACCCCATGCATACCGCTCCCGAATAACCCATGCATACTCTCCAGATCCACTAGGCAGTCCTTGCTGCCGTCCGAACTGCCTCATCACTCGTCCCGGCACCTGTCTCTCCACATGATACGAGGTCCTCCCAATGAGGAATCGGGTCATGAACACATAAGGTAGTGCCTCCGCGTCATCCTCCCATGGCTCACACTCCAAGTATGGCCGCCATATCACTGCATCTAAGTCATCCAATGCCCGCCGCCACCACTCTAACTTCCCCAAGTGGGGCTGACTCATCATGCCACTGTACATAAACATGTATGGCTGATCCACCGCACGAAATCTAAGGCTCACCGGTCGGGTCACTGGTAGGTGCTCCCAAGCCCACACATGCAGCACCGTCATGCCCACTGCTAGAGAACCCCTCCCTCGGTACACTACCTCGTGGAGCTCCTGATACATGTGCGCCAGCACGCATGACCCCCATGCAAATCGGGTCCCCTCGGTCATCATCATCTCTATCACCTGTCCCCATCCCACTGCCAATCCATGTGACCGCCTGTCTGGACACAGAAGTCCTCCCACAATCCCTGACAACACTGCTGGAAGGGGCTCATATAGTGCCGCTATATCCTCCCATGCGATCGAGCCATCGTCAATATACACGTCCTCATCAAAAATCCTCTGACATGAAAGAGTCCCCCAGGATCTGTCATATGTAACCAGCTCTCCTCGAATCGGAATCCGAAGGATGCGCCACACGTCCTCCAAGGTCACAGTCATCTCTCCCTGTGCCAAATGAAAGGTGCACGTCTCACTGTGCCACCGCTCTGCCAATGCTGTAATCAAACCGTGATTCATACGAATCACGGACATGTGCATCACCTTGTACAAACCAGTCGCAATAATGCAGTCTATCTCAGTTTGAGTCAATCGGTCCCGCAACCCCTGTGTCGCAGGATGACGCTCGCGTAACTGCAACACGCGTAGATCCTCCTACAGATAGACATTCATCAATCACCATCAGTTGTTTTGTTTTCAAACTTTCTTAAGTTTAAACCTAGACTATCATCAGATACTTTGATCAAGTATCTTCGGGTCTCAACAGGTAAGCAATCATGGGCACCTAGACTTCAACAGAAATTTATCCTAACAAATGACCTAAGTCTCATCGGGCTGCTATGGTTCAAAACAACTCCCACTTCACCTCACCATCCATCAATCATTGACATCGGGAGATTTTCTTCATTCAAACTGGGGCATCTCTTTATCCTAAGGCAAAAGCGCTATTTTACCTACAAAAGCGCTACAACCCTGACAAAAGCGCTCAAAAAGCTATACAACAACGCTACAACTGCAAAAGCGCTAAACCAGCTATACAATAGCGCTCTTTTACATCAATAGCGCTCAATTCACCCCCCAATAACGCTATTTAGTCCAAAGCGCTAAAACTTTCATACAATAGCGCTAATGCATTGCAAAAGCGCTCAAACAACAGCACAATAGCGCCATTGCGGTACAATAGCACTAGTTTATGGAGCAAAAGCGCCAAAACCAGAGTTCCAACGCTCTTGCTCCGACTTGACTTGGACTCAGCTAAAAACCTATCAAAAATGCATGAAAAGTAAGTTTCCGAATTTGCGTACCGCTGGTCCGTAGTCATCTGGGCGCTGGAACCGTCGGACTTACTCGAATTTGTGCTCGATGATCAGAATCGGCATCGTAGCTGCTGCTTGCTCCTCCAAATGTCACTGTCAGAGCTCTCGTTTTCAACTGGTCACGGTCACAAATGATCATGTTTTCACCTCTTTCACCCCATTTATACCCCTCACCATCACCGTAACTTCGTCCCGCTCATCGCCGTGGTCCTCATGAACTTCCTGAGCCCCCCATTTCCCCACGTTTCCCCTGATTTCTTCTATTTTTCACCAGTATACCCAACTTCTTCTCTTCTATCACCCTGCCAATTTTCATTCTTTTTCGAGAGATCGCCCGATTTTTCAAAATTTTCCGACCCATCTCTCGAGGGGGCATACCACCCATAAAATTCACATTTTATGGGGCATTTCTTCACACCTATTTTTTCTTTCTTTGAAACGACGCGATAAACCGCACCGTCTCAAAGAGGGGCAAATGTAGTCACATAAATCTGTCCATTTTAATTAAATGAATATTTCGTATTTATTTGATTAAAAATCCACTAACCATCAATTAATTAAATTAATATTTAATTAATTCATCCCCAAACATTCTTCTATTAATTAAATAAATTATTCAATTTATTTTAATTAATTCATTAAACCAAATACAAATCAATTAAATAAATAAAATCTATTTATTTAATTAAATCCCCCTTTTCCTCTTTTAAATAAATTAAATAAAACATTTATTTGAATCATTATCCCCACCCCACTTGCATTTTCCTACAAATGCAACTTGCACACATTTATTGAAATAAATGAATTTTTATTTTAATAAAATCCTATTTTCCCTCACCCACCAAATCCACTTGCAAAAATCTAATCCCCTTCTAGATTCTTCTAAACCCTTCCTAATTAGCCTAATCCCTCCTCTAAACTTTGTCACATCCCTAAGCAAAGGGAAGTCACTTCTCAAAACCTCAAAGTCTTTGATAACCATTAAAGGCTTCAAGTCTTCAACCACTAAATGGCTCAAAGTCTTTGATAACCTTTAAAGGCTTTCAATCTTCAACCACTTAATCCCCAAAGTCTCCAATAACCATTAATGGTTAACTCAAACCCTCCCACATGGTTAAAACATTTGTTTTGACTCAACCTCTATCCAACCCAAAGGTCTCATCAAGCATTTAATGCTTTGACCATGATTATCTCTTAATCATTTGCACAAAGGTTTATCCTTGCATTAACTTCTAATCCAGTGGGTAATCTTAATTTAGACTTGACCCTTAGCCTTTAGATAACCATGAGGTCTTCTCAGGCCTTTAATGCCTCCAACCTCTTCTCTCAACCCAATCCTGTGTTGACACTTGTCACTATTTTATTGGTGCAAATTGTGCACATGGATCCCCAACTTTCAAGCTTGACCCTTGATTAAACCCTTCAATCCTGGCCATCCATTGCTCCATTTTTTCTATAAATAGAGCCCATTCCTTCATAATCCAGATCCTGAAAACTTGTATGCATTTAGGCTATAGACATTTTTAGAGAGCATTTAGCATAAGCAATCTAACATCTTATCATTTTGGTTAAAATACATCATTTTAGCATTAGTATTAGCTTTTTATTTCACATTTAGAGCTATACTACAATCTCAATCCTCCATAAGCATCCATAGTGCAAAAAGCTGCTGAGAGCTACACTATTTTGGAACTTGGAGAGGAGAGGAACAAGGGAGAAGAAGCTAAAGCCATGCTAAGAGGCAGTTGGAGATGCCTCATAATCTGTGTTTTGTTTATTAGATAAATTAGCATGCTTTTAGTGTCTCTCTTGGTATGCCTTTTTAGATTAGTTTTTGATTGACTAACACTAACGGTTTTCGTGTCTTTGGTGTTGTTTATCATTTGCTAACCTTGTGCCATTTAGGAGGGCATCACTTTGTATGGAAACAATGTTCGAACCATAGCTACAAAATTTAGGATAGATGAACAAGTTAGATACATACTAACAACTCTAAGGAATAACAACATCCATATAGAAATAGAATTGAATAACTTTAATTGTAAGATAAACAAATATAAATGATGCAAATATAGCAAAGTAAATAGGCTACAAAACTCCCATGTAATTGTTTCATCAATGATACCTATAGTTAGATAGAAAGAATGTGGGTAATTGTTAGGAAGCATGTTAAATAGACATAAATATATTGTTAGAGTATTCGGGTATTTACTTGATTAATTAAACAATATTTGTTTAATTATTTAAGTTTCTTTTATCTCTTTTACACTTAAGCTAACTTTAGGTGCATATAATTAATTATTATGTGCAAACCTAGGTTTTCCCTTTTAGGGTTTATTGACCTATTAAAGGTTGAGTTATTTCTTTTCATTGTATGAAAAAGGATTATTATTGACAATACATTTTGGAGATTATTGAGCTCTCATCTTTTGGAGCATATTTTTCCTATGTTTTTGTTCCTTCTGTGATTTCCTTCCTTGCTTCTCCTTGTAACAGGTTTTTCAGCTTGCAGAGATCATTTGGGCTCTTGTGGTGTTGTATTTTCTCAACTCCTATATGATATCAGAGCTTCAGATCTACAGCTACTTGTTCTTGTTTTGAGAATTTTTTGCTTTGGAAGCAGATCAGGGGTTTCAGTATTTTTTTTTGTACCTAGGGTTTGACCTTTTTTTCTAAGCACTTTGGGCCTAAACGGACCTCACCATTGTGCTCAGAAGGCCCGAAAATCCCTATGGTCATATAAAATTCGACCTATTTTGGTTCCTGAGCCTCTGGGAGTTTTTTTTTTCAGATCCAGGCCGTACGACCTTGACACGCATTTTGAGAAAAAAATATTTTGCCTTTTTACGGCATGCAGGCCGGATTTTAATTTTTTATTAAAAAAATCAAAAGCGAAAATAGGGTTTAAATAAAAATTTGTTTTTTGCAAAATTTATTGGGGGGGGTTCCCACGGTATGCAGGGTACCGTGGGGCCCCTGCCATGTTGCAGGCCCCGGTATAGCCGCCGCCGACAGCTTTCCTAGCCCCTGCCGGCCCTCCGGCCCCTTCGCCGGTCTCCAGCCCCCTGACGGCTCGACCCCCTTCCTGCCTCTCTACGACCGCCGATGGCCCACCGGCTCCACCCAGCATCGCCACTGCCTCCTCCGCGCCGTAGGGTGTTCAGCTCCTTGGCCACCACTTCGCTCCACCCCTGGCCTCTGCCTCCCTGCGGCCCAGCAGCTCCTGCGTCGCCTGTCGTAGCACTCGGCCGCCGCCGCCGCCGCCGGATGCCTTCGCCACTGGAGCTCCTCCCTGGCCCCCGCCGCCGACCTCCGCCCGGCCCTGCGCTCGTCGGCCCAGCCCCGCTCTACCGGTGGCTACCCTGGCTCCGCCACCCGACTGCCACCGGAGCTCCTCCCGGCCACCGAACCACCACCCGGCCACCATTGGAGCACCGCCTAGCCACCAGACTCCCTTTTTTGCCTCTTTCAGGGGGGTTTGGTTTGTTGGCCATATCTTGGGCATACGAAGTCATTTTTTCGAAAACGAATAGGCGTCGGAAAGCTGGTTCTGAGCTTGACCTCATGGTTTTGGTAATTTTTTTCCAATTTTGCTGTTTGACTGTATTTTTTTTCCAGTCAAAGTGGGGTCTCTTTTTTGCACTTCGGGAGCCATAAAATGAGCATCTGAACTCCGTTTTTTGAAAAGTTTATATTTTCGGAAAGCATGTGTTGTGTACTTTCCAGCCATATGAGTTTTATTTACAGATTCTACTCCATGTATATTTCATTTAGTTTTTTGCTTTTCAACACTCTGGTGGATATCTTGGTTATTTCAGGTCTTGGGATCTCTTATCTAGTTCAGATGTCTCTGTAGACACCTAAAATTGTCCAGTCTAATTAAATAAATACTTTATTTATTTAATTACTTTAGCCTAATTCTTCTATTAATTAAATAAATCCTTATTTATTTAATTAATTCATTTATCCTCTTCTAGCCTTATTTCTCATTTAAATAAATACATTTATTTATTTAAATTATCATTTTCCTAAATTAAATAAATATCTTATTTATTTAATTGATCCCACTTCTTCTATTAATTAAATAAATCTTTATTTATTTAATTAATTCATTAGCCTTTTCAACCTATGACACATGTCATTCATCTCTTAATTCCTACACTACCTACCCCCTTCATTATTTTATTATTTCTTCTACCTACCCTCTAATCCTAGCCGACCTCCTTTTTACACCTCTCAATCTTATCCCTCCATTTCATATTGTGTCTTCTAGTTAAGGAGATGCCTTCTTCATTATCAAACCCTAATGATCATCTTGACTACACTACGATTCTACTTGCAACCACATTCCGTTCTTTGTTGAGCTCTTGTGCACATAAAATCTGAGAGCAAATATATCAAGCAAGATCAATGGAGATAGGAAGGATGGAGATCAAAACCCTATTGGACATGTGATGGTATAATCTTTGTGATTTCATGTGATTTGCATTGTCTTAGGTAATCTTCATATGTTATGGTGGATCTTTGTTGATTGTTAGGCTAGGGTTTTGTGGTTGAATTCATTTAGCCTTTCAATGTTGTTATTATTGTTATCCATTTTCACCATATACATTTTGGCATGCCCGGTGGGACACTTGTCCCTTTGCATCTAACCTCCTTGTTGCAGATTTTGCGTTTTTGAAGTTGCATATCGGACATTTTTCGACAGCATTTTAGTTTTTTTTTCGCGTCTATGAACTTTCGGATCGCGTCTTTAATTTTCTGGCGCGTTTGCGGGATCTGGAATCGCGTCTGTGTTTTCGACAAATTTTATTTTGCAGGTTTCAGAAAGGAGCGTCTGTGTTTCAGAAACGCGTCTGTGTTATTTCTACCCGCGTCTGTGTCGGAAAGGAGAGTCTGTGATTTTTAGGCGCGTCTGTGCATCACAGAACCGCGTCTGTGTTATCCAGACGCATCTGTGTTGAGGGTAACAGCGTCTGTGTATTTACTATTTCGGAATTTTGAAGTTTTCATTGATTCAATTTTCGGATTTTGTACTTAGGGTTTCAAATCTGGTTTATTTTTGGACTAACACTTTCAGATCTAGCTAACTAAATTGGTGCAGCTTGTCTTGAAAGCAAAACGTTTTGTTGAAGGCCCCTATGTCACAAAGTCTTTTGAGTTTTTAAAATGTACCTAACTTGTGTGTTTGCAGGAAGGGGTGATTATGTCAAACAACCCAAACTACTAACAACTTTTGTTGCAGGTCCTTGGCTAGGGTTTTGAATTTTTATTGTGTGCCTTGTTTTCATAGATTAGCAAACACTTCCATTGGTGCACTAAAATTGAATCATTGTCTTTTGTGTCTTGAGCAATAGGCTCTTTTTGTTTAATCTTTAGAGGGCCTGTCTTCCCGTGTGGTCATTAGGACTACTAGTGAGAAGAGGACGACCCAAGTGGTAGCGAGGAAAACCCACCTCATCTGAACCACTATAATCAAATGTATTCATGGTGAAAACTATGAATAACGTGTGCTGATTAGTTCATACCGACACTATGTCTCCCCATAAACCCGTTTGATCAAATTTATTTGATCATTTGTAGGGCATAACCCCTACCGGCTGGGAGCCTTTTGTATTTACAGAGTTGAAAGTGCCGCATGTATGGCCACACGAGCGGATGCCCTTACTAGCACCATTTTGTTTTAGAGGCCCAAATCCTTCTACTTGTTGGGGCAGGAGGTCGGACCTTTGGTAGCGGCCCACACACATACGGTTCTTAGTAGAGATACAAAGTTCGCCATGGGGAGTTTTCATGGGGACTGATGCTTGGCTGACCCGAGAAGTGAGTGCCGAGGGTGGAGCCAGTGAGGTCAAGCATCTAGTATCCGCTCTGAATAGCGTAGCCTCGGGGGTAAAACCCCATGTGGGATCAACAACTATTGTCTTGGCCAGCCATAAGAATTGTGCTTGACTTATGTTAAACATTCAAAACAATCAAGACCAAACAACAAAACATTGTGTCTTTTGTGTCTTCAAGTGTATGCAAAACAATTTTACATCAAACAACACACTTTTCTTGGAGTCATTTTGGAGTCTAAACACTTGCAAACATTGATTCCTCATCAGCATTGTGTCCTCTTGTCACGAAAAACAGTCAAACAGTCAGATTTGGTCACAACAAAACGACTTCACAGATTGGAAAAAATTGCACAAATTTTACAGAAACGCGTCTGTGTCTGTTTTAACCGCGTCTGAGTCATATAAGCGCGTCTGTGAAGGGCAGAATAGCGTCTGTGTTTATAACAACGTCTGTGTTGAATATAAACCTGTCTGTGTCGGATAACAGCGTCTGTGAAGTATACAGTCGCGTCTGTGTCCAGAATTGCAAAAATCTTTACAGTCCAGCAAACATAAACAAGAAAATCGCAAAAGCGCGTCTGGGTTAAATAGAGTAGCGTCTGTGTCCGAAAACTGCGTCTGTGAAGTATACAGTCGCGTCTGTATTCAAAATTGCAAAAAAATTTCACAGTCCAGCAAACAAAAGAAATCAGTTTCGGAATACTTGAGCTTGCTAGGTTGTTTCTTCAGGTTTCATCTAGCATTCAACCTGTCCTTGGGTCTCACATAGTCCATCATTTCTTCACATCTCATTTTACATTCATACTTGTCTAAACTTGAGTCAAAAGGTCACTTGCTTGTCCTCATCATACTTTGTCAATACACTACATACAACAACACTTTGCTAAGTGGTCCCTCATCAAGGTTTCTTACCTTTGGGTCTCATTTGGTCTTACTTAGAGTCAAGGTCAACTTACCTCATCAAGAGAAACTATCCTCTCTTTGGAAGTCACACCTACTCTACTACATACATACTTGGTCTTACACTTTGGACATTGCAAGTACACTTCAGACTCATTTACATTTCATCCAACTCTTGGTCTTCCATACTCTTTCCATTTTTCATCTAGTCTCACACATCTTGGTCAATACCTAGTTCATGGTTGAAACCTGTCTTCAAAAATCTAGGAGAGAAACTAAAGAAGCTCAAGAGTCCGCAAACATGAGTTCTTATGAGTATGACAATGATTTATTTTTCAATACTGATCACACTACATTGCCGGACATGGATGTCTATAGAAACAATCCAAATGTTGAGAACGTGGACACTACAAACAACAATGCTACACACAATGATAATAGGGACAACTTTTCAGTACATTCAGCAGATGTGGAAGAATCCATTATGAATCCCCATTTCAATCGATTGGTTGAGGAAATAATGAGGAGATATAGACAATACTTCTTACACATGATGGCACAAAGTGGAGCCAAGATACCTCATGATTTTGACATGTCTCAAATAATGGAACATAGACCTTTGCTACAACCTCACTCCAACATGGATCAAAGGAGACCTAATAGTGGAGGAAATAGAGGACCACACATGGTACCTGAATCACCATCAGCTTTGCTTCAAAAACCAGAGGTCCCACATACACATGGTCAAGCATATGATACTTACCTTCGCAGACCATTATGGAGGTAGTACGCCGACAGAAATACTCAATCACATACTCAAGCTAAGGATCAACCACCAAAACAATGGGATATTCCAAGGCATGCTCAAAATTTGGACACAAGGAAACCTCATGTCAAATTTGGGGGCAACACAATGGAACATGACATGCCTGTAGAATATGGTATACATGCGCAAAATAGATATGGTGTTCCTCAACATGAATCTATACCAAGTGGTCCATATATGCAGCATCATTATAGACCTCCTCCATATGAACATGTGTATGATCAATACCATCCATATATGCAACATGCTCTTCCTCCAATTGGTGCCTCAAACATGGGGTATGGTCCAAGAAGTCGATCTCCACCTAAGAGCAATTTGGAGGAACAAATCAGGGACTTACAAAAGAAAATGGAGGACATAAATGCACCAAAGCCAACATACACAATGAGAGACATATGTCCTTATCCATTTGACAAGAGCATTCCAATGCCTCCATTTCCTACACACTTTGTGACGCCTAAATTTGACAAGTATAGAGGAAAAGGGGATCCTAAGGCACACATAAGACAATTTTTCACAGCTTGCATTGAAGTGGCTTCAGAAGAGACATATTTGATGAGATTATTCCCACAAAGCTTAGGCGATCAAGCTATGGAATGGTTCTCCCAACTTCCACCTGGTATTAAGTCATGGGGTGACTTAGCAGAGGCATTTATTCAACATTTCTCCTATAACATAGAGACAGACATATCAGTCACTACTTTGTGCAACACCAAGCAAAAAGAGGGAGAATCTTTTGCATCATTTTTACAAAGATGGAGAAATCTAGCCAGCAGATGCTCTTGCGAAATTCCACAAAAACAAATGGTAGAAATGTTCACCCAAAATGTTAACAAAGACATTGGCTACGATCTAAGGAAAGCTTGTTTGTCCACCTTCAAGGACGTCATTGAAAAAGGCTTAGCAACAGAAAAGGTCCTAATTGAACAAGGAGTCATTAAGATATTCAAGGAAAACAAAGATGACTTTAAAGGAAAAGACAAGCCAAGATTTTGGAATAAAAACAAGAACATAGTCAATGATGGTGTTGTTGATGCCAACACAGTGCGACCCAAAGTCATCTTTTCAGGATCAAGTTCTACAAACAATCAAGTGAATACTCAAACAACTTCTAGATCACGAAGGAAGTATACCCCGTTGGGAGAACCACTTGAGTCAGTCTTCAAAAAGCTGGTGGCAAACAAGGTGATCACAGTTCCAGATTTTCCTCCATATGAACCAAAGGTTAAACCAAATTGGTGGAATGATGATGAGTATTGTGAATTTCATAAAAGCAAGGGTCATAAAACAGGTAATTGTCATCGACTGAAGAATATTGTGCAAGATCTCATTGATAGAGGTGACATTGAGATTGAGGGACACTCATCCAATCAAGAACATGAGATGTTTAAGGAACCATTCCCAAAGCACGACAAGGGAAAAGCTAAAGTCACAGATGATCAAGCCAACTATACTAGAGCACCTTACAACTATGATTCAACTACCAATCATATCTCGATGGACAATCATATCTCTACTATTACCATCAAGAACAAAAACCCTGAGAATCCTCCTCAGCGACCCAAGATTGTCCTAAGAGGTGTTGGATCTTCTTTCGAGCCTACCTCTGAATGTCATGTTACAACTCGTCGAGGTAAAATTACTTTGCCAGGTGCTTCAACTAAAAACACCACTTCTTCATCTACTAAACCTGAGTATGACCTTGTAAAACAGTTAGGGAAGACACCCACGCTCATCTCCATCCTTGAGCTCTTACGCATATCCCCCGCTCATAAAGCTATTCTTGACAAAATCTTGAGAGACACCGCCGTTCCTACTGATCTGAACGTGGACCAGTTTCAAGCCATGGTGGGATACCTTTCCATTCCACACTCCCTTACATTCATAGAAGCCGATGATGCCTCCATAAGTCAACCACATAATACACCTTTACACATTGAAGCCTTCATACACAAACATAAAATCAAACGAGTCCTGATAGATGGAGGAGCTGGTCTAAACATTTGTACATTGAGCACCATTAAACAATTGGGATATTCCGATAAAGCTGTGAATTCAAAAAATCAAATCACCATCAAGGCATACGAGGATGAAGAACGCTCATCCAAGGGCATGGTCACCTTACCTCTAAAAATTGGGCCAGTTACAAAGGATGTGGTTTGTCAGGTCTTGGATTTAGATCTCACTTATAATATATTGCTAGGACGTCCTTGGATTCATGAAATGAGGGCAATCCCATCGACATATCACCAATGCATTAAGTTTCCTCACAATGGAGTCAAAGTAATAGTTAACGGTGATCCTAATCCGTTCATATATTGCAATAACTTGAGATCACATACTGAAACCATCATTCCCAGTAATCGTGAAGCTGTTCCTTCTTCGGCATACATTGACCTTGAGTCATTAAAACCTTCGACATCAAAACAGGGTGAACTTAAAGGCAGATTTCTGGACAAAGGCATGGGAGAATACACTTTAAATTAGACCATGTATTTACGACAAGTCATGAGCTCTCCAAAAGAATATGGAAGGCCACATCCTAACAAGCAAACATTCATCATGACGCTCAAATGGGACCCTACTACCTTTCAAAGATGGGGCGACCTGGAAGAGGAAGGTTTATACAAAATGCTCTACAAAGACATTGAGGATGACACACAAGATCAGATCAATATACCCTGTGAGAAATTTGGCAAAGGCTTCAAGATTCTAAACAAATTCGGGTATGATGGAAAAAGCCCTCTCGGGTTACGAAAAGAAGGCGTCATGGAGCCCTTACAACCTGAATTGACTGTAAAAAGGGAACGCTCGAAGGGACTTGGTTTTCTGACTTCCAAGATCCACACTAAAAGGACAGAAGAGGCATCACGAATCAAAATTGCCAAAATTCAACAAGAGGATCGCTATTCCACAGACTCCAATGAATTGGAATGGGGTTCAGACAAATCCTCCAGTGACTATGAGCTCACCGAGACATTCAGAGAGCCAGATGAACCCACAGAAGAGGAGGAATTTTATAACAAATTCAGAGTTGGTCAAGAAACAACCCATGAGGAGTCTACATAGTCTGTGTCTCAAGGTTCTAGGTTGAAATCACATAGGATGAGAACACCTGTTCCGGAATGCGCTACTAGTGATGATAATTTGGATTCATTCATGATCGAGACTGATGAGGAGAGTGCCATTGATGACCTCGATAATTACCTTGACATACCCGAATATAACCACATCTTCACTCTTAGCCCCGCAAACTCCAAAAATATTAAAGGCCTTCCCCTTGTTCATCACCAACTCATTGACTGGGATAATGAAGGACCTGCACAGTTGGATACATTCCAAAACGATGAAGCTTTTATTGATTATCTAGGCATATGAGATGATCTTCCCCCTGGAGACCATAAAGCGAGATACACCATAGAACTCAATAGCGTGGCATATTTTGGTGAGGGTGTCGGACATTCCAGTCGCAAAAATATGAAAATAAGAACAAATCAAGGGTCTTATGGCGAAAACCACACTGTGACGCTATCTGACCCCAAAAAAGTAAAAAGAAAGGACGTATCTGAGGGTGAAAACCTCTCTGAGGCACCCGAAGATGGAAGGCTCGACATTCTCCCAGCATCATATGAGGAAAAATCATCCATGTTGGTAGAGGAGACTATCAAAACAAACATCGGTACAGAAGAGGTTCCACACAACATATTCCTAGCTCAATCACTGACAGAGTCTGAAAGGTCGAAATTCATAAGTTTCTTCAAAGAGCGACAAATCAACTTCGCCTGGTCATACGCTGATATGCCTGGATTGGATCCGGATTTAGTAATGCATCATCTGACGGTCAAACCGGGGGCAAAACCAGTAAAACAGAAATTAAGAAAAATGCATCCACAAGTGGCATTACTAGTCAAAGCAGAACTTGAGAAATTACTCGATGTCGGATTCATACGTCCAATTGATTATCTTGAATGGATCTCTAACTTGGTACCTGTCAGTAAACCAGACCGCAACATCATAATTTGCACAGATTTCAGAGACATTAACAAAGCTTGTCCAAAGGATGACTTCCCATTACCAAACATTGACTTGATTGTTGATCTCACAGCAGGTCATGAAATGCTATCATTAATGGATGGATTCTCTAGCTATAATCAGATAAGAATTGCACCCGATGATCAACATAAAACAACATTTACTTGTCCGTGGGGAACTTTCTGCTGGAATGTCATGCCTTTCGGGTTAAAGAATGCAGGTGCTACATATCAAAGAGCTATGACTACTAGCTTTCATGATCTCATGCATGTAACTGTGGAAGATTATGTTGACGACCTCCTGGTCAAATCAATAGACAGAAATACACATTTGGACATACTTTCAGTTGCCTTTGATCGGTTGGAAAAATACAAAGGAAGATTAAACCCTAAGAAATGTGTCTTTGGAGTAACCTCCGAGAAGCTCCTAGGATTCATTGTATCCAAAAGAGGAATTGAAGCGGATCCAACAAAAGTCAAAGCTATCTTGGAAATGCAACCACCAAGAAATATCAGTCAACTTCGATCCTTACAAGGCAGACTCCAGTCCATACGAAGATTCATAGCACAACTGGCGGATAAGTGTAATCCTTTTCAGCACCTGCTACATAAAAACATCAAATTCAAATGGGATGACAACTATCAACAGGCTTTCCAGACGCTCAAAGACTATCTCCTAAATCCACCAGTTCTGATGCCACCAGTTCCAGATCAACCACTGCTATTATACATATCAGCTACTCCAACAGCACTGGGGGCACTCTTAGCACAACAAATTGCTGGGGGCAAGGAAAAAGCAGTATACTATATCAGTCGCACATTGGTGGGATACGAGCTAAACTACACACCAATTGAGTGTGCATGTCTGGCTGTGGTCTTTGCTTCACAGAAATTACGACATTACATGCTTACTCATAAGACAAAGTTAGTTGCAAGGATAGATCCGCTGAAATACCTTCTCAATAAAGCAACACTTACTGGGCGACTGGCCAAATGGGTAATGATCCTTAGTGAATTCGACATCGAGTATGTGGACAGAAAAGTAATAAAAGGACAAGCCATCGCAGATCAATTAGCAGATGCTCCCATGATAGATGATGTTCCTCTAAGTTTAGAATTTCCAGATGAATCCATTTTAACAGTGTCACATGCAAAGCCATGGCAACTGTACTTCGATGGCTCATACACACAGCATGGGGCAGGAGCTGGCATCCTCTTTATAACTCCTCAAGGGGATTCTATACCAAAATCATACCGCTTATCATTTCCTTGCACTAACAATATAGTGGAATATGAGGCATTAACAACAGGATTACGAATTGCAGTTCAATGGACGATCCAGGAACTTCGTGTTTTTGGAGATTCTCAACTTGTTATCCGTCAAGCAACTGGTGATTACCAAACAAAAGATGAAAAATTACTGCCTTACAAGCAAATGGTGGATGATTTGAAACAACACTTCACAAGGATAGATTTTGAGCAGATACCAAGAGAGCAGAATCGTGCCGCAGATGCCATGGTTACAATTGCTTTATTGATTGATTTACCTCCAAACGAGACCCGCTATGAGTTCTTGGTGGATAACCTTTTGGTCCCTTCATATGAGATAATGCCTACTGAGATGATATGTGTTGTCAGTCCCGAATCTCAGTTATATGGTTCCATTTTTACATACCTACGAGACAATACTTTACCCCCTGATCTATCAAATAACCAACGTCGTACTTTCATTCACCAATCCTCTCGATATGTCATTTTAGCTGATATCCTATACCGGCGAGGTCTAGATGGCACTCTTCTTAGATGTCTAGAAAGCGACGAAGCTCAGATTGCGTTACGAGAAGTGCATGAAGGGATATGTGGTCCACATGCTAGTGGTCCTACCTTGGCCAAGAAACTCATTAGGACTGGATATTACTGGCCCAATATGGAAAAAGACTCATATCAGTTTGTCAAGAAATGTAAGCAATGTCAAATTCATGGAGACCTCATACATGCGCCAGCACAAGAACTACAACCACTTGCGTCTCCTTGGCCCTTTTGTCAGTGGGGACTCGATCTCATAGGCAAGATTCACCCTCCTTCCTCTAATGGTCATAAATTCATTATCACGGCCACAGAGTATTTCACAAAATGGATTGAAGTCGTGCCTCTCACACAAGTCACTGGAAAACAAATTGCTACATTCATCCTTAACTATATCATTTGCCGATATGGTATTCCTGTTTCCATTATCACTGATAACGGGCGTCCCTTCAAAAATCAGGATGTTTGTGAACTCTGTGACCGCTTCCATATTTCCCATCGTTTCTCCACACCGTACTACCCCCAAGGTAATGGCCAAGCTGAGGCGTCTAATAAAACAATCCTTAAAATCCTCAAGAAGACAGTCGACGACGCTGGCCGTAATTGGCATATCCAACTCAATCCTGCACTTTGGGCCTACCGCACAAGCGTCCGTACACCTACAGAAGCTACACCCTATTCACTAGTCTATGGTTCTGAAGCCATCTTGCCTATTGAGGTTGAGTTACCCTCTTTACGGGTCTCTTTGCAAAACATCATCACTGATGAAGACTACAGGGTCTCTCGCTTATAAGAACTAGAATTGCTGGATGAACGGAGACAAACTGCTTTTAATCATCTCAAGGCTTATCAACAACGAATAAGTCGCAGCTACAATCACAAGGTCAAGCCTCGCACATTTGAGGTAGGTGACTTGGTTCTCAGAGAAAACCCCAAGAATCAGCAAGACAGAGAGAAGAAGGGCAAGTTCGAACCAAACTGGCTTGGTCCTTACATCGTTACAGCAGCATATGGATCTGGGGCATATCAGCTCTCAACTACAGAAGGTGAACCTTTGAAAGATCCTATCAACAGCATGCACCTTCGCAGGTTCTACATATAGCTCTTCGGAATATCCTAATTCAAAAATACAAAAAAAATCAAAAATTTCAAAAATACAAAAAAAATTATAAAACAAAAAATCGTTAATTGGTGAAAACCTGGCAAACAGATGCCTTGTGACACAAAAAAAAATTGAAAAATAGAAAAAAGTAAAGAGAAATAATTTCGTCCAACGGTGAAAACCACTTCGGTGGTGCCCTAGGCAAGTACCATGGTGAAAACTGGGTCACCAGCGCCATGTGTAGAGACATTGCTCCTCCCTCCTTCAGGATTCTCTTTCATCATTTCACTTTGCACACACTCACAACCTATTCGTTCATAACAAACTTACCCAGTCCCATCATGGCTTGTTATTGATCTACCTAAGATTAGCTAGCCATTCATAATAAACATCCCTTTCCATCCATAATAAATCAGATCCTATCTGTGGCTAAGACAAATCCTACGTCTAGTAATGGGTGTGGAACTGAGAACACCACATGTTTCGAGGAGTAAAGTTTCTTCCAGCTTCCTTCAGTCTATCCGCGCACAATCCGCAATAAAGCAACATTTGCATCACAGATCCGCAATAAAGTTTCATCTTCTCCGCAATAAAGTATCAGTTTCATGGATTCAGTCAGTTTCAGATGAGACACAACAGCAACAATGGGCTTCAACAAATCAAATATTTCAACAGACTCGGACAACATTATGGTTCAGTGCTATCTATCCTTTCTGTGAAAGTAAACATTGTGACCACAATCAAATAAGACTTATACAAGTGACAAGAGACACTAAACTTGAGGACTACAGTGGATGTTGGTGTCGAGTCTTGGTTTTCTTTTGATTTCATTTTTTTTGGTGACATGTCTTTTAGCTTTTCCGGGATGTCTTTGACTAGAGCTTCTATCTCCAGGATGTCTTTGACTAGAAAGGCGAGGATGGGGTATCGTCACCTATTTGTATTTTCTGTCTGTGGATTGTCTCTTAGTAATGCTATGACTTGTCCAAGGATATGAGGACACTGTGAGTCTAGTGTGAACTGGGGCATTCCTTGTTTGTGACTGTCTTATCTCCATGCAAACAGGTACAATGACTTTCTGGGTCGAACATATGCCTCGATTGTCATAACCTTCTTACCATAATAAAGCTCAATGATGATAACGCACAAGAAGCTCTTTCACTTTCATATCTTCTGTCTTCCATCCCCCATTCTTGATTGACTTCCATCATCCTTCTCGAGTCCGCGTAGCCTGCTATCACATGATTGAGTATAATGACACACCAAAAACATTTGCATTTCATGTAGCTGCACCTGCATTACCACATATAAGCATTTCATACATACATATAGATATCACAACTGCATCACATCCTGCACACAACACCTGTTAGCACAATTTACATTTGCATTATCATATTCATATGCATTACATACATTTACATTTGCATTGGCATAACATTTTAAAACATAAAAGAACAAAAATATTGCATTACATACATATTTGCATCCATATCATAAGCATCACATAAGAACATCTCATCACATAGGTACACAGGCATATAGCTGCCACAAAGATGAATCATCTCATATATATATATAATGTCATGATACAATGATGTCAAAATCATATGGCTACAATCACCCGCAGGTATCTACATCATCATATAAAATGGTACAAAACTGATACAAAGGAACCCACTGATAACTCCTGCCAACACTATTGGTAGTGCTAATCCTATCCATGTCATGGTATCCCATGCCACATGTCCCAACCTCATCTCCAGTCTTGGATCCTAGAACAGTCGTCTAAGGGCATCCCTATCTCCGTCTCGATCGTACAAAATCAGCTCCCCATCAATCGGTATCCGCATAATCCTATATACATCCTCCAGGGTGACTGTCATCTCACCTATTGGCAGATGAAACGTGCATGTCTCAGAGTGCCATCTCTCAGCCAGCGCAGTTAGCAAACTCATGTTTGCCCGAAACTCAAGCACATACAGTACATGTCTCAAACCCATCTCCTCGATGGCAACTCTGTCCTCAAATGACAACTCAGGTCGCAACCTCTGTGTCGATGGGAATCTCTCCCGTGACTCCAGCATCGGCAAGTACTCCTGCAGTCAAGCAAATCAAATCATGTCAGTCATAGTGGCATTCATTGTTTGTCACAAAATGCTACTGGCTATCTAAATGCATATGGCTATCTACCCTAGTGACACTCACTGTTCATCACAAAGTGTTGCTATTTATCCTAGTGGTACTCACTGTTCATCACAAAGTACTACGTGTGTGACACTCCCTGTTCATCACAAAGTGTTGCTCACATTTGCACTCCCTGTTCATCACAAAGTGCTGCTCATATTTCAGTACTCCCTGTTCATCACAAAGTACTCTATCTTGGTACTCACTGTTCATCACAAAGTGCCTTGATCTATCCTAGTCTTCCTAGAGGACCTGCTTGAGTGTATCCCCTCAGCAGCTTATCTAATCGACAGTATATGTTCATCACAGAACTGCCGATTTGACCTAGAAGACGCAAATTCACATTTTTTAAACACAAACGCGCTTTCCTGACATAAACATGCATTTATTACATTACCTAGCATGCATTAATGACAAAAATAAATACGTCAAAGTACGAGGAGGTTTGGTGGTACTTACCGGCTCTCCTGCCTCTGCTGGCCTCTGGAATCAGCGAACACGGTCGAATCTATGCACGAAAGCCATCGCTGCTGACTGCTCCTGCTCTTTTCTCGCTCTGCACTTTGATCTCGTGAGGGTGTAGATGACAATGAGGATGTCTTTTGCCCGTGGTCTATCTTATAGCCTACCCTAGCCTTAGCCTTCATTTCCCGAGTTAGTCTTCCTCATCCCGTGACTCTGTCACTTTATTCGGTCAGTCCATTCTAACCTTTCTTTCTTATTGAGAGATTGTCTGCAATCTTTTCAGACATTTTCATCCAATCTCTCGAGGGGGCATATCATTCCCATCCTGGGGCAACTCCGTATCAGTTCATCTTATCTTCTTTGAAACAACGCGACAAGCCGCATTGTCTCAAAGAGGGGCAAAATGTAGACACCTAATATTGTCCAGTCTAATTAAATAAATACTTTATTTATTTAATTACTTTAGCCTAATTCTTCTATTAATTAAATAAATCCTTATTTATTTAATTAATTCATTTATCCTCTTCTAGCCTTATTTCTCATTTAAATAAATACATTTATTTATTTAAATTATCATTTTCCTAAATTAAATAAATATCTTATTTATTTAATTGATCCCACTTCTTCTATTAATTAAATAAATCTTTATTTATTTAATTAATTCATTAGCCTTTTCTACCCATGACACATGTCATTCATCTCTTAATTCCTACACTACCTACCCCCTTCATTATTTTATTATTTCTTCTACCTACCCTCTAATCCTAGCCGACCTCCTTTTTACACCTCTCAATCTTATCCCTCCATTTCATATTGTGTCTTCTATTTAAGAAGATGCCTTCTTCATTATCAAACCCTAATGATCATCTTGACTACACTACGATTCTACTTGCAACCACATTCCGTTCTTTGTTGAGCTCTTGTGCACATAAAATCTGAGAGCAAATATATCAAGCAAGATCAATGGAGATAGGAAAGATGGAGATCAAAACCCTATTGGACATGTGATGGTATAATCTTTGTGATTTCATGTGATTTGCATTGTCTTAGGTAATCTTCATATGTTATGGTGGATCTTTGTTGATTGTTAGGCTAGGGTTTTGTGGTTGAATTCATTTAGCCTTTCAATATTGTTGTTATTGTTATCCATTTTCACCATATACAGTCTCTATTTTGGTTCTCGTGTCTATTTCCAGTATTCTTATCATTGTCGCATTGTATTTATGCAAACGCACTGAGATAAAGTGCCATCATGCATTGTTTACTTGGAATCTTCCATATCTTATGCCTTGTTGTACATGCACTACTTATAAAGTGCCATGAGGGGGTTGATGTTTGCCTGTTGTTTGCCATCTTCCTTTGTCCAGTGAGTGTTCCTTCCACGACATTCGCCTCATGATGTGTGTCAAGTGAGTGTTCCTTCCATGACACCATGTACTTTTCTCAACACCTTTGATGCTCCTAGTTCTTCGCCATGCATTTCTTGTTGGTCGTTCTTTTCAGTGTACCTGTCCCTCTCCCTTTTCAGCATTATGGGGAGGTTTGTCTTGTTGGTTCTAATGCTTCCTTGGTTCGATTGATCAGCTCTTCAGGCTTTGGTGTCTCATGCCATCTATATCTTCGAGTTCAGTTGTTTGCCTTTGTTTGCCATTTGATTCGAGTAGTGTCATTTGAGGGCACTCATATAGATTATAGTCTTCTCTACCTGGTCATGTTCTATTTCAGTGGAGGTTCTTCAGATCAGCAGTTATTCTTCGACAGAGTTTGCAGGTTCTTCATGCTTCAGTGGTATTTTTTTCCATCTCTTTTTGGAGTAGAGTTTTGTTCCCGCGTGGTTTTCTCTATTTCTCCAATTCATAGAGATTTCATTGTATTTGGGTACCCGATCAGGCCTTGTTACCGGGACTCATCTTTATTGCTTTCATTAGCTGTTCTAGGTTTTAGCTTCTCCCTAAGTCTAGCTTAAGGGGGGGTGTTAGAGTATTCGGGTATTTACTCTATTAATTAAACCATATTTGTTTAATTATTTAAGTTCCCTTTATCTCTTTTGCACTTAAGCTAACTTTAGGTGCATATAATTAATTATTATGTGCAAACCTAGGTTTTCCCTTTTAGGGTTTCTTGACCTATTAAAGGTTGAGTTCTTTCTTTTCATTGTATGAAGAAGGACTATTATTGACAATACATTTTTGGAGATTATTGAGCTCTCATCTTTTAGAGCATATTTTTCCTGTGTTTTTGTTCCTTCTGTGATTTGCTTCCTTGCTTCTCCTTGTAACAGGTTTTTCAGCTTGCAGAGATCATTTGGGCTCCTGTGGTGTTGTATTTTCTCAACTCCTATATATATATTTGGTCTATTGACCTCCATGCACAATTGATAAAAATATGATTTAGAATTGGATAATATGTGTGAGTTTCTAGTCTTAAGTATTTATAGAATTTGAGAACAATAATATAATGCTAATAAATAAAAACTTAACAATGCAATGCTATTAAATGTCCTATGTGTATAGAAAATAAGTGTCAAAAGTGGAGAATTTAGGAGTGCCAATAGTTTGTTTAAGGGATTCTACATTAAAATGGAAATTTTTATATGTATTCGCTTTTAGAGAATAGAGAACATAATAACAAATTTATGAGAATCCAAATAAGCATATCTAGATTCAAGAGACATAAGGACCTAGAACAAGGTAGGACAAAAAATCTATCACTAGCTTAAGGAAGTTTAGAATAGATGTCTTTCATGGATAGTGAACAATTTTTTTTGTCTTAAGCTATTTGCATCAATAAGTATAGAGAGCCTCTGCGTTAATAAGTGTAGGTAGCCACTAAGAATAGATTATGCCTCTAGAATCTTGTAATATTTATAAGACATTTCTTGTACACCAATTTAATACCCCTAACTCTTCAATCAACAATTTAAAATTGACAAATCCTAAGCATATTTTTTTCTTGAACCATTGTAATTAGAAATAAAGTTTATTTAAAAAAATAAGAAAATTACAATTAATGTTGTATCTAGATGGACTAACCATTAGAAATATATATAGACTTTATACTTTAATATTTAATACATCCTTAAGAGTCATCATACAATATTTCAATATAAATTGGATGTTCTAGTAGCTAAATAGGGTCCAAATTAATTATCAATTGATTAAAATTTTGAAAAGAGCATATAGAAAACTAAGACATAATTTCTTTCTTATATCTGATTAAAAATCTTTTAATTTGCATGCCCTCGCCTGAGAAAGGGAATACAAGAATCATATAATTTCACACTAGGGGAAGGGTGTGATAAATTTTATATAATTAATTTGTGTAGTTTGATTCATTAGAATATTTGTATGTTAATATCTTGTCTAGTATTCTTATTTTTTACCATTATTTTTAAATGCTACATAATTTTAAAATCTATAATAATAGATTAAAATTGTATCGAGATATTTATTAAATGCTTTGAAAAATATAAAAAAAATTATAATAAGAGGTGAAATTTCTCAACCAATAAGAATTCAAAACATCTTTCAAATAATCAATAAAAATACTTCTTACCAAGTTGCTTCACATGGCTTTTGTACTTTCACCTATACATGCTATAGACAAGAAGATAAAAATAAGATAATTATGAGTGAGACCCTTCTCTCTACGTTCTAGAGCTTGCTTCTTGAGTACAAGAAGATGCTTCTCTAGTAGATAGAGATATTGAATTATGCTTCTTACTTAATCAGGTGGAAGAAAGAGAAACATGCTCCTCCAATGTATTTTTCTTCTACAATAGATAGAGATATTGAATGTTGCTTCTTACTTATCGAGATGGGAGAATGCTCTTCTCTAACACTACTTTTTACCACCTAACAACCTTGTTTATATTTTTTGCTACAAGCTTCAGCCCCCTTGGACTTTAAGAATATAACATATTTTTACCCACCTTTTTTTTATGAATTTGTGTGACATTATTTATATATATGTATACGTATACATATACATATAAAATCACTGATTCAATTATTTAATTACAATAATATTATCTGCCAAAAACTGGACACATTGCATGCTTGAGAAAACAACAGGCTGGAAAGCAGAGTGTGAAAGCATCAACAATGATGACACCATTTTTTTACTAGGTGTCTTACTTCTGTTCAAACCTGGATATTTGATATTAAATGCTTTATTCTCGTATTGATATACAATTTTTTTGCGACTGACTGACATAAAAAAAGACAAACAGTGGAGAGAAAGATCAAAGCAATTACTCTGTTTCAAATGCTTGATATCCTGCTATTTCTTTCATGGACATTGGGGGGCTTTCAACCTATCGGAAATAAGCTTCAAATTAGTGGCAGATCCTCCATTGATGACTTCCTCTCTGGCGAGCTCTTTAAGCCTCTCCACCGCTCCTCTAAATCTCACGTTTTCCTCACCTTCCATGAACACTACAACCCTTTTGGAGATCTCCTGCGCCGCTATTACCCTGTTTTCATCCTCTCGACTCCTCACCCTCATCCCAAACTTCCATTCCTCCACCACACGCTTGCAATTTACGAACTGATCCAGCGCAAGAGGAAATCCCAGGATGGGAACACCCGCCGAAATGCTCTCCATAACGGCGTTCCATCCACAGTGGCTGAAAAACCCTCCCACCGAAGGATGTTTCAGAATGTCGACTTGATTAAACCAGCTTGAAACCAATCCCTGCTCTTTACTTGTCTCCAAAAATCCAGTCGGCAACATTTCAGAGACATGCGACGCCTCTTTATCCGGACGAAGAGCCCACACAAAATAGCACCTGCTCTGCATCAGACCCATTGCTATTTCCCTTACCTGAGCTCTTGACACCTGGATAAAGCTTCCGAAGGAAACGTATATGACCGACCGCGCCGGTTTCGAATCCAGCCATTGACTGCACTGTGAATCGTCCTTCCCGTCATGGCAGTGGGCCTGAGAGGGCATGATTAACAATGGACCCACACACTGTACCGGTGTTCTGTTGATCATGGCCTCCACTGCACTGCAATCCAAGTCATAGAAAGAATTCCCCACAACCCAATTTGCTTCTCTCACATCCATTAAGCATTTGGCTATTTCATTGCTTAGAGGGGAGGCAGAGAGAATCTCGTGTGGAAGTTCTGCCCGTTGAATGGAAGGCACCCCAGGAATACAATCTATACACACTTGCAACCCAACTGCAACAACACATCATAAAAAGGTCAAAAACTCAGTTTTTTTCTTCTGTCAAGCGACAAATCATTTAATCTCTAATGGTTCAAGTGTATAAACATACCTAAATCAATATGATAAAAGATGGAGAAGGTTGTGACAGACATTGGCCACAGGGCTATAGAGAGGAGATTGTGTCTTTTAGCCAGAGGCACCGCCCATCTGAGGAAAGTGTCGGCCACTATGCAGGACGGGGCGGTTCCCGAGCTTTTGAGGTTGGTTATAAGCTCGCTGACATGAGTTTCCATGTTGGAGAGCGACAGAAAAAAGTTCGTCATGTTGCCCCACCTTTCTGATTCCCCCACCACGCAGTCCGGAATGATGGCCGCCCGAATGTCCAGGCCAAGCTTTTGGGCATGGGAAAAATCATTGTCCATGGCCTTTGTCATGATTTTGTGCCACGACTCAGTCAGCACAAATGTAACAGAGATTCCATGAGAGGCGAGCTTTGTGGCGAGCTGCATCATTGGATTTACATGGCCTCGCGCTGGATACGGAACAACTACTGCATGCCCTGCCATTTTTCTGTGCAATCTAACAAGCAAATGGAATGTTAAATTTATAATGTTTTTACTGTCGCAAGGTTGGATGATACAAGATCTTCTGTATGATATTTTTTTTACCAGCGAGCTGAACAATGTAGAATTTGCCAGGACCCTTTTATATTAATTTTACAGGAACTCTGTTGTTAATCAAACAATTAGAGTAGGTGGGCAGGTGAACGACTTCGACGGCTGAATGAAAGCGGGTAGGTGAACGACTTCAACGGCTGAATGAAAGTCGTTGAGACTGGTATTTTCTATATCTTTTTATGCGTTGTTCATAAACACTGAGAACAATACCGTGCAATGCTTTATTTTCTTATTATGTTTTATGACATCAAATGTCATTTGCTATGCTTTATTTTCTTATTATGTTTTATGACATCAAATGTCATTTGCTATCTGACTCATCTCCCACTAAATTTCTTAAAACAAATCAATATTTTTTTTTGAAATGTATAAAGGAATCTACAAGACAAAAACAAGAAGATGGTGGAGGCACTTCCAAAACAAAAAAAATGTTTGAAAAATAAAAATAATGTACAAGTGAAAACAATCTCGTGGAGGCACCACTTGTCATTTTAGAGGTCAAAGGGGGAAAACATTTTTCTGTTTTGAAAATAAAAGCATCTTGTTTTAAATTTTTAAATATTTAATATATGTAATCAAAGATGCATTTTAATATTTAGATAGACAATACGTTTTGTTTGGAGTTAGGCTGATCAATTGATTTTATATGTAATAATTAGTGTATAGATGACACTCTATCATTAAAATGAGAATTAATTAAATCTTTGACTAAATCTTATTTACAATATTTTTTGATTTTTTGATTTGGATTGAATCCACAATTGTAAAGTTAAATCTAGCTCGGATCTATAATTATGAATTTGACTAGATAAATTTTAAATTCAAATTTAATCATGTGTCCAAGATAAGCCCTACCTACAAGACATTACTTCTTGACTAGAAAACAAAATATGTTATTTTTATACTAGAAGACTGCACCAAAAAACAATGCTTAATTAACTTTTAAAACCCAATTGAATCCATCATATTTCATTTATGATCACACTAGCACTTAAAGAGCATAATCTAAGAACTAGAGAATCAAGTAACACCAACTATTACACCAATAATAACAAACTAAACATATTGAACTATTAATTGACATGTCTTTGATCTTGTTCAAATTGTTAAATCAATAGAAAAAGATTTACTACGAAAAATTTAAGTATAACAAAAAACCCCAATAATATTCATATATACAAATATTTTCAACTTGTAGTAGATTTCAAAAAGTCAACAATATACAAGTAAATTTTCAAATTGAAGTAGATTTTTAAAGGTTAATAATGTACAAACAAATTTTCAAATCGCAATAAATTTTTAAAAGTCAATAATGAATAGGTCTTTTCATTTCTCAAAGGATCATTAGATATGAGATCAAACCCACATTTGAAGCAATCATTTTCACAACCATAGGATTCAACCAAAGAAAAAAGTCAAGTGGTTCCCATAATAGTCTTAGATCTTATATCAAGCAACATATTAGATCACCCATTATGGGATATAACAAAAAACAAAATCATGGATCACACATGAAGCTAAATGATATCAAATTGGCATGTCTTTGATCTTGTTCAAATTGTTAATCAATAGAAAAAGATTGACTAAGGAAAATGAAGTGTAACAAACAACTCCAATATTATTCATCAATACAAATATTTTCAAATTGTAATAGATTTCTAAAAGTCTATAATGTACAAGCCTTTTCATTGCTCAAAGGGTCAGTGGAGATGAGATCAAACCTACATTTGAAGCAACTATTATCAAAACTATATAGGATTGAACCAAAGAAAAGAGTCAAGTGGTTCCCATCATAGTCTTAGATCTTATATCAAAGCAATATATTAGTTCACTCATCATGGGATACAACCAAAAAAAAAAAAAATTGCAAATGAAGCTAAATGATATCAAATTGACATGTCTTTGATTTTTTTCAAATTGTTAAATCAATAGAAAAAGTTTGACTAAGAAACAATTAAGTGTAATGAAAAACTCCAATAATATTTGTACATACAAAAAATTCAAATTGAAGTAGATTTCTAAATGTCAATAATGTACAAGCTTTTCAAATCGTAGTATACAAGTCAATAATATACAAGTCTTTTCGTTCCTCAAAGGATCATTAGATATGAGATCAAACCCATACTTGAAGAAATCATTTTCACAACTGTAAGGTTGAACCAAAGAAAAAAAGTTCTAAGAGATTTCCACAATCCATCATATAATTGAGAGAGTATTTCTGGATTCGATTGTGTGAAAGATTTTTGCATCCAGAAATACTCTCTTAATCAAAGAAAAAAAGTCAAGTGGTTCCCATCATAGTCTTAGATCTTATATGAAAACAACATCTTAGATCACTCATCATGGGATACCAAAAATAAATATATCATGAATTAAAATGAAGCTAAATGATATCAAATGGACATGTCTTTGATCTTGTTCAAATTATTGAATCAATAAAAATGATTAAGAAAATTTAATTGAAAAAAGAAATTCCAATAATATTTATGGATACAAATATTTTCAAATTGCATTAGATTTCTAAAAGTCAATAGTGTACAAGCAAATTTTCAAATTTCAAGATTTCTAAAAGTCAATTATGTACAAGCCTTTTCATTGTTCAAAAGATCGATAGGTATGAAATCAAACCCACATTTGAAACTATCACTTCCACAACTATAAAATTGAACCAAGAAAAAAAGTCAAGTGATTCCATCAGATTCCTAAATCTAATATCAAAACAACATATTAGATTACATAGCATGACATACAACCAAAAAAAAAAAAAAAAACTTATAAAGAAAGCTAAATGATATCATAGTGGTTGAAAATCTAAAACTATAATAACAAACAAATTCAATATTTACTTGTGCGCAATTTACAAGGCAAATTGATATCACTTAATGAAAACTAGAGTCATGCCGCATGCAGGACTAACACAAAAATTAATAAATGATATTTCGACTGGACACTACTTTAGTTTGCTTCAAACTATTCACAAGGGCTTCTAAATTATTGGCAGATCTTCCTCCTTTGCTTACTTCCTCCTTGGCTGCATCTCTAAATCTCTCTGCTGCCCTTCTTACTCTTACACTCTCCTCCCCCTCCATTAACAATTTTATCTTCTTTGTTATTTCTTGTGCGCTTATAACCCTGTTTCCATCATCTCCTCTCCTCAACTGTAACCCAAAATTCCATTCGTCGGCAATGAGTTTGCAGTTGGTGAACTGATCCAGCCCAATAGGAAATCCCAAAATGGGAATACCAGATGAAACACTCTCCATAATGGCATTCCATCCACAGTGGCTCAAAAACCCTCCCACCGAAGGATGTGAAAGAACCTCCACCTGGCTAAACCAGGGTGCAACAAGACCCTGCTCTTTAGTTTCATCCAAAAATCCAGGAGGCAACATCTCTGAGACATCAGATGCATCTTTATCTGGACGAAGAGCCCAAACAAAATGGTACCCACTCTGCATAAGGCCAGCTGCTATCTCTGCTAACTGAGGCCTGGAAACAGAAACATGGCTGCCAAATGAAACATAGATGACTGACTGCGCAGGTTTGCAATCCAGCCAGAGTTTGCAGTCAGTTTCGATCCGGGAACTTGTTCCCATCTTCCTATCTTGGTTGTCAGATTGCTCAAGGTAAGCACAAGGCAATAAGGAGCCAACGCAATGCACACGGATTTTGGGAAACAAGGCTTCCACTGCCTTGCAATCCAGAGGGTACATGGAATTGGCAACAATCCAATCTGCTTCTTTCACAGTATCAAAACACCTCAAAAATTCTACTCTCAGAGGAGTGACAAATGGGGAGGGAAGGTCTGTATGTTGTAACGGAGGAACCCCTGGAATATTGTCTATGCATCCTTCCACCCCAACTGCATCATAAAGTAACAAAGCAGATCTTAGCAGATTTGATATATGAATCAGAGGCTGCTCTGCCCCAAATAAAGATCAAATAAATTATTTTGCCCCAAATAAGGTGCTAGTAAATCCATTGTTTATCGATATGGAGAAGCTTTGCCTGAAAACTGACCTGCAAAAACAGAGCAATCTTCCATGGTAGAATTATAAAATTACAACTGCAGATTAAATAAGGGTTTGCTGACAGCTGAAAAGTAAATAGCCCACACATTGTTTCTTATTTTGTGCTTTGGAAGTTTTACATGCTGATTCAATTGTAGTGCACACTGTAACTTACTTTGGGCTTATGGATCTTTTATCATGCCGAGTCAGTTATAATGCCCATCCTAACTTACAACAATCCCAAGTTAATCTTTTAGCATACTCACAAAGTATTACATAATGTAATTCATACTGATAAAGTATCACAGTAATGTAATCTTAGATACTGATGCAAAATCCTTATTTCAAAAACTTCTTCATCAATACCCAAACCAAAAGACTGCAAAATCCTAAAATCCACCCATGCTTACAACAACGGACTAATTAATACTGTTCTACATTCTGTTTCTTTCCTCCTATAACTACACAGAAAAATAAGGACATGAGTGGAGACAGATCCTAATTTTTCAATCACTACCTATGGCCCTAAGATTCTAGCAATGATCGTCAACAATGTTTAGCCAAACATCCATGCAAATTTCCATCAGAATCAAATGTCCTTAGTAATCTGTAAAGGTATAAATTCTTACCTACCAAATCTGAATGATAGAAAATGGAAAAGCGGGTTACAGACTCTGTCCACAATGAAACGGATTTCAGAGCATGTTTCTTAGCAAGAGGCACCGCCCACCTGAGAAAGGTATCAGCTACCATGCAAACGGGGGGATTTTCTGAACGAGCGAGCTTGGTTATGAGTTGACTGACATGAGCTTCCATATTAGCAAGTGAGAGAAAAAAGGCCATCAAATTAGCCGACCTTTCTGACTCAGGCGCCACACAGTCGGGTATGATAGCGGGGCTGAGGGGGAGGCCCTGCTTCCGAGCGCTTGTGAAAGCATCGCCCTCTGCGCCTGAAATAATTTTGTGCCATGACTCTGTCACCACAAAACTTACAGTAATTCCATTAGAGGCCAGCCTTCTTGCAAGTTGCATCATGGGGTTAAGGAGCCCTTGACCTGGATAAGGAACAACCATTACATGAGCTGCCATTTTTATGAGCCAAGTAGTAATTTACCCTCAGTTCTAAGAATCGATGAAAGTGCTACACATGAGTGTAATCATGGAGAGCATAGAGTATAATCATGTTTTGGTTGTCCAAACCGAAAGGCACAATGTGACAAATGCTGTGAAGAGTATCATTGAAGATTGCTTCTTTGAAAGCGAATATTATCCTCTACAAAATGTTAAAAGGGTTTTTACAAAGAGGATCTTTCCAAAATCTAATGTAATGTGGTAGATATTTTTTTAAAGGAGTGGTAGGGATTGGGAGATAGTTAGAATCACATCGATAAAAAGTAGGAATATACAATTAGGAACCTTCATGAGATGATGTCTTTCAACCAAAACATAATAAAAAACGTGACATTAGTCTATTTATTTTATAAAATGAATATGATAAAAGAAGACTTTAAAAAATTGAGCGCATCTCAACCGCTACATAAACTCCTACTAAAATGACACATATGAGGACTACTCAACATATCATAGATAAAGGGATTATGGTGGAGGATGATGCTACTGAAGCCTCCTTTGAATATTAGGTCAACTTCCTAGCTAGTGAATGAAATGATACCTCTAGTTTGAAGATGCTAGTTTAGCATGGATAGCTTTCATCTATGTTGTGTTCTCTTTGTTCTTAACTCTTTCTACTCTAGTTTTTGTTGTTGTCCTTTGGTGATGCACCCACATCTTGTTGGGCTTACTTTTGGGTGTGTCAACTATTTTGTTTTAAAAGGGAGATCCCTTTCAAAACCCCTTTATCTTAATAAAAAACAAATAACTTATAAATGAGTCATACCCATGTTGTTAGGTTGTGCTGATATAAAACAAATGAAAACTAGTTCTGGAATAGAAGAATGAGCCATACAAAATTTGATAGTCTAGTGAAAATCAGTACTAAACAAGACATAAGTGATATGTCAAAGATTGATAAACCTTCAAAATATCTTTGCAAGCAGTGTCAACATGTGAAATAGACAAGAGAAACCTTCAAGTAAAAGGAGTACACAACAAGAAAGCCACTGGAACTTGCCCATTCAGATAGATGAAAGTTATTTTTTGTTTCATGTTACCCAAGGATGACATGGTTACCATCCTAAAATAAAAACCTTAATTATTCAACAAATTTAAAGCTTTCAAAGTCTTGGTTCAAAATGAAATTGGGTTAAAGATCATGTGTTTAAGATTCAACCATTGAGGTGAGTTTACCTCATGTGATTTTGAAGATTGTGAGCATCATGAAACAAAAAGGCATTTTTCAACTAGGAGTCCATGGAAGAAAGAATTTGTAGAAAGAAAGAATCAAAACATACAAGAAATGGCTAAAACAATGTTGAATGATTCCAAGCTATTAAATGAGATTTTAAGAAAAGTAGTTAACACAACAATCTACATTCTGAATAGAGGAAACATCAAAGACAATAATAGATTGACACCTTATGAATTATTGAAGGGAAGGCCAACAATAGTTAAATACTTGAAAGTTTTTGAAAGAAAGTGCTACGTAAGAAGAGATGACAAGGATGTGAAAAAAATGACTCTAGATCTTATGAAAGCATATTCCTTGATTATTCTTCAAGAAGCAAGGCTTATAGATGTTACAATATATTACTACAAAAGATTGTGAAAAATGCCAATATAAAAGTGGATGAAGAAAGACACATCAAAAGGATAAAATACAATAAAATGATCATATAGAACATTCAAGTTGTAAGGAAGAAGAATGTAAAGACTCAATCTACAAGAAAGAAGAAGAAGTTATAAAAGAAGGAAAAGGATGAAGAGATACAAAGAGACCATCTAGATTTATTTAGAAAAATCATTTAGAAAATTTAATTATTGATGATAAGATACTAGAATATAAACTAAAAAGAATATTCTAAGCGAGTGCATCAACACATGCAAACTTCTCCTTGCTATCTAAAATAGAGCCTAAGGAATTTGCAAAAGCTAGAGAAGACTTGAGTATTGGGTCATTGTTGTCAAAGAAGAGATGAATCAAATTGAATAGATTGAGACGTGGGAACTTGTTCCAATATCAAAAGATAAGAATGTGATTGGTACCAAGTGGGTCTCCAGGACCAAGTTGAACGTATCTATGGTCAAATGGTAAGAAGAAAAACAAGATTAGTTCAAATGGTTCTAGTCAATTTGAAGGTATCAAGTTGGAAGAAACCTTTTCTCTTTTTGTAAGATTAGAAGCTATCAGACTATTTTTGTCATTTACTTGTTTAAGGAGCTTTAAAGTCTATCAAATGGATGTCAAGACAACCTTTTTCAATTACAGTATAGAGGAAGTATATATTAAATAGTCAAAATATTTTTTATTAACAAAAAATGAGGATTATGTGTACAAGTTGAAGAAAACACAAAGCCCCCAGAGCCTAGTATTCAAGACTTGACAAATATCTACAAAAACAAGGCATTCAAAGAGGAATTATGGGCAGTAATCTCTACATTAAAACTGAAGGTGAGAATCAATTTATTGTTTTGGTTTATGTTGATGACATCATTGTTGGAGGTAGTAATAATTGAATGTGCCAAGATAATGATAATTTATTTATTACAAAATTAAAACCTTGACCTTATGAGTTGGTTGACCTCCTCCAATTTGGGTACTCATTTCTCAAGGTTATCAAGACTAAATTTAATAGTATTTATGGGTTGTTGTAATCAACTAACCCTCTTAATCTAGCTGCCCTTCTTTTGGAAGCAATTATAGTTAAGTAAATCAATGTATTTTAAGATGTGGCCAACCTCTTGGAAGGATTTCCTCATTTGGGTGAAGAGGCATAAGGAGGATTTAAAAAGAAGTTGTTTGACGGTATAGGAAGGCAACCAATTAAATTTATATCCTTCCTATTTTCAACATATTTTTGAAGAAGATATATATGTGAAGAAGTTGTGAGAATATTTTATGAAGGAGCTTCAAAATATCATCATCAATTGAAGATTTTATTTTCAAGATGGTGAAATCTTGTTCATTTAGAGTTTGGGGTAAGTGTGCCAAGATGGGGTACCAAAAAGGAGCCACTTTTTTATCTTTTCATAAAAACATGGCATTGGCATGAAATGGTTGTCCAAACCTTTGGGTTGGATGCCCAAGGCAAATCCAACCAAAAGGGTTTGTATTTTCCAATGCAAACAATTTGGTGAGCTCCAAATGTGGTGCTCACCCTATTTGGTGCTTCTCAAATTCAAAGAATGCACTTTTCACATTTGCGAGCACCAAATGTTCTACATTGATAAATTGTATGTGTCATGAATGGAAAAATGTTCTACTTTGGACATAGTTATACCCAATCCCTGAAGAGGAATATATATATATATATATATATATATGAAATATAACATTTAAGTATAAGTCACATTTCAATATGTCTTTTTCCATTAATTTATATTTCATTTATATATTGGTAGGATGTTTGAGAGTGGTTTCAAATCTCTAGGAGTTGTAATGTAAATTCTAGGTTTTAAAAGCTCATATAATTTTTAGACAGTCAAATTTTAGTAATCAGCATGCTCCTATCATCTTTTTGTCACTCTCTCTATCTCACTCTCTTTATCTCCCCCAAACTCTATACCTATAGATCTCTCTCTATCACTCTTTCTATGTCCCCTTTCTACCTCTCTCTACCTCAACTTCCCTCCTTACCCCCATATCTATCCCTCCCTCCCTCCCTCCCTCTCTCTTATTCTCTCTCCCTCTCTTATTGTTTCTCTCCCCTCTCTCTCCATTCTCTCAATCACTACCTCTCCATCCCACCCTCTCTTTCTCCATCCCTAGGTCTCTCCTTCCCTCCATTTGTACCTCTTTAACTCTCCCTCCCTATCTCATTATCAACCTCTCTCACTCTATCTCTGAGCCCCTAAGTCTCTCTCCCTCTCTCCCTAGGCTATAGAACTTATATCTCTCCCCTCTCTAGTTATTTACCTCCCTTTCCACCTCTCTCCTTGATGCCTTACTCCTCTTTCTCTCTATGTAAACTTCTTTCTCTCCCTCACCTTTATATCACTCCCCTCTCTGGGTCTCCCAATCACTCCCTATTTACCCCTCCCTCCTCCCTCCTTATCACTCGATTTCATTTGTTCTTATCTCTCTTATTTTCTCTCTCCCTCCTTTCCCAGTCATCACCCCTCCCTCTCTTGTATAGGGTTTAGGGAATATAAAGTATGATATAGGGTTTAGGTATAGAGTTGAGGATATAGAGTTTAGGGTTGAGGGTATGGTATAGGGTTTAGTGTATAAGATTGGTGGTACAGGGTTTAAGGTACATAGGGTTGAGGGCATTGCCCATATTGATAATTTCCTCTCTCTTCTCTCTCTTCTCTCTCTTCTCTTCAAGTCTCTCCCTCCCTCTCTATCTCCCCTTTCCTTATTACCCTTATATATATATCCATCCCCTACTCTCTCTTATACTCTCTCCCTCTCTCCATTATCTAGGTTGTCACCTCTCCCTCCTACCCTCTCTCTCTCCCCCTCTCTCCCCTTTCTAGGTTTCTCCCTCCTTCCCTCTCCACATCTATACCTCTCCATCCATGTCTCATTAGGAACCTCTCTCTATGCTCCTCTATCTATTTATCCCCTCTCTCTCCCATCTAGGTATCTATCCTCTCTCTCACCCTCTAGGTATCTCACCTCTCTATCTATCCCCTCTCTAGTTCTCTCCCTCCCTCTCCACCTCTCTCTCTTCATCACCCCTTACCCCTCTCCCTTTATGAACTCTCTCCTACTCTTCTCTTTCTCCTCACCTCTTTATCTCCCCCAAACTCAAGACCTATTATTCTTAGTCTCTCTTGTCTCTCTTTCTCCTCTCAGACTCTCCCCTCTTTAGGTCTCTCTTATACTCTCTCCCTCTCTCTCTCTCTCCTTCCATCCTTCTCTCCATATATACCCTTCCCTCCCTCCATCTCTCTTATCCTCTTATGGTTTCTCTCCACTCTCCATTCTCATGATCACTACCTCTCCATCCCAACCTCTCTCTCCATCCACGTGTCTCTTCTTCCCTCCATCTTTACCTCTCCATCTCTCTTTCTTTGTCTCATTACACACCTCTCTCTCCCCCTCTATCTCCCTCAAAGTTCCTCACTTGTATCTCTCCACCCTATGTCTCTCACATCTCTCTTCCTAGGCTCTAGATCCCTCACCTCTATATCTCTCTCCTCTCTAATTCTTTCCTCTATGCCTCCTTACTCCTCTTTCTCTCTTTGTAAACTTATCTCTCTTATTTTCTTCTCTCTCTCCCTCACCTCTCTACCTCTTCCCTCTCTAGGTATCTGAGTCGCTCCTTTCCCACCTCTCCCTCTCTCCTTAGCTATCTCTTTCTCTTTATTCTCCCCTCTCTCCTCTTCTATCTCCCTCCCCTCTCTAGGTAATAACATCTTTATCCCTTGTATAGGATTTATATAATGGGTTGTAGGATATAAGGTTTAGGGCACAAGGTACAGAATTGATGGTACACAGTTTAGAGTACATAGGATTGAGAGTACTAGTCATATTCATACTTCACTCTATCTCTACATTTTCATCTATCTCTTCTTTCTATTCTCTCTCTCCCCTATCTCAGTTTCTCACTCATTTTCTTCCTCTTTCCCTCTCCATCCCCCCTCCCTCCTTACCCTCATATCTATCTCCCTACACCACTCTCTCTTATTATCTCTCCCTCTCTTATTCTCTCTCTCCATTGTATAGGTCATCACCTCTCCCTCCCAACCTCTCTCCCTCTACTATTTAGGTTTCTCCCTTCCTTCCTCTTTACCTCTCTAATTCTTCATCCTTACATTACCCACCTCTCTATATCCCCCTCTATCTATCTCACTACTATATCTCCCTATCTAGATCCATGTGGGCTTCACTTTGTGAACCTGGGTTATATCACATGTGTTCATGGCATACTAAATAATCCCCCTATTTTCAAAAAATATTTCCCTAAACTCATTTTTTGTCACCCCCTCCCAATACACAACCTAAATTAAAAGCCCCTATTTTCACTAGATATTGTATTTTTTCATAGCCCGAATTAAAAACCCCCCTATATTCATCGATAGGAAAAATATTGTACCCTCAATTTTAGGATATTAAACCCCCAAATATGAATGCACATGATATAATATTATCTAGCTAGTGAAGCCCCCGTGTCTAGGTCGCTCTCCTTTCTCCCCCCCACTATAGGTACCTAACTCATCCCTATTACCACTCTCTCTCTCTCTCTCTCTCTCTCTCTCTCTCTCTCTCTCTCTCTCTCTCTCTCTCTCTCTCTCTCTCTCTCTCTCTCTCTCTCCCCTTCCCTAGGTACCTCACTCCTTCCATGTCTTCTTCTCCCTTCATCCCTTCTCTCTATCTCTCTAGTATAGGGTTTAGGGTATATAAATTCTTTAGGGTATAGGTTTTAGGGTATAGGTTTTAGGGAATAGGGTGGGGGAAATGATAGACCTAGGGAAGGAGATATAGAGGTGAGAGAAGAGAGAGTAGAGAATAAGAGAGTATATAAAGGGAGAGTGGTAAGGGGGAAGGGAGAGAACTAGAGAGGGTATGCATAGAGAGGTGATAGACCTGGAGGGGGAGAGAGAGGTGAGAGACCTAGATGGTAAGATAGGGGTGAGATAGATAAAGGGGGATAGAAGAGGAGAGTTAATGAATTAGGAGAATGAGAGAGAAGATGAGGTAGAGAAAACAAAGAGAAAGAGAGGGCTAAGGGAGGGAGGGAGAGGTATGCATGGAGTGAGATACCTAGAGAGGAGAGAGGTAGATAGGAGAGGGAGAAAGAGAACAAAATGATAGAGAAGTTAAAGAAGAGAGAGAGGGGTAAGGAGGTAGGGAGAGAGGTGGAGAAGGAGGGAAATGACTAGAGAGGAGAGAGATATAGTGATGAGAGACCTAGAGCTTGGGGAGAGAGAGGCGAGTAAGTAGATATGGATGAAGAGGTAAAGAGGTGAAGAGAGAGGGATGCAGAGACTTATAGAGAGAGAGAGAGAGAGAGAGAGAGAGAGAGAGAGAGAGAGAGAGAGAGAGAGAGAGAGAGAGGGTGGGAGGAAAAGGTAGTGATCAAGAGAATGAAGAGAGATGGGGGAGAGAAATAATAAGAGAGGGGGAGTAGAGAAGAGAGAGAGAGGGATGCAAGGATAGAGATGGGAGTAAGGAGGAAAGGAAAGGAGGCAATGAGGAAGTGAAAGGTAAAAACTCAACTATACATCATCAATTATAAACTCTAAATTCTAAGTCTTAATAGAGATATGAGATATGATCTATATAAATAGGTGGAGAGGGAGAAACCTATAGAGGTGAAGAGAGGGTGTGATGGAAATCTGATGATGTAGATAGTAGAGAGAATAAGAATTAGTAGAGAAGGGAGAGATAGATAGGGGTAATGAGGTAGAGGGAGAGGGGAAGAAAGGGAGGGAGGGATGAGGAGAGATGAAAGAATAAAGAGAGAGGAGTAAGAGGGGATTGAGGATGAGGTAGACATTAAGTGAAAGACTCAGAGGAGGAGATAGAGAGGTGAGGACAGAGAGAGAAGAGAAGGAGAGAGTTCAGGAATAGATAGGGGTAAAGGGGGAGGGAGATAGATGGGAAGAGAGAGGGAGAGAACTAGAGAAGGGATTGAGATAGATAGAGGGGGATAGAGAGAGGTGGGTAATGAGACATGGATGCAGAGGCAGATAGCTGGAAAGGAATGGAACAAGAAACCTAGAGAGGGGAGAGAGAGAGATGATGACCTAGGTGTGTGTGTGTGTGTGTGTGTGTGTGTGTGTGTGTGAGAGAGAGAGAGAGAGAGAGAGAGAGAGAGAGAGAGAGAGAGAGAGAGATTGGGGGAGAAAGATAGATATGGGGATATGTATGGGTGGGGAAATAGAGAGGGAGAGGGGAAGAAAGGGAGGGAGATACTTAGAGAGGGGAGGAAGGTAGAAGAGGAGAGAGAAAAGAACAAAGACAAGAGTAAGAGGGGATGGATGGATAGGTAGATATGAAGGGAGTGAGAGACCTATGGAAGGAGGAGATAAAGAGGTTATGAGAGAGAGAGAGAGAGGAGAAGGAGGGAGTTCATAAAGGGATAGGGTTGAGGGGGAGGGGGAGAAAGGTAGAGAGGGAGGGAGAGAACTATGGAGGGGAAATACAGATAGGTAAGAGACCTAGATAGCAAGAGATGAGTGAGATAGATAAAGGTGGATAGAGAGAGGTGATAGACCTTGATAGCGAGAGATGAGTGAGATAGATAAAGGTGGATAGAGAGAGGTCAATAATGAGACCTATATGTAGAGGTAGATAGGTGGAAAGGAAGAGAGGGAGAAACTAAGAAAGGGGAGAGAGAGGGAGGGTGGGATGGAGAGGTTATGACCTAGGCAACAAAGAGAGACAATAAGTGAGGAAGAGATAATAAGAGAGAATGGGGGAGGGAGATAGAGAGGGAGAGGGGAAGAAAGGAAGTGAGAGACCTGGAGAGGGGAGGGTGGGAGAAGAGAAGAGATAGAAGAACAAAGAGAAAATTAAGAGGGGATGGATTGAGAGGTAGACATGGAGGGAGTGAGAGACCTAGGGAATGAGGAGATAGATAGGTTTGGGGAGAGAGAAGAGAACAAGATAATTCATAAATGGATAGGGGTAAGGGGGGAGAGAAAGATGGAGAGGAAGGGAGAGAACTAGAGAGTGGACAAATAGATAGGTGAGAAACCTAAAGGGGGAGAGAGAGGATGGAAGGGATAGGTAGTGATCAAAAGAATGGAGAGGTAGGGGAGAGAAACAATAAGATAGTGAGAGATAAGTAGAGAGAGGGAGGGGGTCAAGGATAGAAATAGGGGTAAGGAGGGAATGAAAGGTAGAGAGGGTGGGATATACCTAGAGAGGGGAGAGAGAGGTTAGAGCTACAAGAGAGGGAGAGAGATAGGTCTATAGTTTGGGGAAGATAAAGAGAGTGAGATAGATAGCTAAATAATGCTAATAGGAGCATGTTGATTACTAGAATTTGACATGTTGATTATTGAAATTTGATAGTTTGAAAATTTATATGACCCTCTAAAACCTAGAATCTACATTATAACTGCTACAGAGCTGAAACTACTCTCAAACATTGTGCCAATTTATACCATAATGTGGAAAAATTTTAGGGTTTCCACCCAAAAGGAATGAAAACCACTATTTTTTTACTTAGGGGACATTACATTAAAAAGAGGGTGGGGAATTCACTAGATCTAGTCATGAATCAAATCAAGAATAAATGTGAAGTGAATTTGAGTTGAATGTGTGTTCCTCTTTTGTAAGTTGAAGTGTTGAAATTAGGTAAAATGCAGAAAAATGGAAGTAAAAGCATGAAAACAATAGGCTAGGGATGTAGGATTTTCACATGCACCTAGATTTGAGTAATGTAAGCTGAATCAAAACAACTCCCTGAAATTCCCAAAAAGTGTCGAGACCATGGCACATCACATCGGTCTTCCAAACTTTTCGCAAGCCAAAGGAGGATGATTTGTCTTTGTGAATAAAGCTTAATCTGAAGAGTACAACTCTATATTGGTTTCCTGCACACAAAAAAAAGGGAAAAGGGGTTGGGAATAAGGGGTTTGCCTAAGTCAAACCTCGGTTTTAGAATTAACCTTGAATGAAATATTGCAAATGCTTGAAATAAATGAAGTAAAGGTATACCTCAGATCTGCATTGATTGATAATGATGTTGTTTTCTTCTTGACTGTAATCACATATATTGTATGAAATGGCATGAACATGACAAAACCCTATCACACATGCATGCTTACAAATGAATGATGTAAAGTTTCTCCATAACGGTTGATGTAGACTTCATGAATGCTTGAGAAGACTTCACATAATAGACACTTTCACTTCACAAGAGGCTCCTTCAATTGTTTGTTCATGGATCCTTCAAATGAGGTAAGGAAAGGCTATATGTATGAAACCCTAACATTTTTTTTGTTCATAGGCTGACCTAGAAATGATATATTTTCACACCAAGTAGGGTTTGAACATTATAATACTGCTAAATCATGATCCCAAAATACGGGGAGAAAAAGAAGGGACCAATGTGATTCACATCGGTCCAACCAACTTTTTTCTAATTTTTTAGGGATGCAAGGGTTGTGATTATAAGGTGATTCCCAAGTGGGTGTGATGATTAAAGATGTTAGATATGCAAAATCAGGCCTTGAAGGTCACAATAGGACATAATTAGGGCTTTTGATGAATTAATTAATTGAAGGAATAAAAGGGGCACACCTAGGGTAAAGGGCCCAATTTTATGATGTGTGGAATGATAAAATAAGACTTTAGATGCTTAAAGGAAATTTAAAATGATTCTCCAAATTATCCACTTATGCCTCTTGTATCCAAATGAGAGGGAAGACCTCCTTATGCACTTTCCCATCATCAATTATGTTAATTATCCAACATAGGCCAACACGGGAAAAGGTTTCCTACCCAAAATGGATACAAAAAAGGGTTCAAAATGGGCCCCAATTAGGGAGGGCCATGGTATGGTGTCATGGTCCTAGTGAGGACCAAGGCGCCACACCCTATTCCTACCCCATAATTGGGCCAAGGTTAAGGGGTCAACAAGATAAAGTGATATAATATGGTCATTATTGCATGGTGGGGGCATAAATAGGTCTCTATCAAGCGTGGAGATGTAGGCGCTAAGGTGAGAGCCCTAAACGCAGTCCAAATTGTAAGGGAGTACAATTTAGGATGCTACATATACATGAAATATAACTTAAAGTACAAGAAAGAAAAAATAAATATTGAAATGTGACCTATACTTAAATATTATATTTCATGTATATATTCTTCTTCGGGGATTGGGTTTAACCTATGTTTAAACTAGAACATTTGTCCATTCACAACCTCTCCTTCTATTTACCAGTTTAAAACATATGTCATACACCAAATATGGCACACGCCCTTGCACAAAATAGGGCATGCGCCAAATTTGGCACATACCAAATAGGGCATGCACCAAATTTGGCACATACCAAATAGGGCATGCACCAAATTTGGCACATACCAAATAGGGCATGCACTAAATAGTTTGCATTGGAATACACCAATCCTTTGGGTTGGATTGTACTTGGTCATCCAACTCAAAGGGTTGGACAACCATTTCAGGCCTGAGACATGTTTTTATCAGAAGATTAAAAAAATTCACATATTTTTTGTCATGTTATTCATCAGATTTGCACGGGTTTCAATGTAAATTAAAATAAAATACTCATAGAGCTCTTAAGCTCTCTCATAGCTATCCAACCATGTAATTTGTTTCACATTTTGATCTTGTTAAGACTTCCATATTTAATTTCTTATGTTAGTGTGTCTATTTTTGGTCAAAAATCAACATTTACTATTTTGGGTATAGTTTTTTACACATCCATTGGATTTTGAAACAAATTACATTTTTAGAAAGTAGAATCTATTCTACACACTGTGAAATTTTTTTTTAATAAGTTTTCAATGATTTTAGGGGGCAGCATGCTCAAATTTCTATTTTTCAAGATGTGTCCACTCCAAAAATTAGTAAAAAATCATATACTCATTAAAAATTCTACCAAAAATTTTGGCATAAACTACAAGGTGTTAGCTAATTTCTTGATGAAGCCATTTGAAAAATATAAGAAAAATTAACATTTTAGGGGGGCACAACAAACACTAAGTTATGTTTTTTGCATAAAAATAGGACCACTTTTTGTGGCCCCCCTTTTTGAAACCCTTGAGCTCCACCATTTTCAAAACACATTAGTAGTTTAGAAAATAGACTCGAAGCACTTTAACTCTTGTTCTTGTTTCATCTTCAAATTTGGAGTGTAACTAGATGTTCAATTTATCATCAAAGTTCAGACTTGTTTGCCTGTTGTCATTGATGTCATTGTTGTAGTCCGGTCCGACATACATAGTTTTGGTGTGGTCCGACTGTTTGATTTGACATATGTTTTTGGTCTGATTTTTGCTCCTTTAAGTGTGCAAAGTATGTACACCTGTTTTGGTATTTATCTCACACAACTTTGTGATCCTGTAAGGCATCTTAGGTCTGATTCCATCCAAAAATGTTGAAGATATGCTCTACAAGGCAATTTTGGATCTGGTCCTATCCAAATATGAAGGAGGCATATTCTACAAGATTTTTTGGATTCAAGATTGTACCGAACATTATATGAAGCTATTTTGTAGTAGCGTGTGTGCATCTCGGTCTCATCCCCTCTCTATTTGAGCCGATTTAACAGTGTTTTTGGTTGGATATGTAATCAACAATTTTTGCAAGATATGTGTAGAGTTGTTTTTATAAACAGCTAATATGTACATATTGTATATGTGAAAGTTTTTGTAAACTATGAATGTGAATGTTTCTTTGATGGTATATGTACTCTGGATGGAAAAGCATTTATGTACTTCAATGAAACTATGTTTCATGCATATGACGGTTGCAATTCTAGTAGTTAAATTTTTTATTCTAGCTATAAGCCTATCCTCCAGAAGTGAGCCACTTTTGTATTTGGGTAGTGAGCCCCATCAGTAGTAAGCCATCTTTGTACTACGTAACCGGTTGCATATTACACTATACTTGAGATTTCATCCTCTTTGTTGTTTTTTTCCATATTGGGTTTTCCACATAAAAATCCGGTTTTATGTGTTGATTTCCCTTTACTACATTTAAATTATGTTATGTGATTGGTTAGTTATAAGTTTTAATAAGTTCAAGGGAATATTTAATCACCCCTCTCCTCTCATTATTCTAGATATTCAACAATTGATATCAGAGCCAAGTCCTTTGGAAGAGTTTAACCACTCAAAGGAGATCCAGAAAGTTGAACTTATGGACTTAAGTGAAGATCTTAGGAATGCTCTTAAGGATCTTGAGGCAATAGAAAGTGAAAACAAAGATCTAAAAGAAAATATCTAGCTGGCCAATGAATGTATTGACAAGATGGCCAATGAATGCATTGAGAAGCTAAGAGAACAAATCCTGAAGTTTAAATTGAGGCATAAATAAGTTAGTGAAGAGCTTAGGGAAGCAAAAAACACTATTGCAGATCTAAAAATTAAAAGTGAAGATAATGAGAAAACCAAGGAGTACTTAAACAAAATGATGAAATGCAAATCAGAGGAGTCTGAAAAGCTAAAACAAGAAGTAACAACTCTAAAGGCAGATCTAGAGAAACAAAAGAAAGAAGAAAACAAACCTAGTTCTAATAAATCTAATAAGATGATGGCTAAAAAGATGCCCTAAAAAACAAAGATGCAAGATTAGAATCTGACGAATGCTCACAATCCAACATGAAATGCAAAGAGGATATATCTCCAACAAAGGGATTAGAATTTGACAAATCTACCAAGGAGGATAAAGGTACGTCACCGGTCGAGCGACAGGTAAGTAAAAGAAATACTTTCTTTAATGACTCTTGAATTGCAATAATATAGGTCATAAGGTAGTAGAATGTAAGAGTAGTATAAGTCAAAATTCTAAAGTCTTCTTTGGTAGATGCTATGTTTGTAATAAATATGGTCACAAAGCTAATCAATGTAGGAATTCAATTATAGACCAAAATAGATATAACCACTTTGAGGGTCGATGTTATACATGTTAGGTCCCAGAGACAACTGAGAGGGGGGGGGGGGGTTGAATCAGTTGTCAAATAAATTCAAACCAAAGACAACTTAATCAACTTAATGCTTAATACCAGTAAACCAGTTAAGTATGCCAGTAGACAGTGTTAACAGTTAATTGCTATACCGGTAAAGATTAATGCATGAAACATAAACACAAAGTCATTCACAACACATAACACCAATATTTGTACGTGGAAACCCTGTAAGGGGAAAAACCATGGTGGGAAACCTTACCCACAATCAGATGATACTACTACAGATAGTAAGTGTACATAAATGGGGTCTGCACATGCAGAAAAGCCAACAGCCTAGAGCTCACTGCTCAATCACAAAATGGGAGTCATACTAACTATAGTTGGATGGCTAAATCCAATAAGAATGTACTACACAAAATAGCATCTTCATATGTTGGATTCAGTACCGGTGTAATGCTGATATGCTTTTACAAAAACCTAGCTTCACCTTCAAATGATGTCTTCATGTATAGCTTTGCTTAATCTCGCATATACCTTCACACACTTCTTTTTCGCATTCCACATTCGATCTTACAAATAAGATCTTACATTTATACCATAACCTAAGACCAATTTTAGTAGGTCGACTCTACAAGATATTACAATAAAAACATTTTACAAACAATATAATATTTGATGCAATAACCAATTAAACATGTCGGCTTAATGCATTTACAACAATAATTAATCATCTCCATAGTGTGCCATGCTGATCTGGAAAAGATAAACCTGCCGGTGTAACCCTAGGTAACCCTGGACCTATTTGCCGGTAAAAGCAAATATGCAAATATGAATATACCAATGATTAATTCTTCAAAACAAAGTGTCCACATGATGTCTTCGACATTACCAGGTGTCTTCCATATCATTCCAAGTGCCGGTGATCATTATGTCCTGCCGGTGAACCATATACCAGTAACTGTGCAATAGTTACTTGCTTGCCAGAGAATGTTGTTGGATCTCCAAAGTGCTAGTGTTTTAGTAGGTGTTGACATCAATGACAAAACCATACCAAAATACCAACAATACATGCAATATTTCTGGACATAAAGCTAACTAGTGCAGGTCAAGACAAGCTCCAGTAAATGTTAGATGCTATAACTGCAACGGATCCGAACACATGACAAGGTAATGTAGAAGGAATGAGGTTAAAGCTCCAAATAAACCAATGAAGAGAATCAATGTAGAAGACATGAAGGCTAAGATGAAGAAGATCTAGAAGAAGAAAGAAATTGTGGATTCACCTAGCTCTATTGTAGGTACTTCATCCAACATCTAAAGAACATGTGGCTTTGGCTCAAGGGGAGTAATCAAAGAAAATATCTTTTTTCCCTTGCCAAAGAAAGTGAGGTTGTAGTGACAGATTAACAGAGAGTGTGTAAATCCGGAAAAGTGCATTGAGTTATGACTCATCATAAAGGTCCGACAAGTAATCTCATAAATCAAGGTAGTGAATGACATCGCATAAGCATTTAATGGAGCTAGTGGATGAAAGGTTAAAAGAAGATTTTTGGCAAATTTTTTTATCTCACCTAGAATTGAAAAAGCATTGTAAGTGTCAAAGGTGATCAAGGCAATTAGGGTTTCCTGGAAAATATATCTGAGTTGCAATCCATTGAATTTGCTTCCATGGCTAGTCATGTAGTTGTTGACATCATGACTAAGCCTCACCTAGTATTTGAGAAAACTCCTTACAAGGTGATGGAGAGTGATCCGACTGGTGAATTTTCCAATATACCTATTAGAGTTGTGTTGGCTGAAGATATTCGAGCATACATCCATGTGAAGCTTGTTGAATTCAGTCATGATGGAAAATTGTTGAATCTATGGATAAATGAGTTGATTGGAGACAACCTTGACGTAAAACCTAAATTCAAAACCCTAGTTGAAAAGAAATTGAATACCTGGCATGATTTTCCCAATTTCTGCTATGATGATAAATGGGTAAGAATGACAATGAGAATATTCCATGATGAGTTCTTATGGTTAGATCACACCTATCATATCACTAAGGAAGTAATGAGGGTTATTATTGGTTTGAGTGATTATGGGGACATTCCTGTTTTGAAATTGACAAAGAACGAGGATGTAGTGAACCTAATAGGGAAAACCTATGATGGGTGTTCCTTGTCCATCACTTCTATTAAAAAAGGCCATACATTATTTATCAATGATGATAGGAAACAAACTCTACTTTACCAACCGCGACAATTCCATTTCTACCACGACAATAAACACGGCTTATGAGATAGTTGGGTTAAACAATGACTTTGATCTCTATGATATTTTGAAACAACAATTCTTGGACAACTTTGTGTAGTGAAGAAAGATGAAACACCCTTTCAAGTATGGAAACCTAGCACTGTGTATTTTGTTCTACTTTCTGTAAGAAATTCTTGGTCAAGGAAGAGTGCTTTGGTCACCAGATAGATGAGTCTCTCATCAGATTGTGGAATGACTGAGGAGATTTCCTAATGATGTGGCAAGAGAATATTTGTTCACCTCCTATTTCTCTCTCTTTCAACTCAACATGCTGAGGAGACAAAGGATTCTCAAGGAAATTTTTGACAAATACAAAGAAGATATCACCTTCGTGTTCACAACTAACAAATACTTCATGGAGGCCATTGTCCCAAGAAAAATTTGGATTCCACAATTCGGTTATGAGGTTACCAAGGACATGATAGAAAGTACAACTCAGGTGTTGCCGAAGAGCCTTGTGGATGACACACAAGAAAGGTTTGGTACAACAACTAAAAAGTCTCTAAAGGTCCACATGGAACATACCAAGAAAACTCGTGAGAAGAATGTGAAGAAAGTCATTCAGGAATCAATGGAAAAAGAAAATGTGACTACAGAGGAGATTACAAAGTTTAGGCACTCTGGAAGACTAGTTGACTCATCTTAAACCTCTACCAAAGAAAAGAATCTAAAGGTACTTCCTCCATCCGGTTCCCTCAAAGAAAAGAAGTAGAAAGATGCAAAAAGGAAAACCATAGAAATTGAATCAGAAGAAGAAGAACTAGAGAAATACCAAATACATGTCCAAAAGTCCAAAGTCAAGAAATATTAGAGACTCATTGATGTGGATAACCCGTTTGAGTCAATTGTACAAGGAGAAAGCTTGAAAGAGGTAGGTGATCTCTACAATGAGGCTAGTAATGAAGATAAAGATAGTGTAGTGAAAGCTTTTATACTGTATTGTGTTAAGTCAGATGCAGTTGCAGAGAGTTTAGAAAGGATATACCAGATGAATTGTGGAAAAAATTAATTATAATTAGACAAGCTGCAAGAGAAGAAGAACAATTCATTAAGGATCGTGCTTTTGATATAGTTGGTGTTAGACTGTTCAAATAATCGAAAGACAACTGAGACGGGGGGGGTGAATCAGTTGTCACAGATTACCAGAACCTTAAACAATTAAAACTTTAATACCAGAACCCAAAACATTAATACTGGAATAGTAGTTAAAACAATTAAGCATAAACAATAACCACAAAATAAATACCATCCACATGACACCAAGATTTATATGTGGAAAAATCAATAAAGGGAAAAACCACGGTAGGAAGCCTACCCACAGTTAGATAATACTTTTGCAATAAGTATGTGAATTACAATTGAGGGGCTTGCACTTGCAGGAAGACCAACAACCTAGTGCACAATGCTCATCACAAAAGGAGTCTCACTGAATACATAGAAATCCAGACTACAATCCAGAGAAGTATTGAATTGCAAAGATAACATCTCCTATGCCTGAGTACAGTTTCGGTTAAGCTCAATACCAGAGGACTAAATCCTCTTACATAAACCCAATTCGATCTTCAATTATCAACCAAATCCTCTGCCTGAATGATATTACAATATTTGCACATTACATATCCATATCCCTGTAAAGCGGAAAATCGCAATCGAACCCTAGTTGCTCTCCCCTCTTCCAACTCCGAGGAGAGAGAAGGGAGGTTCGCTAGGGTTGATGGTTTTCACTTAGGGGAAAGACTTTACATTCAAAAGAGGGGTTGAAACTCACAAGATCCAATCCCACACAAGGCAAGATTGGATGCTAAATGAGTTTCAAGGGTTAAGAAAGCAAGGCTACCCTCTTTTGTAAAGAATGTGCATAGGAAAATTAACTAGGAATGCATAGAAAGTGATAAAGATTCGCTTATAAACTGAGTTAGGGATATAGTATGAAGCTGCGGACCTGGAATTAGCTGTAGAATGTCGATACGGTGCTGTCCTGCAAATTTGAGCAAAAGTTGTCAGGATGATGGCACCCGGCGCCACGGTCCTCCGAAAAATCCGCGAAACGAAGGGGGATCTGTTCGTCTCTGCACAAGGATTCCAGATCTTCAATTTCAGCCGCGTACCTGCAACCTACACACAGAAAAGCGGAGAGGATTGGGGGGTTAGGGATTAGGGGTTTGCCTTTAGGTCAAACCCCAGTTTTGGAATTAACCAAGAAATGAGAAATGCTGTAAATGTAAATGTCTGTAATGTAAAACAAGTACTAATACCTTGTTCTAAGGATGTTTGTATCCTTATGTGCGAAGGTATAGATGTTGTATGTTGTTGTATGTTGTATGTTGTAAGTGATCTCCTCTTCAATGGTTGAATCCTTGTCTTGAATGCAACACTTAGCCTTGAATGGAGACTTAGAAGGAATGCTTGAATGCTTGAATGCTTGAATGCTTGAATGTTTGAATCTTGCTTTCACCTTTTTTCCATCTATCCCAATGAGAGAGGAAAATGTCATTTATATACTTGCCAATTAGGGTTAAAAGACTAATTTTCCTGACCTTAGGCCAACCAGGAAAGTTTATTTCCAAATTGCAAACAAAAAGACCCGAAGTCCCCTTAGGAGACCGGGCCCAAAATAGGCCCAGGGACCAAGGCGCTGGGCGCCATGTTCCTGGGGGACCAGGGCGCTGGGCGCTCTAGTCCCACCTCCTGGGACAACAGGGTGCAAGGAGGTTCAGGCCAGGGTGCTTGAACAATGCAGTTTTTAATGTCGTAATCAGGTTTCGGGGTCTCCATTCAGGTTGCGTGTTGCGTCGCCATCGTGAAGACCGAAATGCAGTCGAAATTGCAAGTGTCACAATTTTAGGATGCTACATTTAGCCCCCACTTTAGCGGGAGTATGTATGCTCATACTTCCGGTAAAGTACAAGGAAACAACATTGAAAGACTTTCACCACATCAAGGATGCAAGATACACCAAGCCCCCAGTGGACTAAGGATCTTACAACTTCGATTGACAAAGTAAAAGGGAAGATCGCGAGGGAGAACCATGACTGTCAGTAGTAAGGTTCCCTCACTATGAGTCATGCAAGAGAAATATCAAAAATTTTCAAGGCAAAGCCAAGTTCGCCAAGAAATTTTCGAAAGGATAGATAGGGTGTATGCCCCCCTACGTTAAAGTGATCGCACATGCCTCAACGGGGGTGATTGTTTTAACGTAGTGATACACATAAGAAATGAGAAGGGAAAGGAGCACGTTATCACAAAGATTTAGCCCCCAAGTGTGAGATAAACCCAAGGATAATAGACACAAAACACAAAGCACAAGGTGACTTCGCTTTCCTTGGGGTCAGTATGCTGTATGATAATTCATGTATATATATCATATGTATGTATGCATAATTGTTCTTCATTCCCCAATCAAGGAAGGTCACCTAGAAGAAGGGAACACATGTGTCTTTTGAGTCAACATGAGAGAGACCAAAAGAGATCTCAATGCTTTGCATCGTCCTCAAGTAGACAACACTAAGGACAACAAATAGAAGAATGAGAATAACATATAGAAGAAGTAACACAAGAGAGGAGGAGAGTATCTGCTATGCTAATGTAACTAGTCTAGCACGTCATCTACCCCCCAATCTTGCTGATCAATGTTTCGGGAAGGCAGGGAACAGGCTAGAGGAGGAACATCCAACACAGCAGATGGAGCTATCACAAGATCCAAACAAGGGCTATGTTCATGTTCCAAGCCACATTGTTCTTGTCTAGGAGCTAGGATAAGTGCTTTAGAAAATTCGTTAGATAAATGGTTATCAACATCAACAAGTTCATATTCACTGTCAGAAGCAAGAGGAGTAACATGTTCATCATGAATAACATTTTCATCCATATCATCATCAAGATTTATAAAAATAGGATCTTTAACTCGCACAGGATCAAGACCATCATGCATCTTATGTTTAGGAGATTTAGGCTCAATTTCTGACTGAGGAGAAAATAGAATAATGCTTGTTGAAGGTGTTTTTGGAGATTGTAAAATTTGAGAAGCGGCTGCTTGAGCCCTAAGACGACACTTTCGTCGGTGTTCACGTGCAGAAGGATTTCGTCTAGTCTTAGTAGGAAGTGAAGAAGATAGAGGAGGAGGAATGTTCTCATCCTTATCACTTGGGTGTTTAGGTTGTGGTCTCTTAGGCTAGATAATAGGAGAAGAAGAAGGTCTCTTTTCTCTATAAAAGGCAGGAGGAGGAACTGCTCCATATAAAGGAGGAATTTTTGGTTTAGGAAGGAGACCAAGTCCATCATGACGAGGAGGTATAGGTCTACTTGTAGAAGGTTTATTAGGCATAGACATAGTCACATCCATGGGAATGGGTTGAGAATCTTCTTGAGGAAAGACATTAGTTTTATCTTTCAAAGGAAGAACTTCCTTCTCAAGAATGATAGGAATATCGAGTTTAGGTGTTCTAGGTTCACTTAGAGATAGGATCATATCTGTTTTCCACTTTTGATAAGATTTGAAAAGATGATCACTTCGTGGAGGAAGAGATTGAAATTGTTTAGGCCAAAAGTAATCAATAGGAACGCTAGAAGTTCTTTCAGCTGGTTTAAAGAGACTATGATTGACAGTAACAATTTCACCATTATGGGGAAATTTCAAACACTTGTGAATAGGAGAAGCAATAGCTTTCATGGAAGATAGCCAAGGATAGCCAAGCTTCACACGAAATTGTTCGGATGAAGGAATAATAGCAAAGTTCACATCAAGGGATTTGTTATGGACCTCAATAGGCAATGTAATAGAACCAATTGCAGGAGAAGAAAATGCATCAAATAATTTCACAATCACATTTGTTTTGTCATAGATCACTTGATTCAATTGCAAAGTAAAAAGAAATTCTTCAGTAATAACATTAACCATGCAAGAAGGATCAATAAGCACTCCACGACAAGGTGTATTCTTGACTTTTGCAACTATGTATAAAGGACCATCGGGTGCCCTAATAGTTTCACTAGAATCAAATGTGATGGAAGGTTCTTTAGGGTTTTCTTGTTGCTCTACAAAGTTAATCACATTTGGAGTCATAGACACAAGACCATCAGATGAGAGAGAGGAATCATTAGCCTCAATCGCATTAGAGGTATGAGAAGTATGAGAAGGTAATGGATCAGTAAAAATCTGAAGATTTTGGTTAGGAGGAGCTACAAATGTATTGCCTCTATCATTCACTCCAGAGACAGAAATAGTATTATTATCAATCAAATCTTGAATTTTACCCTTTAAAGAAAAACATTTTTCAGTATCATGCCCAGGCTGACGATGAAATTGACAAAAAGCTTTGTTATCAAAATAAGGTGAAGTAATCTTTTCAGGATCAATTTGTCTTATAGGAGGAAGAGTAAGCACATTTTGTTCCAATAGCTTATTCATAATACTATGCAATGATTCATTCAAAGGAGTATACTTTCTTTCTTTCTTGAAAAACTTAGAAATAGGAGGCACACCTGATGCTGCATTCACATTGTTGTTGATGATGTTTTCATTGAATTTGATAGAATCTCTGTTTGGTTTAAACTTCCCAAATGGTTGTTGACTGCTATCACCCTTATCACTCGGAGCCATAGGATGTGATTGTTCCATTTGACTCACAGTCAGTTGATAATTGTGAAGAGTTGCACACAACTGTTGGAAAGAAGTAAACTCAGAAAACAAAAGTTTGTCTCGAATATCTTTTTGTAAATTAGAAATAAAGATTCTTTGAATATCATTGTCAGGCACTGGAAAAGAAATTTGAGCATACAAATGCTTATATCTACCAATGAAATCAGTCACTTTTTCTTTAACACCTTGTTTACAATGCATTAAATCAATCAAAGTAACTTTAGGACTTATATTGTTTTGAAATTGTTGAATGAAAGCATTTGCAAGTTGTTCGAAAGAAGTAATAGAATAAGAAGGCAACGAGCAATACCATTGTAGGGCTTTATCTCTTAATGTTCTAGTCAATAGTTTTGCAAGCAACCTTTGGTCATAAGCAAAATCGGTACAAATTGTTTGAAAAGTCTTAACATGTGTTAGAGGATCACCTTTACCATTATAAAGCTCCAAATGTGGGATTTCAACATCTTTAGGAGGGATAGCTCGAACAATGTCAAGAGAAAGTGGGCTCGCAACATCAAATGTGGGCACACTAAACTTAGATTGATTCATAGAGGCAATTTGTTGCTGTAAAGAAGAGACAGTTTGTGCAAGATTGTTAATGGTCGCTTTAGTTGAAGAGTTCATATTAGGTGTGTTAGATTGAGATGGAGGTGTTATGTTATTGAAAGAAGGTAAAGAGTAAGGTGGTGGGACCCTATGATAGTCAACCATAGGGGATGATTGGACAAGAGGAACACTACAAGGAGGAATGGAATGGTTAAATGAATTGCCCCCTTGCGTCATGTTCATTTGTGAAGATGTAATAGGAACACTCATTGAAGGAATGTATGAAGAAGTTGGATCAAATGAAGGAATAGGGTTAATTGAAGAAAAGGGATTGCCCCCATGACTAGTGATCACAGGAGGAATGTCTTGTATAGAAGTAGCCATTATGTTTGATGTAAAGGTAGGTATGCTAGCAATAGAAGTTGTCAAAGGAATAGAATGATTGACTTGTGTAGGAGGTTGTGTATAACCTAAAGATTCGGCACAACTCTTCATAGGAATCACATTCGAATCCACAATGTGTGCAATACCACGCAAAATATCAATTCCATTCTTATCACTTTGAAGCATATGTTTTAGACCCTCAATTAAAGGAAGAGCTTGACTATCAAAATACTCATGAGACATCCATTGGTGAAAATCATCAAATTGGTTATCCAATTTTGAAAGTTGTTCTATAGAAACCTCATGGAGAGCTTCTTCATCATTAGGAGGATTAGAGGAATTACCCATGTCCTCGTTAAAAAGGCTATTCAAATTAGGTTACATCTCCTCGGTAGTTAAACCTCGGAGAGACTTAATTCTACAGCTTCGTCTAACGGGAATAGTGTAAGTAGGGCTTATTGTTGTAAAACTCATGCACTAGAAAGGAAGAGAAGATTTTGAATTTAGAGGTAGCAATTTTCAAGAAAATCAGCCAATCTTCCAGATTTAAGCTGTTAAATGCAATCACGACAGTCTCCCGAAATTTCGAAAAAAATGTCCGGGACCGTGGCGCTCGGAGTGCAACACGGTCCTTGCAACTTTTTTCGAAATTTGCAAGGATGAAAGTTATGATGATTTTAGAGCTAATCTGAAAAAATTGAGTGATTTTACGATCTGTAGATAGGCCAAATTAAAGTTGCAATCTCAAAATTGAACCCTACCAAGATTGTCGAAAAATGCAAAATTTGAATTTTGAAAAAAAAGAGGGAAATTGAAATTTTGAATTTTATGATTTTAGAGGGAATGTCAAAAGCAATGTAAGTTTTTAAATTCAAAAGTTGACTCAATTTCACGCAAAATTCAATTTTGAAAGCGGAAATCAAAGTTGTTGTAATTAAGCATTTAATTTCAAAGATCACAAATTGCAAGAATTTGAATAAAGCACTGAAATTTCGAATGAATGCAAACACACTTTTCAAATTTAGGATAGTAAGAACACAATTTTGACACAAAATTTCAATTTCAATGATTTTTGAATGATTAGAAGCCTTAAACCAAGCAATCACAAGACCAACTTTGACTGTAATTTTGAAAGTGTTATAATTGATAAAATCAGCCAAAATTCTGGATTTTAGCAGGAAAATACAGTAAGATCTTGCTCCCGAAACTTCGGAAAAAATGTCGGGGACAATGGCGCTCAGAGTGCACACGGTCCTCGCAACTTTTTTCCAAATTTTCAGGGATGAAAGATATTGTGATTTTATTGCGGAATCCAAAGTTACAGCTGATTTGGAGATGTTTTGATCAGTCAAATTGTCGGACAAAGGTTGAATTAAGAGGGTTTCAAAAATTAGGGTTTTGACACTTAACCACTTAATTTTCAAAATTAAAGCATGGATATGAATTGATAATTTGTAATAGAAGGGCAGATCTGAAACAAGCATTAACAATTAAATATTTCACAAGTTCAATTTTCAAAAAGAAAATTTAGGGTTTTTATGCAATTAACCTCTAAAATTTTGCAAAAGATCAAACATGGAAATGTAATCAAGGAATCCAATTTTCAGATCTAAGCATGAAAAATTAGAAAGGATGTTCACGTCGGGTTCACCAAAATGTAAAGCGGAAAATCGCAATCGAACCCTAGTTGCTCTCCCCTCTTCCAACTCCGAGGAGAGAGAAGGGAGGTTCGCTAGGGTTGATGGTTTTCACTTAGGGGAAAGACTTTACATTCAAAAGAGGGGTTGAAACTCACAAGATCCAATCCCACACATGGCAAGATTGGATGCTAAATGAGTTTCAAGGGTTAAGAAAGCAAGGCTACCCTCTTTTGTAAAGAATGTGCATAGGAAAATTAAGCTAGGAAAGCATAGAAAGTGATAAAGATTCGCTTATAAACTGAGTTAGGGATATAGTATGAAGCTGCGGACCTGGAATTAGCAGTAGAATGTCGATACGGCGCTGTCCTGCAAATTTGAGCAAAAGTTGTCGGGACGATGGCACCCAGCGCCACGGTCCTCCGAAAAATCCGCGAAACGAAGGGGGATCTGTTCGTCTCTGCACAAGGATTCCAGATCTTCAATTTCAGCCGCGTACCTGCAACCTACACACAGAAAAGCGGAGACGATTAGGGGGTTAGGGATTAGGGGTTTGCCTTTAGGTCAAACCCCGATTTTGGAATTAACCAAGAAATGAGAAATGCTGTAAATGTAAATGTCTGTAATGTAAAACAAGTACTAATACCTTGTTCTAAGGATGTTTGTATCCTTATGTGCGAAGGTATAGATGTTGTATGTTGTTGTATGTTGTATGTTGTAAGTGATCTCCTCTTCAATGGTTGAATCCTTGTCTTGAATGCAACACTTAGCCTTGAATGGAGACTTAGAAGGAATGCTTGAATGCTTGAATGCTTGAATGCTTGAATGTTTGAATCTTGCTTTCACCTTTTTTCCATCTATCCCAATGAGAGAGGAAAATGTCATTTATATACTTGCCAATTAGGGTTAAAAGACTGATTTTCTTTACCTTAGGCCGACCAGGAAAGTTTATTTCCAAATTGCAAACAAAAAGACCCGAAGTCCCCTTAGGAGACCGGGCCCAAAATAGGCCCAGGGACCAGGGCACTGGGCGCCATGGTCCTGGGGGACCAGGGCGCTGGGCGCTCTGGTCCCACCTCCCGGGACAGCAGGGTGCAAGGAGGTTCAGGCCAGGGTGCTTGAAAAATGCAGTTTTTAATGTCGTAATCAGGTTTCGGGGTCTCCATTCAGGTTGCGTGTTGCGTCGCCATCGTGAAGACCGAAATGCAGTCGAAATTGCAAGTGTCACAATTTTAGGATGCTACAATCCCATACCATGATCTTATGCCTATTATGATCTACAATGAGATCTTACATCATATATATACAAACCCTCGACCATAAACAATCAGGTCAGCCACCAGATAATAAACCAATTACATAATTACAAAACATGTCGGCCTTAGACCAAACAAATAATATCCAGCACATAAGACATCCCAAAAACCCATCGAGAGGTCCAATCCACACGTTACATTAAGTTGGTCCATAACCTAGATCAATTGGGACCCAATATAGGTCAAAACGCTAAAGAAATGATCTCCATTCACCCAGTCTCAAACATGATCACCATCAGCATCTTGAAACTCCACCAGAAGCTGCACCAGCACCACTTGTGCATATCATCAAAGATCTTCAACAAAAGCTCTGCCAGTGAAACCCTCACCGAAATCGCAAGCCAAGCTTCCTAAGCAAACATGATAGCATCTGATCACCAGACCAAAACCAACTTACTAAATATGAACATGATTATCATGAACAAGACAATTCCATAACCAAACTATATCGAAGCCTATCGGATCATGCCAGATCCAAACCAACCAGAAACCACTCATCCTACCGGGACCAGAAGGGTGCTGGGAAAGAATCCAAAAGAACTAATGTTGACATAAATGATGAAAAATCAATACAACACATAATCAATTCCACCAAATGGCCAACAATATCCCCCTTTGGCTTTGATGGAAACACTAGATGTGAAAAACATCTAAGTACCAAGAAATGCCAAACAAGTCTCCCCCAATGGAAGACAACCAACCATCTCCTGCTCAAAGATATAGCAATGAAGTTCTCAAATAAAGACCAAACTCCCCCTATGGATAATATCTCTATAAATCTCTGAATTGTACATATATCTCTCCCCCTAATGTATACATCTCCTTAAGTTTTTATTTTTCACACCAATATCTCTCCCCCTTTGACATCAATGCCAGAAATCTATCAAAAATATCAAAGTAAAAACATAAACCACTGAATCACAAAGTTGACTACTCCCCCTAAGCAATAGCCTCCCCACATCAACGCCAAAAAGAATAGTATCTCTGATAATGCATACTGGACTAATGCCAAACCGTATCAATTAGTTCTCTGGTGGAGGGGCAAAAACCCCCAATCTGCCTTTGAAATATTCAAATGATTCTTTAGCAAAAGGTTTAGTGAAGATATCTGCAATCTTCTCTTTAGTGTTCACATAAACTAGTCTAATTTCATTTGCTTCCACCTTTCCTTCAAAAATTTATACTTAATAGAGATGTGCTTTGTCTTAGAATGAAATATCAGATTCTTTGATATGTCAAAAGCAGTAGAGTTATCACAATGAATAACTATCGGTTCATCACAATCCACCTTTATATCCTTCAACATTTACTTCATCCATAGAACCTGTGTACAGTTAGTAGCAGCAACAACATACTCAACTTTAGCAGTAGATAAAGAAGTACATGACTATTTCTTGCTGATCCATGAAACAAGTTTCTTTCCAAGAAAGAAAGCTCCACCAGAAGTACTTTCCTAGTCATCAACATCTCCAGCCCAATCAGCATTTGTATATGCACATAAAGTAAAGTTATCATCCTTAGGGTACCATAAACCATACTCTGATGTACCTTGCAAGTATCTAAAAATCCTTTTCACCGCACTCTCATAATTTTTTCTAGGATCACTCAAAAATCTTGATACAATACAAACAACATTCATTATGTCAAGCCTAGTTTGAGTCAAATAAATCATACCTCCAACCATAGATTTGTATCTAGTAGGATTTACCAGTGCAGAAACATCTTTTCTTGTCAATTTATCACTTGTAACCATAGGATTACTTACCAGTTTAGAATCTCCCATACCAAATTTCTTCAAAAATTCCTTAGCATACTTAGTTTGATAGATTAAAATACCTTTGTTAGTCTGAGTAATCTACAAACCTAAGAAAAAATTCATCTCTCCAATCATAGACATCTCAAACTCATTCTTCATATTGTTAGCAAATTCCTTACACAACTTATCTTCACCTCCAAAAACAATGTCATCAACAAATACTTCAATAATCATTATATCATCATCAACTATCTTATAATATAAATTATTGTCAGCATTACCCTTAGTAAAACCAAGCTTCAAAAGATATTTATACAACCTTGCATACCAAGCTCTAGGTGCTTGTTTCAATTCATATAAAGCTTTCCTTAACCTGAAAACCATGTTTGTATCATCTGATAGTGAAAAACCATCATGTTGCTCGATATAAACATCCTCATCAAGATCCCCATTCAAAAATGCATACTTAACATCCATCTGGTAAACCTTGTATTTTTTATGGGCAACATAGGCAAGAAATAATCTTACAACTTCAATCCTAGCTATAGGTGCAAAAGTCTCTCCATAATCAATTCCTTCCTTCTAATAATATCCTTTACAAACCAATCTAGCCTTATTCCTTATAACTTGACCATCCTCATTTAATTTATTCCTCAAAACCCATTTAGTTCCAATAACATTCTTATTTTTAGGTCGGGGAACTAAAGTCCATATATTATTTTTTTCGATTTGATCTAATTCTTCTTCAATAGCTTTCAACCAATATTCATCTTTACATGCCTCAATTAATGATACCGGTTCAACTTGTAAAATTAAACATACCTCATTAGTTGTCAGTCTTCTTCTTGTCATCACTTCATTGTTCTTATCCCCAATGATCTGATCTTCTGAATGATTCAATATCACATACCTAGGAGTCTTCTGACTCTCTGTTCCTCTTCTCGGTTCTTCAGTTACTATAGAATTTTCTAATACTACTAGAGTAACTAGTTCAACACTCTATTCCGGTAAAGGTGCTACCGGTTCAGATATAATCATTTCCACTACTGGTTCCTTCTTATTAACTCTAATTTGACCTCTATTTAGCTGATCTACTTTGACATTAATACTCTCCTTAATTCTCCACAATCTCTTGTTATAACATCTATATGCCTTGCTTTCATTAGAATAACCGAGAAATGCGCCTTCATCACATCTAGGATCAAATTTTCCAATGATATCATCTCTCCTGATATAACATTTACTACCAAAGATTCTGAAATACTTAACTGTAGGTGTATTACCTAACCATAATGTATAAGGTGTCTTACCAATTTCTCTTTTGATATGTACTCTATTGAATGTATAAACCGTTGTGGTCACTGCTTCTCTCTAGTAGATATGAGGTAGAATAGCTTCCATCATCATTGTTGTAGCAACATCCAAGATAGTTTTCTTCTTCCTTTCCACAACTCCATTCTACCGAGGTGTCCAAGGAGCAGAAAATTGTCTTCTTATACCATGCTTCTCATAGAAGTTATTAAACTCACTAGATGTGAATTCTCCACCATGATCTGACCTCAAACATTTAATCTTCAATCCTATCTTAGTTTCCACTTTAGCCTTAAAGATTTTAAACTTTTCAAATGCCTCATATTTTTCCTTTAGAAAAGTAACCCACATCATTCTAGAATAATCATCAATGATTAGCACGAAATATCTGTCACCTTGAAAACTTTTAACTCTAGTAGGGCCACACAAATCAGTATGAATAAGATCAATAACATCATTAGATTTATCTTGTATACTCCTAAAAGAGGTTCTAACCTATTTACCCATTTGACATTCTTTACATATCGGATTATAGGGCTTCATAATCTTAGGTATATCTCTATCTGCCTTAGTTGAACTGATCTTTACAATGGAATCAAAATTCACATGACACAACCTTTTATGCCATAGCCAACTCTCATCAATTTGTGTAATCAAACATGTCTTCTCACCGAATTTGAAATGAAATATATTACCTTTTGTCTATGTACCGGTTGCAATCTTCAAACCAGATCTGTTAATGATTTTACATTTTCCATCCTTGAACTGTAATTGAAATCCCTTATCCACCAATTTTCCTAAACTCAAAAGATTATGCTTTAAACCTTCAACATAATAAACATTGTTAGTATTGTTCTTACCATCCAATGATATAGTTCCTTTTCCTTTGATCATACATGCTTTATCATCTCCAAATCTAACCAAATCGCCATCAAATTCTTGCAAAGATAGAAATTTCCCTTTATCTCCAGTCATATGATGTGAACAACCACTGTCAATTAAACATTCATCCTTGTCTTCACTTTTAGTAGCAAGTGCATTCTCTTCAGGTACATTCTCTTCTAGTGTTGGAACATCTTCCTTGATAGCCAAGAACACCCATTCCTTCCCATTCCCGAAACCACTAGTAGAGTCTTCTACCGGTTCATCATCAGAATCAGTAATTCCTTCCTCATCCGCTATGTAGCATGACATGTCTCTGTTTTTCTTGTACTTATACTTGATCTGATATCTAGGGTTAGGCTTAAAAGATCTTCTCACACTTTCTTCAAATCTTGAATTCCTTTCAGGTGATCTAGATGCAAAATGACTAATCTTATTACATGCAAAACATTTAAAAGGTGCTTTTCCTTCATACTTACTTTCTACCAGTCCTTTAGGTACTCTTCTAGCAAATAGGGCTTCAAGTTGCTCAAATTCTTCATCTTCTCTCTTCATATCATCCAATTCCTTTGCATACAAAGCTTTCCAATCTTGCTTACCAGTTGCTGATGTAGATGCTTGAAAAGTATGTTCAGTCTTCATAGCTCTAGAATGTCCAAATTCTTCGAGTTCAAAAGTAGATAGTTTCCCAACCAAGGTATCTTTGTTGATAGATGTATTAGCCATTGTTCTCAACTCATTAATAGCAGCAACCTTCATTTTGTAAGCTGGTGGTAGGGCTCTTAGGACTTTAGAAACAATTTCATCTTCACTTGGTGTTCCACCACAACATTGAATTCCCATAACAATCTCATTTACTCTTTCCATGAATGCAGTAATCCTTTCATCTTCTTCCATCTTCAAGTTTTCATATCTCACCCGATAACCATCAAGTTTAGCAATCTTCACTATAGGGTCACCTTCATTAAGAGTCTCTAACTTATCCCATATATCCTGTCTAGATGATTTGTCAGTTAATCCCATTATTTGCTGATCAGAAAGTGCACACAAGAGGGATTCTCTTTCTCTACAATCATTCTCAAGCTCCTTATCCAGGTTTGTCGGATGAGGATTGCCAGATGCCAGATTATAAGGTGTGACACCATTCTATGTGATCTCCCAAATCTCCTTGCCAAGACATCTCAGATGAGTCTCCATTTGAATCTTCCATACTGTGTAATTTGTTCTATCAAGCCTCAGAATATCTCTTCGAAAGATAGCTCCAGATGAACTAGATGAACTTGAATTGTTATTCGCCGTAGGATCTTCTTCAAGTGGTTAATCTTTCTGCAGAGAGGACCAAAGCTCTGTACCAACTGTTAGATAGTTTAAATAATCGAAAGACAACTAAGAGAGGGGGGGGGGTGAATCAGTTGTCACAGATTACCGGAACCTTAAAAAATTAAAACTTTAATACCAAAACCCAAAACATTAATATCGGAATAGCAGTTAAAACAATTAAGCATAAACATTAATCACAGAATAAATACCATCCACTTGACACCAAAATTTATACATTGAAAACTCGGTAAAGGGAAAAACGATGGTGGGAAGCCTACCCACAATCAGATAATACTTCTACAGTAAGTATGTGAGTTACAATTGAGGGGCCTGCACTTATAGGAAGGCCAATAGCCTAGAGCACACTTCTCATCACAAAAGGAGTCTCATTGACTACATAGAAATCCAGACTACAATCCAGAGAATTGTTGAACTATAAAGATGGCATCTCCTATGCCTGAGTACAGTTCTAGTTAAGCTCAATAATAGAGGACTAAATCCTTTTACATAAACCCAATTCAATCTTCAATGATCAACCAAATCCTCTGCTTGAATGATATTACATTATTCGCACATTACATATCCATATCCCATACCATGATCTTATGCCTATTATGATCTACAATGAGATCTTACATCATATATATACAAACCCTCGACCATAAACAATCAGGTCGGCCACCAGATAATAAACCAAATACATAATTACAAAATATGTTGGCCTTAGACCAAACAAATAATATCCAACACATAAGACATCCTAAAAACCTATCGAGAGGTCCAATCCACACATTACGTTAAGCCGGTCCATAACCTAGATCAACTGGGACCCAATATAGTTCCATACACTAAAGAAATGATCTCCATTCACCAAGTCTCCAACATGATCACCATCAACATCCTGAAACTCCACTAGAAGTTAAACCAACACCACTTGTACATATAATCAAATATCTTCAACAAAAGCTCTGCTGGTGAAACCCTAGCCCAAACCACAAGCCAAGCTTCCTAAGAAAATAGGATAGCATCCGATCACCAGACCAAAACCAACTTACTAAATATGAACATGAGTATCATGAACAAGCCAATTCCATAACCAAACTATACCGAAGTGTACCGGATCATGCCAGATCCAAACCAATCAGAAACCACTCATCCTATAGGGACCAAAAGGGTGTCGATAAAGCATCCAAAACAACTAGTGTTCACATCAGTGACAAAATATCAATTCAACACATAATTAATACCACCAAATGGCCAATAGTTGGTTCCACTCTTTCGAAAGAAAATAAAGCCAATCTTATAGTAGCCTATAAGATAGAATTAAGGACAAAGAAAGGTTTGGGTAGTCTCATGCTAGGATAACAAGATGCAAAAGAAAAACTTAAGGAAGAAACTATTGAAAAGTTAATGACTATAGCTAAAAACCATTGAACGTTACCAACTGTTGATTCTAGCACCCTTACTGGTGTTTCTGAGGATGTGTATACTGATCTTGGAAATGAGATACCTATCAAAAATGATGTAACGAGTGTACCTAAAACTTCTGTTGGTCCTCTAGTAAACATTGATTTTGGAAAAGATAAAGAAATAGAAAGATTAGGTGATAGAGGTAAAGAAGGATAGGTGACAACAAAACAAGAAAGAAGTGAATATAAACCAAAGGCAACAACAAAGAAAAAGACAGAGAATCAAGAGAATGTATCAAGTGAAGAAGTGACTGAGCCTATGACTGAGATTGGTACCATTTCTGGTACAATTGATGACTCTTTGAAGAATCTTCTCACTTCACCTTTAAACTTCCAACCCATAACTTCTTCTAAATTGATAGTTGACTTTGTTAAGGTTGATCTGGTATAAAAATTTTAGATTGGAGAAGCTTTTTTATCTTCTGCCAGATAGGATTTTATAGGTGAGTCACAAAAGAAATATAAAATTGTTGAAGAATTACTTACTACACTTCATGTTGCTATCCTTGAATGTGAATTAGATCTGACTCCCCCAAGTGCTGATGAATGTAAAGTGTTGATAAATTATTTGAAAAATTATTTAGAAAATTGAAAGAAAAATATGAGAAACAAAGAGAGAAAGACAAAGAGAAATTGTTACTAGAAAATATGAGAAACAAAGAGAGAAAGACAAAGAGAAATTGTTACTAGAACTTGAAAGTAAATGTGAGATTGCACATCAACAACTCTCCAAACTCATCTCTCATGGTAAATCATGTCTGTCAAATGGGAGTATACTCTTCTTATACATTCTTCAATAACTAGATGCCACAAAAAGTATTAAAGATGGAATCAACATTATTGAAGACAAAATCCGACAAGCCTATGCTAATTACCAGTTAACTCTGGATCTATCTGGCTCTAGTAGATCAGCTATTGAAAAGATGCATAAGAAATATTTTGAGCTACACTAGCAAAGAGACAATATCATTCTTCCTTTGGGTCAATTGAGAGACGTGTAGTAAAATCATATCTATTATGAACCGTGCTCTTTCCAAGGCACAACCATTCAAGTATTTTGACCCTGGTTCAATGCAAGAAGCAGAGCAGGTGCACTCGTCCTTATAGGTGCAAATTGAGTTTCTGACAGAACACATTTCACATTGTGATAATCATAAAGATTCATGGGTGGCACACGTTCAGAAGATCAAGCAATTCTCCGTTTAACTTTGTTTTTCTCCCTTAGAGGGACTTAAGTTTATGAACATTTCTTTTTTTGGTTTTTCCCTTTGTCAAATTGTTGTCAAAGGAGAAGGAATGCAATATAATGAAATATGTAATACTTTCAAGCAATTCTTCTAACTTTTAGTTTTCAGTTTTTTTTCCAACAAACATGTACTCTATTTCTCTATGTTGCCATCAATGACAAAGGGGAAGATTGTTGGCCTATTGTCATTGATGTAATCTGGTTTGAGATAAATAGTTTTGGTGTAGTCCAACTATTTTCTTTGACATTAGTTTTTGGTTTGGTTTTTGCTCCTTTAAATGTCCAAAGTATGTACACTTGCTTTCGTATTTATCCCACACAATTTTGTGATCCTGTAAGGCATCTTAGGTCCAGCCCCACTAGGAAATGTTGAAGGTATGCTCTACAAGGCAATTTTGGATCTGGTCATATTCAAATACGAAGGACGCATATTCTACAAGGTGTTTTGGATTCAAGATTGTAGCTGACATTGTATGAAGCTATTTTATAGTAGCATGTGTGTATCTCGGTCCCATCCCCTCTTTGGTTGAGCTGACTTAACAGAGTTTTTGGTGCAAATATATAATCAACAGTTTTTGCAAGATATGTGTAGAGTTATTTTTATAAACAACTAATGTGTACATATTGTATATGCGAAAGTTTTTGTAAACTGCGAATGTGAATGTTGTCTAGGCAGTATATGTATTGTGGATGTAAAAGCATTTGTGTACTTCAATGGAGCTGTCTTACATGCGTATGACAAATGCAATTCTAGCAGTTCAATTTTGTATTTTGGCTATAAGCCTATCCTTCGACAGTGAGTCACTTTTGTATTTGGGCATTGAGCCCTCTAGGTAGTGAGCCTCACTGGCAGTAAGCCACCTTTGTACTATGTGACTAGTTGCATATTACACTATACTTGAATGTTCATCCTCTCCGTGGTTTTTCCCATATTGGGGTTTCCATGTATAAATCTGGTGTTATGTGTTTTATGTTGATTTACCTTTATTGCATTTAAATTATGTTATGTGATTGGTTAGTTAGAAGTTTTAATAAGTTCAAGGGAATACTGATTCACATCTTAGTATTTAACAAGCCTTTGTTGATTTTAGAAAAACAAAGTGGCATCTTAAGACCCCCTTTTGATATCACATCTCCATGCACATACCCTTTGGTTCCTTGTAAGCAAAGAGATTTTTGTTTCTTGCTAAGTTGGTGCTTAATGGTGGGGATTGTTGTCTCCAATGTTTGGTGCCTATGGAGATTTGTAGAGAATTTTATTATTGGCTAGATTTCGATAAAAGATCAAAGTAGTTTTTGGGCATTGTTTTCTCCCATAAGGGTTTCCATGTCAATCTTGTGTTTCTTCACTTTATTCATTCACCACTATATACTTCACTTTGTTCATTCACCACAAAGTTGGTCATGTTATTATGGCACCTTTTGATCATCCTTGTAGCACTTTATCATAGTTACCAAACAAGCAACATATTTTTCTTAGTCTATAATTTTCTATATTGTTTATATGAAACTCACCTAGTAATAATCTAAAGATCTTACTAGCTTGTGTTATTTTTAGCTAGGTGCAAAAAGGAGAAATATTTTTCTTGATTTTCAAATTTTGTCACAATTAGTTTAAAAATTTGAAGCACTTAAACATTAATTTTTTAATAAGTTTTAAAATATAAATGTAGTACTCCAAGTCTAGTTTCCAAATAATTTATTCTAATACCTAGATGATATGAATTTATTTTTAGTAGGCATTTATGAAAACAACTTTTTAAAAGTCACTTTTTAAAGACTGTACCATGCACATGTACAAACACCATATTTGACAAATAAAAATATTTTTTTGAATCCTTTTGTTAAAATGTGTAACATAGTAAATATTGATGAGGATATTTTAAATAATTTTGTCCTAAACATTTTTTTGCCCCAATTGATATTTTGAAAACCCCTTGTGTATGACCACCATAATTTGACATAAATTAATCACTTTTGGAAAAAGTATTTGTGCAAAGAATTGTTTGTAGATTATGTGATATAATTTTCACAAGAAACTCAAAAAATTAAAAGTTATTAAAAATGAAAAGACCTAACATTTCAATCTTATTGACATGTTTCATTAGAAATTAATTAAAAATATTTTTTTAAAATTAAAATTTATAAAAAAATTACATATTTTAGAACTAGACATCATCATATACAATCAATTATGATTAATTAATTAAACCAGGAGAGGGCCCAAACCCAAACCCAAAATGTAATAGGGGGCAACTCACAAGAAGTGAGAACACCAACACCAAAAAAGAGGGAACCCCTTTTTTGAAAGAGAGACTTTTGATCGGAGCACCCAATTGGTGGGAAGAAGGGTCCCAAACCTTCAAAAGGCTTACATACTTGAAAAAAAGGGATTTAGGAGAGCATCCTAAACCATGATATATACAAAAACCCTTGCACTAACAAAGACACAAACAAGGAACCAGAGAGCTAACAAAGGGATTTGGAAGGAATCCCTAAACCTTTTGCCTAAAGGACTTCCCCAACCAGAGACACTCTTTGAAAAGGGAGGAAACCACAAGGGTCTAAAACATAACTGATATTGAAAGGCACCCAAAAACCTCATGATACTAAAAGCACTTATCCATTCTACATGAAAACTAAACAAAATCATCATAGAGTGGGTAATAGCAGATGAACCTAGAGGGCTTTGAAAGGCATCCCTAAATTTTTTACTCATGTAAATCCCTATAGAAAACATATCTTGGACCATCTCAATAGGACCACAATCTATAGAAGCAATAGCCAAAGCATGATGGACAACAACACAAAAGGTTCCATCAACCTTTGAATCACACACAACCATAGAAGTTCATAGTCTTCCTCTCATAGGAAGCAATACTAGAGGTAGAGTGGTGGATGAGGAAAAAGCATAGGCCCAAGCAGAAAGCAACATTCCCTAGAAGGAGTCAAAAACCACCATAGGAGCAAGAAAGAGGGGAGCATATCTCTCTTTGATTAGATGCCCGCAGGGTACCCAACCCTCAGCACACAACCACATCCAACCCACAACAAACAATGAAGAAATAACTCCACTATATAATCCATTTTCCACTAAAAAATACTTAGACCTCAACACGCCACCCACCTCAAACAATCCATGTAAAGAAAAACTGCATCTTCGAGGTAACCCTCTATAGGAGGCCATGACCAACCATAGAGAACTCCAAGGGCAAGGATGGCACCAAAAGCCCCCAAAATGAGCTAAAACCTAAACAACAAGAGAGAGAAAGAAAAGAATATAGGCCCACACGGAATAGGTAACCCAAACACTTACAAACCCCTGCCAAGGAAAAACATCAAACTAGACATCGAGGGCAAGGACCCAACAAAACTAGAACCATCACACCTGACCATCCAGGGCACTAGCTGAATCCACAACAAAGATAGACCATAGAAAGAACCCAAGATCCAAGTCGAGCATACCACCATGCTAAGTCACAAGCAATGGCCACAAACAAGCCTCAATAGAGGTAGCCTTCATGAACAAAATCCACAACAACCTTGAAGCTCTATGGCACAAGACAAGATCCTTAGAACAAGCAACCTTCAATGAAAACCCAACAACAAGAAAACACCACATGGCATAGGCGAATCAAGGTAGGACCCATAAAAAACCGAAACCAACAAGCAAAAGCCCACAAAATACATAGTTCTCGGCCACATAATGCACAAAACAACGACCCTAAAGGTAAAGCCCAAAATAGGACACAAGATAAAAAAGAGAACCCACATAGTGAACAATGTGGTGACCACCAACTTAGGCAGAAAACCGTAGTAGTCAAGGTAAAAATAGGATGGGCCACCACCCATAATAACATAGGCAAGAGAAAGATGATTGAAACAACCTTCCCAAACCCAAAATATCCACCTCAAAATAGGGCAAGAAACCCTCAATAGGCCACATAGGCTCCATCAAGAACATACTCAATGGCCAAAACCTCAAAAAGGAATAGGGTTGAAACAAATAACCCAGGGCCAACATCATCCTTCTCTTCATGCATCATCTTGTCCATCTTCTCCTCTAGCAGCAATTCCATTCTCATTCTCCTCCATTCCAAAAATGGGGCATCATATATAATCAATTTGGATTTCATTAAAAAATTCCAAAAAAAATCGTCAACCATATTGTAGAAGTCTAGTTTTCTCTTACTATTTTTTATTGCATATGTACTTGTAGGTCCAAGGCTAAGGGTTGGTTTTACAAATCTAAAACAAAAGAAAAGATACAAGGTTTCAAATTTTAATTTTTACGAAACATGCACCCACTCCAAAATACATGTGTGTTCTAAAAAGGAGTGTAAAAATGATGTAATTAGAAATGAGTACCCTTTTTTGTGTAAAATAAGTATCTATTTTGAAAAAAGAAGAGGGTACCCATTTAAAAAATTAAAATAGGTACTCGTTTCACATGGGTATAAATTTTGGTTTATGCTCTCAAACCTGAATGGTTACCCATTTTTGTTGGCATTTTTTAAGTTCAAAAATTACCCTTGATGGAGAATCAAATCATTACATTTACCCTTTCATTTTCTACTTGTGAATCTCACCAAGTAAATCTACGTACCTTACTAGCCTGTAAAGTTTTCACTTGTTAATGAGCAACCTTGTGATCAACATATTTTTTCTATCCTATGACTTATGAAATTTTTTTTTATGGATCGTAGTAATTTAAATTTATAGATATTGCTAGTGTGAGAGGTTATATCCTGTATGTTTTTTTTTGTTGTTGTGTATGCTCAATGTATGTTTTGATGGTGCCCATGTTATGTTGCTAACTATAGTTGATTCAATGTATAATATTTGATCTTACCCTTATGTTTGATAGATCATATGTGTGTGTGTATGCATATGCACCTTCTTTCCATGTGTCTTGATTGTGTACATAAACTTGTTATCTTAACATTGGTTGGATCCCAAGGTTGGGGGCTGTCACATCTCCAATCTTAGTTTCGTCTTGTATCTTCAATATTTTAATGAAAATAATTCCACTTCTCCATACTTTACCATGTGTATGAATTGGTGTTCATATCCCCAACTAAAGTGGGTACTATATGCAGCATTGTAAATTGTCATCACTTATAATTTCATGCTAGGTTTGACACTCAAATTAGCATGTGTGCTTGTTTCATCACTTTTTTTATGAAATTTTGGTTAAATCCTTTGGTATCAGTCCCTTTGAGAGAAAATTATTCCTAGACACTCGTGTGACATTCTAATGTCTTGGACATACATGGCAAAAATATTTGAATACAAATATCAATCTTGTAAAATTAAAGGATGTGATCTTGCTCAATTCAAACTCACCTAAATAGTTATTTGAAGATATTCTTAGTCTCCTATATAAGTAACCTTCTCTCTCTCCCACAAAGAGGATAATAATAACAAAAAAAGAAGAGACAAGATAAAATTGTTGGACACAAGATGCCACTGAGAGGGGGGAGGGGGTGAATCAGTGATTTGAAATTCCTTAACCTCTTAATACTAAGAGTGATTACCGATTATCAATCCTAATGCCAAGCTATCCTATTGGTAAGATAAAACAAGACAACACAATGAAACCACACAAAGGCACATCACATAACACTGACATATACGAGGAAAATCCAAGATGGGAAAAACCTTGGTGAGAAATGTTGTTGGAGTCTATTGCTCCAATCTAGCCTCACAATGAAACACTTCAGTTACAACATTTGGGACACCGACCTGAGGAGTACCACTCCTACTGTTTATGGGCACCAACCCAAAGGAGCTACAACCCCTGCTATTTATGGGCACCAATGCAAAGGAGCTACAACCCCTGTTGTTTATGGGCACCAACCCAAGGGAGATCATGACGTAGAAGGATGCGAATCAGGGAAGGCCACTTCAGCTAGGGAATCGCAGTTGGGGACAGATGGAAAGGGCACAAATGAGAGGATGATCGACTTGGTCGCACAAGGCAGGATATAGAATTGAATCAGGCATTCCTGCTCGACCAACGAACCTTTCTAAAGTGTATTATTCTCCTCTAGCTGTTGATCCCCCCCCGAGCACCAACTCAATGATCTAAAATGAATCATTATAAAATACAAATGTAATAATTCAGTTATAAGTGAGTCTTGTAACCACTGCATATTCTTCACCCTACTGGTTTCACTTCTCCTCTGCCTTACCAATTGACTCCTCCTCTTCCTTTCGTCACTTTGTCTCTATTTTATTCTCTACTGGTTTTTTGTCCTCTCCTTCCTTCTTCTCACCTCCTCTCTCTTCTCACCTTCTCCTACTGCTTCTCACTTTCTGACTCGGGCTGTACCGGTTGCTCATCTAATAGACTCTACACTTGACTATCAATTACTTAGCTTACTGGTTCCACCCTACTTTTTTATGCGCCTACGGGATCTTCTCTACAACCCACTCACAACCACCTCACTCTATGCTATCCTCTAGCTGGCTTGAACACCACTGGTTCACTTCTGCACTTCTCCTCCCTTGCTTCTTGTAGGTTAATTTAACCTTACCGATTAAGCCTCTACTAAAACCTATTGCTAGTTGTGTCTCTCCTACATATAGTCACTATAGTCTTCTACTATTTTTACTCTGATTGATCTGCATTCTCATGCCCTCCTTCTCTATCTTCGAAATCATCAAAAACACTCATTCTTCAGTCTGCACATATATAGCCAAGTTTCCTGCCCGAATAGAAAATCAAATCTTGGCACGCTAGGGTAATCATCCACCAACCTCGAGGTGTATCGAATCAGATCAAATCATGCATCAGAGATGACAGCCTCCTCCAGATCATCCATCATAGCTAATCTCGTGGCTTCCAATACACATTTTCTATTTTTAGCAAACACGACCCTATATATCGACCTGCTTCTGTCAATCACATTGAAGGATCTCTTGGTTGCCTTCTCCAGGTTAGATATGCAACTAGATATCCTTCCTTGATCATAGCATCAAACATATCTTCATTCTTCATCGAGTCACAACTCACTGCAACATATCCCATGATTTCCTCATTCGACATTAATGTCGACCTACCGCTAACTACCTCACACTTCACTGACCTATGCATGCAAGCCACTTCAACTCCATGTGGCATCTCTATCGGTATCCACCTCAGCTAAACCTTTGTGTTTCTTCTGATAGGATCATCGACCAATCACTTAACCAATGTATGCCTCATACTATCGGTCCATCTTGTCTATCGGTTCTCTAACCCTGTTGGTACATCTCACCTTACCGGTTAACCTTCATGTCTATGTTGGAATCTAATAACACTAAGAGGGGGGAGGGGTGAATCAATATTCTACCAGAATGATCAATTTTGACCTTATTAAAACATGCATACACCAACCGGTATATCGGTACATATAGAATTGAAAGAAGTAAAGCAACCAATAAGCCAATAACATAAATTAATACCATAACACACATAATTATACATGGAAAACCTTAAAGAGAAAAAAACATGGTGGGATTTGTGACCCACAATATCAATCCATTGGCCATATGAAGAGATATTACAAAATATAGGGGCCTACACTTGCAGGAAGGCTTACAGCTTAGAGCACACTGCTCAATCACAAAAGGAGCCTCACTGACTACATACAAATCTAGACTACAATCCAGAGAAATGATTAAACTACAATGATAGCATCTTCTATGCCTAAATACAGTTCCAGTTAAGTTATGTCTGTTTCGGTCTAAAACCCTAAACCCTTACTCGAATAACCCTTACGTAAATATCCTCACATACATGATCTCTCTCATATGTTTCGCATCTCGTTTACATTCCATAACCTTCATACATTTCATATATTTCCTTACATTCAGTTACTTCAAAATGATCTAACCAACTGACCTATACACCCCTTTACAATTCATCATGCCTTATGTCGGCTTACAAAGATAATTACAATATGAACATGCATGTCAGCTAGATAACATAAATACATGAATATCAAAAATAATTGTCTATGCCAAATCCTAAAGATGTCGGCCTCCAATACCGATAACCTGATTCTAAACCATGTCGGCCTGCATTGCCGGTAACCAAAGAATTCCTTCCAACCTGTCGGTGTCGGTGCTGATGTCGGTGAAGTGTCTGTGAAGTGCTTGTCAGTACACAACTAACCCAAACTATGAAGCTAGAATAATTTGCCATGTTGCCATCAATGACAACATATTGAAACCAACCAATTGAGTGTCAATTGCCAACAATCTCCCCCTTTGGCATTGATGGCAACACTCATGTGAAAAAATTGATTATGGTTTCCATCTATCGGTTTCATCCTGAACCTTCTCCCCCTAAGCTGAATATCCATTAATACAAAATAATCCATACCTCCTGAACATTTTTCACCTATACTCCCCCTAATGTATACAACTCCCTTTTTATTTTTAATATTAATATCACTCCCCCTTTGGCATCAATGCCATAATAATTTCCAAAAATAATACCAAAAATCGAGACAAAGAATGAAAGACTATACAATGAATATGCCCCAAAATATCTTACTGAAGCTGGATGTATTTGAAAATATTTGGATAAGCCTTCTCCAAAAGATCTAGATAGGTATCCCAACTAGATTTGAAAGTGCCAAAAATAGATACAAGTCCATTTAGCATATGGGAAAATGACTCTTTCTCATTAAGCTATGTCGGTGTGGGCTTACCAGCCATATCTATACACTCCTTCTTATGTATGTACTTAATGAATCCAACCAGGGACTCACCAATCCTCTAAGACTTCTGGCTCTCCTTATGATTTTATCTTTTTCTTTCTCAAGAGAAAAAACTTGGGCTTCAAAAACCAAAATCTGACCATCAATAGATGTAGTCAATGAATTCAATCCATCAAAAGAATTGGCTATACCTGCAATCTCCTCTTGGATATCCTTAATCTTTTTATCTGTCTCAGCTGTGAGTAAATCTGGGTTACAACATACTCTATAAATACTAGTCCACTGCCTCAATGCATTATCTATCAATTGCTGCTTATCATTAATCTCTTTCATCTCCGACTCAATCATTTGATCAAATGTAGCTTTCTTTGCCTATGTGAACCTTTCCAGTTCTTGTCAGTTTGATATTTACTGTAAAAACTGAAAATCCTTCGAAATGTGCTCTATGATTGTCTTAAGCTTGCCGGATGGGCTCGCTTCTTTGTCAAACTGGCACTCCGGGACTAGTCTATGCAAAATAGTGACAGACTGATCAAAGACCCCTTTATCCATAGATCCCTCCATTAACATTTTCTATACAGCCATCATAATAAGTTCAGTAGAACTCATCTCCATTATGCTTTTCTTTTCAACCTGCGAGGTGTCAATTGACAAGAATGATGGACTAACTACCGGTTCCCTATCGAATTCCCCTTTCTCTCCTTCTGATCATTTAACCTTTATAGCTTCCTCACTTGCACCAATGGCTTCGCCACTTGGTGCAGTCTTAGTAACTGCCAGTTCCTCCCTAGGAACTGTAACCTCACCCTGTACATTTAGATCTAGAGGACTGTTGTCCTCAACATTAGTAACCTATACATTTTCAACTTGTACACTCTTGGCATCTATCAGTATCTCAACATTTTCCTATACATAAGTATCTACCAGGGGCTTAATATCTACTATATTAATATTTTTCAAAATTGAGGGTGAAGTACCTGTGTGCGGGAAATGAGGGTGACAGAAATGGAAAAGTCTGATTCAAAGGGTCCACACACCAATGAGACTCTTGGTACAAGTTATAGGAACTATATTGAAATAGATCAACTTCCCAAGGGGTGTCCCATTGTTCTCTATCTCACGGGATCCCTAAAGTCAATGTCTTTTCTCTCAGATCACTGAGAAAAGTGACTTAGGAATGACAACTCCAAGAATGAGTGATGTTTGATTATTATGCATGAATGCATTCCTAGATATGCATGCTATTGAATCTATGATGATTAAGCTATCATAAAGATGATGATAAGATTAACTAATTATCCTAGCAATGATATACTAGTCTAACATGGATATTCTATGATATTAGAATGCTTCTAAATGCTATTAAGATAATTTATCAAAGAGAGGCTAAAATGCTTTAGTTAAATGACTATAAGTTTGATGCATGAAAACTTGGATATATATCAAAATGAGAGAATGAGAGCTCTATTTATAGGAAAAATAGGGCAATGGATGGTCAAGATTGGATAATCTTAACAAGGGCCAAGATTGAAAATTAATCAATCCATGTTTACAATTCTCACCAATGAAATGGTGAAAATTGTCAACAAGAGGTTGCTTGAGAGGAGATGAAAGAAGCATTAAATGCTTGAGAAGACATCAAGGTTACCTTAGGAGGTAAGGTTAAGGTTAGACTAGGGTTATCCATTGGATAAAGATTTTACCCAAGAGGTAAACTCTTGTGCAAGGGTTAAAGAAATAACCAAGGTTAAAGCCATGAATGCTTGATAAGACCCTTGGGTTAGATGATGGTTGAGTTAGAGAGAAATCCTCTAACCATGTGGGAAGCTTGAGTTAACCATTAAAGGTTATGTAAGAGCCTTAAATGGTTTGGAAGACTTTGAGGGTTAACTTGTTGAGGACATAAAACCTTTAATGGTTTTCAAAGACTTTGGAGGCTTTGAGAAGTGATTTCTCTTTTCTTAGGATTGTGACAATATTTAGGAGATGGATTAGGCTAAATTGGAAGTGATTAGAAGAATCTAGAAGGGGGTTAAGGAGGCAAGTGGGAGATGTAGGAAAATGCAAGTGGAGGGAAAAGGATTTTAATTAAAATAAAATTACTTTATTACAATCAAAATAGATGCAACTTGCATGAGTACAAGTGGGAGAATTAATAAATAAATTAGATTTATTTATTTGCAAAGATCAATTTAATTAAATGTAAATTTAATTAAAAAGGGAGAAAGGGGAATTAATTAAATAAAATGATTTATTTAATTAAAGGCTTAAAAAAGGCTTGGGTGAACTTAATTAAATAAATTGAGTAACTTATTTAATCAAATAGATGAATATGAAGAATTTAATTAATAAGGGGAATGAGGTTAAAATGAATATTAAATATTCACTTAGGAAAGTGGTCAGATTTATACGTCTACAGTACCCATAATACCTTTACCTTTCCCTTCAACTGAGATGTCTGCAGTATTTGTCTAATGTTCCGGTGAAGTATAAAAACCACGGTTCTCTTCAAAGAACTTAACACATGCCTTGTGGGTCTCCTTGATTATCTCATTTACCCTACCTAACATAAGACTCATTATTTTATGCTTGTTGTTAAAGATTTTCCTATCTGCAACCTCAAGTGTCTTGTCCATCTCTTATGGTGCAATAGAAACACAAACAAATAAAAACTCTTGAATCTTTATATGCTTGTCCTCTTGCATTGTTGATAACCTCCTAGCATCTAAAATATCATACAACTGTGCCGGTATTTGGTCTTCAATTTATAACAAGGCTTTCTTATATATATCCAAATACAACAAAACTGATTCATCTACTTCTCTTTGTTCATCTTTATCTAAATGTTCATAATAAAACTGTACATTCTTTAACATACCATCTTTAGTAATTTCATCAACTAACTCTGCACAAGTCTTTGGTGGAATAGCAGTTACATTACCAGATTCAAGTGCAAGATCAATTCCATCCTTCTTCTTTCGCCTTCCAGTACCGAAGGGGGCTGAAGGTGTCTCTTATGGTGCTCTTTTCTGTGCTGGTACCCTAATAGTAACTTTCTTAACTGGTTGCTTCTTAGCTTCTACCTTAGTCTCTTCAGTTTTCTTCCTCGATACCCTTTTGAATGCCAAGGGTGTGTCATCCTCAGATCCAAAATCAACAGCAATTGGTTCAATGAATATTTCTGGCTCTTTCCTTTTCCTGCCTTTCTCCCAAACAACATCAATAAATGCTTTGATGTCCTTTGAAACCTTTACAACAAATTTACTTGCCTTTCCTTCCCACTTCTCCCTCTTCTTCTAGTTGAACTCAGTTTCAACCTCATGCTTCTTCTACTTAACAGTGCCAAAGGTTTTTACAGTTTCATCTATAGGTGCCTCAATTAGCATTTGTGCATAAGCATCAAGAATTTGTGCACCAACTTCATAACCCATTTCCTCAATCCAAATCTTCTAGGGCCTTACAGCTTCCATAAGAGTTTCATCTTTCTTGACCATGAAGCATATCGTAGATGAGTACTTTTCAACAATGTGTTGTGTAATCCTCATCCTAGAATTTATAGCCTTTTGAAATGATTTAAAGTAACCAAACACTTTGTCATCTCTCTTAGTACCCAATGTAGAAATTGATTGTTTTAGTTGCCTCCCTACCAAGATATCGAATGCCCATTTTCTCTTCCTAAAACCTAGATTCTCATTGATGAAAAATAGCATTAAACAAACAATTAGGTTACCATACCAAAATGAACCTTTCTTATCTCCTTTGATCTTTCCTAGATTATTCAATAGTTCATCCAACATCCAACCACATAGATCTAATTTCTCATCCTCCCTCATCATTTTATGTACATAAATGTAGTAGCTAGAAATAAAATTCAAATGATTTGACTGAGTTACCTTGTAACCGATGACCATTCTTTCGAATCTGATATCTGTGTCCATGATAGTACTAACCCTCATTGATCGCTTGTCTGATGTTGCACCAGTAATCTTGTTGACTTGATCATTTAAAGATTTCTTCTCCAGACTTTGTCTGACCTATGGTAAACCAGTGATTGCCCTAATGGCCTCCTTCATAATCTTATACGGTCTATCCAAATAAACTCTCCATGCACTCTGCTCAAAACATACCTAACAATCTCATCTTCAAATTTTGGAATATCTAGAATGCTGATAAACCCTAAATCCACAATATGGTGGTATTCAGGCTTAATCTTTCCAAAATCTCCCATTAGCTCATTCATGTACATGCTCTTAATATCATTCATTCCTAAATCCTCAATATGACAATGAATGTAAGCTCTTACATCTTCAACATACATGACTCCTTCTAGGACACGGGAAAAAGCGCCAACCAAATCATCCAGGGTAGCAACATGCGGATATTGCTTGAAAATCAGCCTGGGACGGTCCTCGACCTCAACAACAATAGGATTTGCAACAAACAAAGGTATAGATGATGATACCACTTCCATGATTGAAGATAAATACTTGTGAATAGTTGTCAGTGAAAATCTCTAAAGACCTCTTTTGATCGCTGGTGAAATCGCTCAAGAAGATATCGATCGCTCTAAATCACCTTAGAATTCCTCTGAATCACTCTAAATGAAAAGTGATCATAAATGAAGTGAATTCAACCTTTTATCCTCCAAGAAACCCTAATCTGTCATTGATATTAATGAGTTTCGGTGGAAGATACCAGATCTCTATCAAACATCTCCATGTCGGATAAGCATCTTCAATGTCTGGAACATCTTCCACAACCTCTTCCCAAGGCATGTGCAGTATCTTCATGAATTTGCCTACCCCTAAGGCATCTGCCTTAGTTACCCTTACCAGAATAACCCTTACATAAATATTCTCACATACATGATCTCTCTCATATGTTTTGCATCTCCTTTACGTTCCATAATCTTCGTATGATTCATACATTTCATATATTTCCTTACATTTAGTTACTTCAAAATGATCTAACCAACTGACCTATATACCCCTTTACAATTCATCATGCCTTATGTCAGCTTACAAAGATAATTACAATATGAACATACATGTCGGCTAGCTAACATATATACATGAATATAAAAAATAATTGTCAATGTCAGATCCAAAAGATGTCTAGTGTCGGTGAAGTGCCTACCGGTACACAACTAACCCAAATTATGAAGTCGAAATAAGTTGCCATGTTGCCATCAATGTCAACATATTGAAACCAACCAATTGAGTGTCAATTGCCAACAGTCTGCACTTCTCTTCATTAGGTGAGAGCCTTTCACCTTTGCCTCTTTGTTCTCTCACCAGTTGACACGACATATTTACTATCTCTACTATAGATACCAGTAGATATGTTTACCGATGGATAACTCTCTTGCTTGTGCATGATGATACTCTTGATGACACCATGCAATCAAATTCCAACTATTATGCACCTGTGGCAACACCTTTCTCCATCTGCATCCTGGAAACTCCATGTTTGTGACTGCAGACTCACTTGAATCCTTGTGCATCTGACCGATTCTCATCTCAACCAGTTTATCAAGGTAGCAGAGTCATTTGTCTAAGTGACAAACCCATCACTCTCCATCTATCCCGACAGCTCATCACGCCTTCCCTATCAATCCAGTGCATATCTTTTGATTTCATGCACCTCAGACATCTTTTTGATTCACCGGTAGATCCAATGTGAGCCACCAATCTCCTACCTTCTAGTTTTATGTCTTATCTTATATGGATATGATGCATTCCATGCATGCGGTGAGCTAATCCAAGTTTTAGAACTTAGTGGTGGGAGTAGCTGGACTTAACATTTGCTTCCAACATTGTGCTGATATGACATTGATATCATTATCTTCAGTCAAACACATAGGATCCAATTAGGCACACTCATTGTCAGTCACATCTTCAGCTGGTGGGAGTCCATCAAACTGCATACGGGTGGCCTGCACATACATCACCTCTGATATTGATGTGATTATTGTAACATTTTGTCTCTTCATCACAATCAACATCCCAACATCTTTCTCTCTTACTCATGTCATCATTTTGCCTCTTCATCAATTCTAATGTGATGTTTTCATATCGGTTTCATACATTACCTGTTTGCATCCCTAAGCCTTCTTCAACAATCAACATGTCACTTCACCAGTGGCCACTTCATGCATACCAGTTGACATCAATGACCGCATATCAACTATTCTCCCATACCGGTTATCCTACTATACTGGTACCAAGTTATACCAACAGACATCAATGACAATACAACGCCAATAATCTCCTCCTTTGGCATTGATATCAACACATGTGTTATCTGGCATACTACGGGCTCTCTCTCCCCCTTTGACAATAGTGATAAAGGGTCTTGACACCCGGTGTATTGCAGGCACACTCTCTCCCTTTTCTATGTGTGTTGCAATATTATCTCTCCCCCTTTCTACTGGTTACTTCTTCCCTTTAGACTACTATGTTCTGTTGATCAGACTACATCTCTCTCATCCAATAACAATTGTTGGTGTAGGCATTGATACCAATCTTATGTATTCTCCCCCTGAACCACAGATCTCTCTAGTCTTCATTTTTCTGTCAGGTCCTAAACTAGCACACCAATTTGTACCCATTGTCAGTAGACATGTGTGCATATATATACTTTGCAAATGGTCTTTCATCTCCATGACATCCATTTCATCTTTGTGATATGACCTTTCCTGACCATAATGCCAAGTCACATTTTTATCATGTCAATAGTCAACCGATTGACATCATGATGTCACATGCACATGGGGTTTGCTACTAGACCAACACATCTTCATATAGGACTCCTCCAATGTTATCTAAAAAAAAAATCATCTGTCCAAATCATAGGGGCCATTACAAACTTACACGAACAAACTGACACACCTATTTCTCAATACGGATTGACAACCATACCGGTAACATACTACACATACTGGTTTGCTATAACCAATCCATCATCTCCACCGGGACACTTTGTCCATCAACCTCTGTCCTATTGTGTCAAGTGCCTCTGATTCCAATGGCAATTTGAATCATCCATTGACACACGTGGCAGTAATCCTTCTCTTATTTGTCGACGTGTATCCATGACAATAATTACACATATTGCCATTTCATCTTCTTCCTTTTACTGGTAGTAGCTTGTTCTTCTATTTGTCATTTTCCACTACGGGGGTGAATGATGCAATCAATAAGTGACTCCCCCTAAGGTCCTACATCTCCTTTAAGCCTTGGGAGATATAACTTGTGCATTGAATGCATAGTGCTGGTCCATGGTCCTACTCTTTTCCTTCTTCCTCCAAACCTTCTTGGTCTCACTCTTCTTCCCATTTTCAATCGTGTGAGCAGGTCTTACCTGTTGATTGGCCCTTGCTTTATCAAATTTTGTAGCTTGACCGGAAGCATTGTTGCAAAAGCAAACTACATTCATACCAAGCAGCTGTCTTGAGGACCTTCTTTCAAACTGGTTTAAGTCTCTTCTTCTGTTCATGCCATTGTGGCTAGCTATCAGTCTCCATGGATTCCTTGAACATGCAACAGTATTTCTTCTTTTGTTCCATGTAGTCCTTTGTTTCTCGTATGCCTTGTAACTTCCTCTGTGTTGATTAGGAATGTTCCACCGGTTACCATAGGACTGTGAGTTCTTCTTCCTGCATTTATAACTTCTATACCCAAATCTATTGCAATTATATCATTTAACATTTGCATAACCAAGAGAGGGGATATGCATGTTTCTACTCTTTGAACCTTTGTGCCCATCTGCATGATATCTATGGCAACCTAGATTGTTTATCCTGGATCCCTTTCTACATTCTTGTGCTCTATGACCATAACCATTACATGCAAAGCAGTAATGGAGAAGGAGAACTTATTACTTACAAATTTATTTTGCCAAACATGAGGTGATCTTATCAGTTTGGCATCTCCATTTTTGCTTCTCCGGGGGTGGATTCTGGGTTGTCCATTCTTTGCAGTTCTTCCATCTAGTCCCTTCTTCTTCCACACTTGTCTTGACTTGGAGGTAGCAGTATTTCTTTGTCCTCTATCGGTAGGTGGTCTTCTAGAGTGTCTTTTCAAGTTCTTGCTATCAGTGAAGCTATCTTCTCTCAGCTTCCCTTTTCCTTTTGCATCTTTATTATTCCTCCATGCAGTAACGGTCTTCTTCTTCATGTCTTCACCAGTTGTAGTCATATCAATCTTCTTTCTTGGGTAATTTCTAATAGTGAAGGTCTGACCCTCATTCTTTCCATTTGAGGAAACAAAAAGAATATCTTTGTTGGGGGCAGCCTTGCTTGTGGAGCATTCACCGACAGCATATCCTAATCCTCCAGTATCCTTGGAATATTTTTGCTGATTCAACATTTTGTCCAAGGCTTTAGTGCTGCCATCATACCGGTTTCTTACCTTGAGTTCATTTTTGCACTTCTCAAGGTCTTTCCTCAGATTCTTCATTTCCTCTTTCGGCATCTAACACTCTATGTCTTTTGTCTCCACTTCTAGTTGTATCTCCTCACATCTTCTTTCATCGACATCAAGGACTGATTTTTATTTATCAGTCATTCCTTTGGCATCTTCAAATTGAGTTGCCAACATGTAGACATTTTTGTTTGACTCTTCGAGGCATGTTCTCAATTGATTACATTCTTCATGAACTGATTTTTGGTAACTCTTAAATTCATTTCTAACAGATTTTAGTTCACCAAGGGCACTTAGCAACTCACCTTCTAGATCAATTTCAGCTTCATCTTCTTCTTCATCTTCTCCATCACTACCAAACACATCTTTTTGGTGGGATCTGTCTACCTTGTCACATTCTGATGTGTGCACTCCACTTTTTGTCTCTTGTGCCATGAAGAGATGAGTTTCCTCTTCATCATTGCTGATGCCGCTGTTGATAGATCTTCCTCTGTTGTCTCCACCATCATTCTTCTTGTTTTTGCAAACTGATCTGGTAGTGGTAGGCTCATTTTCATAGAGCCTCTTTAATCTATCCCACAAACTCTTTGTTGACCTGCACTTGTCCACTTGTGAAGAAATATCACCAGTAAGTCCATTGAATATAGCCTTCATGGCTTTAGCATTGCACATAGTTTTTCTTTTTGCTTCACGACCGGTGGGAGGACTATCATGACTAGGGAGACCATTTATAACTGACATCCACACTTCAATCAAACCCTAGGGCAGATAGGTAGACTTCCATTCTACAACTCCAAATAAAATATTTTGAACCATCAAACACTGGAACTGGGATGGACTCAAATTTGACCATCTTGTCCACAAACCACAATCTACTTAAGTTGGAGAAATCTTTTCTAAACAGGATCCTACACTCTGATACCAATTGTTGGACAAAAGATGCCACTAAAAGGGGGGGGGTGAATCAATGATTTTTAATTCCTTAACCTCTTAATACTAAGAGTGATTATCGGTTATCAATCCTAATGCCAAGCTATCCTATTGGTAAGATAAAACAAGACAACACAATGCAACCACACAAAGACACATCACATAACACCAATATATACGAGGAAAACCCAAGATGGGAAAAACCTCAGTGAGAAATGTTGTTGGAGTCTACTGCTCCAATCCAGCCTCACAATAAAACACTTTGGTTATAAAATTTAGGGCACCAACCCACGGAGTACCACTCCTACTATTTATGGGTACAAACCCAAAGGAGCTACAACCCCTGTTGTTTATGGGCACCAACCTAAAGGAGCTACAACCCCTTCTTTTTATGGGCACCAACCCAAAGGAGCTACAACCCCTGCATAGAGCACTAACTTAGTGACATACAACGAATAATTATCAAATACAAATGTAATAATCTGGTGACAAGTGAGTCTTGTAACCACTGCATATTCTTCACCCTGCTGGTTTCACTTCTCCTCTGCCTTACCAATTGACTCCTCCTCTTCCTTCTGTCTCTTTGTCTCTATTCTGCTCTCGGTTGGTTTTCTTTCCTCTAATTCCTTCTTCTCACCTCCTCTCTCTGTTAACCTTTGTTAGTTAGATGAGAGGGGGGGTGAATCAGATAAACTCACAATGTAAAATATTCATCAGATTCAACCTCGGTAGAACTTACTTGATATGCAACTATGAATGTAAATCATTCAAACTCATAAACTGATAAACTTGAAACAACAAAACACATTTAACACCAGATTTAACGTGGAAACCCAAATAGGGAAAAACCATTGTGGGATTTCGGACCCATAAAGAAAATATACTCTTTTAGAGTATGCTCGGTTAAAAGCCAATCCTGTTAAAGATTACATAACACATTGTTAGATGTGACCCGATCAAGGGATTTCCCTCAGATTTATCAGAATCTTGCACTTTGTTAGAAGTGACCTTGTCAAAGGATTTCAAACACTCATTCAGAATGTTACCTTGCTAGAGGATTTACAAATAAGACTGTTAGGTCCACTCGGTTAAGAGATTTCCTATCACTTACAAAAATAAATTACAGTAATAAAATGTATCTGCAACTTCACATCTGAAATGTTAAAGCAGACTCTATGTGCTCAAAATAATCTTGTCAGAAGACTTATCTTCCTCCTTGCTGGGCTTCTCAATCTGTTCTCTTCAATCTTCTGTACTTGGTAATCACCTCTGCAGTATCACTGCTCTTCTATTTGTCAGCATCCTTTGTTCATCAACTTTTCTTTATTTATAAGCAATTCCTAACCGCTTAATCTCCTTAATCACATTTCCCATGATTAATATTAGCCATTAGATCTTCAAACTTGAGTAGGTTCATTGAATCCTTCAAACTAAAAAACATTTTATCTTGCCTTGAAACTTGTATTCCTTCCTTGGTACTTGTGCTTGGTTATGACCGTTCAATCTGTGCTGTAGATCTAACTCTTGAATTTTCATTGTCGTTGATCCTTAACAAATTTCTTGCATGACATTCCAATTTTCTATAAATCTCTAGCTCGTTGGCATCCTTCATTTAATAATGTATTTATTCATCCAATGCATTTTGTTACTGATCGGTTGATACTCAGTAAATACTGAACTTTACTCAGTAACTTCTTTCTTCTTTAACCGGCACTGATAACCTTGGTGTTTACCGACTAGCTCCTTGCTCGGTAAAATAGAACAGTATCAAACCTTTACTCATTCTATTGCATGAAATCTTTTCTCCTTCTTATTCAGTCTTCAAATACACATATATAGGATATCAAAACAATCAAAATAACATAATCTCATCACTGTCTAACTCGGTAATAGTTGTCCATTGAATAACTTATTACTCCCCTTCATTTTCACATTCTTTCTGTGTCACTTACCGACATCTTTATACTCATCAAAACATACTCTTTAAGATATGGCAACATCATATTGAATTAGAAAATCAATTGCTTAACATCAATGACAAAATAATATCATTAAGACAGTAATCAACCTTTATCAATTATATGATCAATCTCCAACAACCTTCTCAATATCATCATACCAACAAACTTAATGTAATGCCAAAAATCTCCCCCTTTGGCATTGATGGCAATACCAACTTGATTTATTCCAATTGATTTGGACTGCTGTTATTATTCTCTTGTTATCCTTGAGTTGTAAACTTCTCCTGTAATCTTCTCCCCCTGTCATTAGTCTTCTCCCCCTTTGACAACAATGCCAAAAGTAAAACTCATCCATGATTACTTCCCCTGTGAAGTAATTTCCTTGCTATTAAAACATATACAAATGTATGATCTCAGTCTCGATCGGGGCATCTTGTCTTCATTCACTATTTCCTGCACAACTTTAGACAACCTTCTAAAGTGTGTAAATCAGCATCAACTCACAAATAGTATTTTGTAGAGTCATAGAATTGATGCTTTCACCGAACTCTGTCAGTGAGTACTAGATAGGGGTAGGACCCCTAACTTACTTCTAAGATACTCAAAAGTGTCCCTTGGTGGTGGCTTTGTGAAGATGTCTGCTATTTGTTCCTTTGTGCCAACATATTCTAGCACAATTTTCATTTCTTGAACTTCTTCTCTTAGATAATGATACTTTATAGAGATATGCTTTGTCTTAGAGTGCATTACTGGATTCTTTGAAATGTTAATAGCACTTTTATTATCACAAAATATAGTTACCGGCTCGGTAACTGTCTCATTCATACCTTCCAACAATTGTTTGATCCATGCTATATTGGTACAATTCAATGCTGCAACGACATATTCAGCTTCAGCTATTGACTGTGAAATGCATCCTTGTTTCTTGCTAAGCCAACTCACTAGTCTTTCTCCCAAAAAGAAAGCTCCACCGCTTGTGCTTTTCCTATCATCAATATTTCCTGCCCAATCAACATCAGTATAGACTTTTAAGTCAAAATCATTCCTCTTTTTATATAGTAAACCATAATCTTCAGTGCCTCTCAAGTATCTAAAAATTCTCTTGATTGTTGTCATATGGGTTTCTTTGGGATCTATAGAAAATCTTGTAGCTATACCTACTGCATGTGCTATATCAGGCCTGCTATGAACTACATATTGCAACTTTCCAATCATAGATAGATAAAGTGTCTCATCAACAGATGTAGATTCATATTCTTTGATAGTTTACAATTAGTACTCATAGGAGTACTTACAGGTTAGAATCCTCCATTCCAAATTTCTTCAAGATTTCCTTTATATACTTGGATTGAGTAATGAAAATCCCATTTTTCATTTGTAGTATCTATAAACCTATAAAATACTTTATTTCACCGATTAATGACATCTCAAATTCTTTTCACATTTCATTTCCAAAGTTCTTACATAAAGAATCATTTCCACAAAAAATAATATCATCAACAAATATGGCTGAAATCAATATTCCATTATCCTCATCATTCTTCATATACATGTTGTTGTTTTCACTAGTCCTCATAAATCCAATCTTGATTAAGTAAGAGTGCAACCTTTCATACCATGCTCTCGGTGTTTGCTTTAGGCCATATAAAGCTTTGTTCAACTTACATACCTGATCTTTATTCTTCTCTTCAATAAATCCTTCAGGCTGTTCAATATAGACTTCTTCTTCTAGCATACCATTCAAAAATGTAGATTTAACATCCATTTGATATACCTTGAAATTTTTGTAAGCAACATATGCCAACAATGTCCTCACTCCCTCAAGTTTTGCCACAGGTGCAAAACTCTCACCATAGTCTATTCCTTCTTCTTGAGCATAACCTTTGCAAACTAGCCTTGCTTTATTCTGAATGACCTCACCTTTTTCATTTAGCTAATTTCTGAAAATCCACTTTGTACCGATTACATTTTTCTCTTTTGGTCTTGGGACCAGTGTCCATGTTTCATTTTTCTTGATTTGTTGAATCTCTTCTGTCATAGCATTCACCCAATCTTCATTGCTTAATGCCTCTTTTACTATCCTTAATTCAAACTTAGATATTAGACATGTGTTATGTCTCAGTTTGTTCCTTGTCATCATTGGATCATCCTTATCTCCTATAATCTGACTTGATGCATGATTTCTTCTAACATATTTTGCTAATATAGGCTCGGTAGGCTCTGTATGATCTTCTTCATCACTCAGTAACTGGGTATTTTCTTCATCGACTTTCTCGGTAAAACTTCTCGGTTGTACATATACAAACTCTTCATAATCTTCTAGTTCTTTGGAGTTTAATTCATCATTCCTTTCTCAAAATTCATCAATTTTCACATTTGCACTTTCCACTATTTTGTTAGATGATTTGATCAAACATTTAAATGCTTTACTCCTAGAGGAATAACCAAGAAATGTTCCTTCCTCGCTTTTTGGATCAAATTTACCATTTCTGTCATCTTTGTGAACATAACATCTACTTCCAAATATTTTAAAATAACTTACATTTGGTTTCTTGTCATACCAGATTTCATATGGTGTCTTCATAGTTCCTTTCTTCAGTTGTACTCAGTTCAGGGTGTAAAATGCAGTGCTTTTTGCTTCTCTCCAAAATATTTGAGATACTCTCTTCTCTATCATCAAAGTTCTGGCACAATCTACAATTGATCTATTTCTTCTTTCAGCTATCCCATTTTGTTGTGGTGTTCTTGGTGCAGATACTTGTCTCTTTATACCATGATCATTGCAGAATAAGTTAAATTCATCTGAAATGAACTCTCCTCCTCTATCAGATCTTAGACATTTCAACTATCTTCCTGTTTCATTTTCAACTCTTGCTTTATACCATTTGAACATTTGAAAGGCTTTTGATTTCTCTTTTAAAAACATAACTGACATCATCCTTGAGTAATCATCCACAAATAATATGAAGTATTTATCACCATTATAACTTTGAACTTTCATAGGACCACAAAGATCAGTGTGCACAAGATCTAAAATTCCTTTAGAAGTGTAAGACTTTACTTGTAAATCTTGATTTTGTCATCTTACCCATCTAGCATCCTTGGCATATTGCATTCTCAGGTTTTTCCAAGCTCGCTAGACCTCTTACTCGGTGCTTCTTACTTATTTTGATCAGGTTATCAAAATTTACTTGACAAAACCTTTTATGCCATAACCAGGTATCTTCTATTTTTGCATACAGACAATTGTTCCGAGTTGAGTCAAAATGAAATGTATTACCTCTTGTTTGAGTCCCGGTAGCAGCCAACTTTCCATGTTTGTCATGAACTTTGACAATTCCTTTCTGAAATTCTATTTGGTATCCTTTATTGTTTAGCTGTGCTACACTCAACAAATTGTATTTCAGACCTTCAACCCAATATACATCATCACATTTAGCATTGTCAAGAAGTGTGATAGAACCTTTACCTTTTACAAGACATTGTACATAATTACCAAATCTTACATAACCTCCATCATAATCTTCTAGTATAACAAACTTGTGTTTATCACCTGTCATGTGATGTGAGCATCCACTATCTATGATCCAAGAATCATTATTATTTATGTGTGATATTAAGGATTTTTCTTCATACCTTTCTTCATCTGATCCATCTTTGATAGCCACATATACAACTTCCTCTGTCTCAGTCCCATCAGATTTTTCATCATTGGATTCCTCATCAGCTACTAGGCCTATCTTTCTATCTCTCTTTCTGAAGTCTTGGTGCCCTCTGTATTGGTTGTCTTTCTGTATGTCATCTCAGTATTCTCTATTTTCACTAGATTCTTTGTCAGGACAGTTTGAAGCCATATGTCTAATTTTATCACAATTAAAATATTTCAAAGGTAACTTTCCTTTATACTTACCTTTGCCTCTTGGTAACCTTCTGGCCAATAATGCTTCAAACTCTTCTTGCTTTCTGATTTCCTTATATAGTTTGTGTACTTCTTCCATGTTTTTGTGAAATCTCTCACTTGCTCCACTGTGATTTCCTTTAGCATACTTATACATTCTATCATTGTAATCATTAGATTCACCAAGATGAAAAGAACTGAATGTAGATTCAACTTTGTTAACCGAAGACCCACTATTATCAAAATTACTCAACTCAAAAGCATGTAGCTTACCGGTAGTAGCATCCAAAGAGACTGGCATGTTTGGTACAAACCTTAATTCATTAATTGCAGAGACTCGAATGGCATAAGTAGGTAGAAGTGTTCTCAGCAACTTACTTGTTACATCCTTTTCTTCAATAGTTCCTCCTGCTCCTTTGATTTGATTGATAGTTTCCTTTAACCTTGTACTGTATTGGATTATGTTCTCAGCTTCATTCATTCTCATGGATTCAAGTTGTCCTCTTAGACTGTCTACTTTTTCTCTTTGAACATGTTCATCACCACCATACACAGATACAAGCTTATTCCACATAGCTTTGGCATCATTACAACCTTCTAGATCATTAAACTCTGAGTCGGTCAATGCTGATGTTATTTCAATCATTGCTTGAATATGTTATTGCTTTGCCTTTATCTCTTCCATTGTCATCGGGTAGGTGCTAGGTGCAGTGTAATCATTCTCCAGATAATATGTTTCATATTCTCCAATTCCTGATAAGTGCAACTTCATCCTTTTCTGCCATGTGGTGAAACTTTACTTGTTCAACTTTGGTGCATCTCTTTTATACATCTTCGGATCTTGCCTCAAGTTTCTTTAAACTTTTCTTTCGGAGTTCTAGCTCTAATACCAATTGTTAGTTAGATGAGAAAGGGGGGGGTGAATCAGATAAACTCACAATAAAAAATATTCATCAGATTCAACCTTGGTAGAACTTACTTGATATGCAACTATGACTGTAAATCATTAAAACTCATAAACTGATAAACTTGAAACAACAAAACACATTTAACACCAGATTTAACATGGAAACCCAAATAGGGAAAAACCATTGTGGGATTTTAGATCCACAAAGAAAATATACTCTTCTAGAGTATGCTCGGTTAAAAGCCAATACTGTTAAAGATTACATAACACATTGTTAGATGTGACCCGGTCAAGGGATTTCCCTCAAATTTATCAGAATCTTGTACTTTGTTAGAAGTGACCTTGTCAAAGGATTTCATACACTCATTTAGAATGTTACCTTGCTAGAGGATTTACAAATAAGACTGTTAGGTCCACTCGGTTAAGAGATTTTGTGTCACTTACAAAAATAAATAACAGTAATAAAATATATCTGCAACTTCACATCTGAAATGTTAAAGCAAGCTCTATGTGCTCAAAATAATCTTGTCAAAAGACTTATTTCCTCCTTGCTGGGCTTCTCAATCTGTTCTTCAATCAGATCTTCAATCTTCTGTACTCGGTAATCACCTCTACAGTATCACTGCTCTTCTATTTGCCTGCATCCTTTATTCATCAACTTTTCTTTATTTATAAGCAATTCCTAACCGCTTAATCTCCTTAATCACATTTCCCATGATTAATATTAGCCATCAGTTCTTCAAACTTGACTAGGTTCATTGAATCCTTCGAACTGAAAAATGTTTTATCTTGCCTTGAAACTTGTATTCCTTCCTTGGTACTTGTGCTCGGTTATGATCGTTCAATCTGTGTTGTAGATCTAACTCTTGAATTTTCATTGCCGTTGATCCTTAACAAAATTCTTGCACAACATTCCAATCTTCTATAAATCTCCAGCTCATTGGCATCCTTCATTTAATAATGTATTTATTCATCCAATGCATTATGTTATTGCTTGGTTGATACTCGGTAAATACTGAACTTTACTCGATAACTTCTTTCTTCTTTAACCTACACTAATAACCTTGGTGTTTACCGACTAGCTCCTTGCTCAGTAAAATAGAATAGTATCAAACCTTTACTCATTTTGTTGCATGAAATATTTTCTCCTTCTTATTCAGTCTTCGAATACATATATATAGGATATCAAAACAATCAAAATAACGTAATCTCATCACTATCTAACTCGGTAATAGTTGCCCATTGAATAACTTATTAATCCCCTTCATTTTCACATTCTTTCTGTGTCACTTACCGACATCTTTATACTCATCAAAACATACTCTTTAAAATATGGCAAAATCATACTGAATCAGAAAATCAATTGCTTGACATCAATGACAAAATAATATCATTAAGACAGTAATCAACCTTTATCAATTATATCATCAATCTTCAAAAACCTTCTCCATATCATCATACCAACAAAGTTAATGTAATGCCAACAACCTTCTCCTGCTACTGCTCGCTTGTCAACTCAGGCTCTATCGGTTGTTCATCTGACAGACTTTGCACTTGACTACCGGTTACTCAGCTTACTGGTTCCACCCTACTCTATTCTGCACCTGCGGGATCTTCTCTGCAACCCACTCACGACAACCTCACTCTATGCTATCCTCTGGATGGCTTGAACACCATCGGTTCACTTCTGCACTTCTCCTCCCTTGCTGCTTGCAGGTTGCTTTAACCTTACGGGTTAAGCCTCTACTAAAACCTATTGCCGGTTGTGTCTCTCCTACATACAGTCACTATAATCTTCTACTATTTTTACTCTAATTGATTTGCACGCTCATGCCATGCTTCTCTATCTCTGGCATCACCAAAAACCTCATTCTTCAGTCTACACATATATAGCCAAGTTTCTTGCCTGAATAGAAAAACAAATCTTGGCACGCTAGTGTAATCATCCACCGACCTCGAGGTGTATCGAATCAGAACAAATCATGCATCAGAGATGACAACCTCCTACATATCATCCATCACAGCTAATCTCGTGGCTTCTAATACACGTTTGCTATTTTTACCAAACACTGCCCTGTATATCGACCTTCTTTTGTCAATCATATTGAATTATCTCTTGGTTGCCTTCTCTAGGTCAGATCTGCAACTAGATATCCTTCCTTGGTCATAGCATCACGTAGATCTTCTTTCTTCATCGAGCCACAAATCACTACAACATATCTCATGATTTCCTCAATCGACATTAATGTCGACCTACTGCTAATTGCCTCATCGACATGACACTTCACTGACCTATGCACGGAAGCCACTTCAACTCCACGTGGCATCTCTCTCGGTATCCACCTCAGCTAAACCTCTGTGTTGGTTCTGATAGGATCACTGACCAATCATTTAACTGATGTATTCTTCATACTGCTTGTCCATCTTGCCTACCGATTCTCTAACCCTGTCGGTACATCTCACCTTGTTGGTTAACCTTCATGTCTGCACTTCTCTTCATCAGGTGAGAGCCTTTCACCTTTGTCTCTTTGGTCTCTCATCGGTTGACACAGTATATCTACTATCTCTATTGTAGATACCAGTAGATATGTTTACCAGTGGAAAACTCTCTTGCTTGCACACGATGATACCCTTGATGACACCATGCCATCAAATCCCAATTTTTATGCAGCTATGGCAACACCTTTCTCCATCTGCATCCTGATAACTCCATGTTTGTGACTGCAGACTCACTTGCATCCTTGTGCATCTAACCAATTCTCATCTCAACAAGTTTGTCAAGGTGGCAGAGTCATTTGTCTAAGTGACAAACCCATCACTCTTCATTTGTCTCGACAGCTCATCATGCCTTCCCTATCGATCCAGTGCATATCTTTTGATTTTATGCACCCGAGACATCTTTGTGATTCACCGGTAGATCCAGTGTGAGCCACCAATCTCCTGCCTTCTACTTTTTTGTCTTATCTCATATGGATATGATGAATTCCATGCATGCGGTGAGCTAAGCCAAGTGTTAGCACTTACCAGTGGGAGTAGCTAGACTTGACATCTGCTTCGAGCATTGCACTGATATGACATTGATGTCATTATCTTCAGTCAGGCACATAGGATCCGATTGGACACACTCACTATGAGTCATATCTTCAGTCGGTGGGAGTCCATCAAACTGCATACCGGTGGCCTGCACATACATCATCTCTGGTGTTGATGTGATTCTTGTAACATTCTGTCTCTTCATCACAATCAACATCTTGCTCTCTTACTGATGTCATCATTTTGCCTCTTCATCAATTCTGATGCCATGTTTTCATACTCGTTTCATCCATTACCTGTTTGCGTCCCTAAGCCTTCTTCAAACATCAACATGTCACTTCACGAATGGGCACTTCATGCATACCAGTTGACATCAATGACTGCATATCAACTATTCTCCCATACTGGTTGTCTTGCTATACCAGTACCAAGCTATACCGGTTGACATCAATGACAATACAATGCCAACAAAAATACCTATATTCTAAAATCTACACTCAACAGTTCGTAAGTTTATGGATTACATTATTGCACTGAAGCTCTACTCAAGTATTATTTGATTCTATTTTTTTATAATTGTTTTTGTTATATATGTACTAACATTTGCAAGATCCCAAGGAAGCCCATTATTTTTTCTTGTGTGAGATTTATGTAGTAGCACCAATCTAAAAAGGGTTTAAGATCTATATGGTAAAATATATATTTGTGTTGCTTATCATTATCATTTTTATTCATTTTTCCTTAGGTCATTGCAAGTGCACACTTTTTATCATCATCATTACCATTGTTGTTATGGAGGTGGGAACACCATACGCAGGGTTTGACTAAGGAAAGCTCCTATACAACACAACCCCCTTTTCCTCTTTTTATTTTGCAAGTGTCTAGGTTATTGTGGCAGAAGGAAGATTCAACATCTCAAGGTTTTAAAGACTCCTCAACCTATTTCTTGTCTTTCATAATTTATCATAGATAGATTGGGTTATATTAATTATTCAGGTACATTCACACATATATTTCTTGTTTTTCCTATCATAAGAACACAAACTATGATATATTTGTATAGGTAGACCTTTAGACTATAACATGACGCATTAGCCTCTATACAGCACAATTACATCCCAAATAGTCCATCCTAATCTTATGTGTCAGGTTCCTTTCTATGTCATCTTTCTCAATTTTCCTTCTATTTCTATTTACCTATTGTGTACCATCTACATCTACTTATTTCGCTTAATTTGATCATTGTTAACTTAGTTCATTGCATCATCCATCAATCTCTACAATTACAACAAAAGGAATTGAAATCAATCAGCCAACTTAGCTCTTCCTTGGGGACATAAGCCAAAACAACTCTTGGTTGGTTTTGTGTTTTTATGTTTGGTCAAAATTATTGATTTATAATAGTATATTTAGTATAAATCTATTCCTTTTTCCAATCAAACAACAATTAACTTCCCTTTTGGAACAATGACAATTAAACTTAAGAATGTCTTTTGTTTTCTTTGATAGCAAGCAGAAATTTAAGAAATTATGGATGGATTTTGTGATTATCTTATTCTTTAACATTTTTTATTTGACTCAAAAAGTGCACTTGCCTTTTTTCTAACTCCTTTTTTCTTTCTTTTGCCTATGATTACATTTTGATGACTTTGACCAAGCATTTTAATTCTCTTCAATCTAAACCAAATGAATTTCTTAGAATTTAGCATGGACTCACTTCTTCAATAATTTAAGAAGTGGCAATAATATGAGTATATGCATAATAAAAAAAACATCAAAATCATTGATTTATATTAATCTTTATGCAAGAGTTTCAAAAACTATCAAATTCTAGCACAACCACTCAAGAATAATCCAATGATTTTTACAATGGATTCTCAATAGCTAAATAATTCAAAGTGATTCAATTTTTTATAATGAACATTATCTTGACAATGTGATGTGTTAACTCAATGCTTTTAGATTGTCACCTTTCCTTCAATATGCCACAAGATGGAGCAAGCCAATTAAAATTTGGTTTTCTTGATGCAACTTTTTTTTTTGGTTTGTTTGATTCTTTTTCACAATCTTACTACTATGACTTTCATCACTTATACAAGTAGCAAATATTTATGACAAATACATCATAGAAACCATATTTTGGAATCTATAATTTTTTAATCGTCAATATAAATTCGTCTCCATGATTGGTATAATAAATTTTATTTTACAATTGATCTTGATCTTTCCAAAAATAAGCTCTACAACTTTTTATAAACACAAAGACCATTGATGTGAAGCTAATCGCACTAAAATTGGACAATTTAAATTTGATTTATATAAGAATAATAAATTCACAATAACAAAAAAGGGTCATATTTTATGCTTAATTACATCAAATGCAATGTCAACAATATTATCTTTTTCATAGTGTTAAGCCTTATAACAGTGACTATAACATCCTTTTGATTATATTTGGTATCAGTTTAGATGTATTTAGATATATTTCTCTCTTCATTGTTATGTAAGAGTACCTCTGCTGATATAAATTTAATTTTCTTTCTGATTATATTGCACTCTTTGAAAATTTTTGATAATATATTATCAATTCAAAAACAAATACAAACCTATATATCTCTTAGGTTAGATATTAATCAATAGGACAAGTATTGAAGTGTTTGATTCTCTAACATAAGACATAATTCTATATTCACAAATGTACTGAAATGTATTGAAATTATAGAACTCGAATTTCATTTATATAAAATTTAATAAATTCACAAATATAAACAGATATATCACTTGTCTGTGACTCTCTTACGTAAGTACCTAAAGATAAAATAACTGTATATTGACCAATGTAGTGAAGCATGCGATTAAATATAATTTAATTTTTTAACGATGTGACTACCTTTTATGGCATCCAAACACGTCGTGCACGGCAACATAATAGTCGGTCCTATAACAGAAGACGATTATGAAATCTGACAGTTGGGATTTTGATGGAAGAGAAAAAAAAGTCGAATGTGAACAAAATTCCCCATTATTTGCGGTCAGATGTGAAGCCAACAGATTCCGCTGGCAGAGGATATGCACGGCCTCTCTGTATCATATGAGGGCCTCTCTCTATCATATGAGGGTAAGTCGAAAATTACAGATCGTGTTAAACAAAATTAATTGTATTTTTCAGTTTTCGAGTGTGTATGCAAAAAAATTAATCAGCTGTCATGCAGACTTCAACTAAGCCAATTGACTTTTCGCCTTCTTCCTAAACTATATAGATGTGGACATTTGGAGATCTAATCTGAATCTGATCACCCAATTTTGATGGATGGTTTCTATATTAGATATTTTGTAACAATCATGTTCAAACTTACTAAAGATCATGCAATAAAATTATATATAAAAAATTTACACATTGCAATAGATTTCTCTTCATCTAAAAATCCTAAAAGTGAATTGGGCGGCTTAGCTGACTCGTATACTATCCACTGTAACAAATAATTAAACTGATATTATTTGCAATCGCCAAGAACTTACTCAAACAGATGTTTTGATCGCCTACCGTAAGCCATCCAAACCACAAGATCAGATCCATTCAGAACAATTTTAGAGAAAGGATCTCCCTTCAAACAAAGATGAAGACCTTTTACAGAAAAGGAACATGAAATCACAGAATTGGGATTTTGATGGAAGAGACTAAAGACTTGGGTGTGAACAACTCACCCATTATTCAAGGTCAAATCTGAACAAAATATTGATTGTTTACAGCCAACAGATTCAGATGATTAACCGCCGCCGCCGCCACCGCCGCCACCGTCATTGCTACCGCCGCCATCGTATGAAGGCTTCATCCAGGCCGAAGGGCGTGTCTTCTTCTTTTTCTTTTCTACACAGGAAAACACAATCGCTGATAACGCAGCTAAGCTCAGAATAATCGCACCCAACAGATGAAGAATTTGTGGGTGCCCCTGCAAATCCATACCATTTTTCAATTCCCTCCGCATCTGTGTGACTGCTTCGACCTTCACAAATCTGAGACGACTGCGGCTGTTAAATTATAAATGGGCACTAATGTCATCACCGCCAAGTTGTCTGTAAAGTTGTGGGTTGTATTAAAATATAAGGCTTCACACTTTTTTCTCATTGTAGTCATGTGATGCCTTGACCTCTGGCAACCTACGCTTTCGGTTCATATAATTCTTTCCCAGTTTTTTAATTTTTTAATTTTTATTTTTAATACTCCTCACTGCCTTCCATATTGCCAGTTCCCGTTTTAAACCAGGCTGGGCACCGCAAATTTCTGATCCAAATTCCCCATTGGAGCCTCAAATTTGACGATTGACCTTCCCTGTCAAATTTGTATCATCATTATTTATGTGAAAGTACTTTTAAGTCAATGGGTCCGTGATTTACTGGTGAAGTTGAATGGCTTCAAATGAAATCAAGTCTTGTTGAGTGCAAGACTCTCACATCATAAGGGATGAGGTCGGGATCGTAAATCACAACAGTAGATTTTTACATGATTGTAAAATTGTAAAAATCTGCTGAAAAACAATTGTCTTATTTATCAAGTGTTGTTTTGTATGAAAAATAGTCATATCCCACTTATACAGCCATTTCCTAGTGAATTTGTGTCCTATATTTTCTTTGTGGATATATGTTATATTTATAAATTAATAGAAGGGAAATATTAGTAAGTTTAATAACTCAAGTTGTAAGTGTCTATGTGCACTTTTTTTTTTGTCAAAAGGCAAAGAGGTAAACCCCATATATCTATTAAAGAATAACTCCAAGTTGTAAGTGTTATTTTTATCATTATTTTTAAATATTTTTAAAAACATTTACTTAATTTTAATATTTTTGTATTAAAGAGTTCAACTATTATGTTAATTAGGAAAAAGTTTATTAAATTTTACTGTTAACAAAATTTAATTTTATAAACATTAAAAAGCTAATTAAAATGTTAATGGAAGTCTTTACTTACAAAATATTGTGTAGTGTCAATAAATATGTGATAGAGCGTTGAAATGGTTTTACATAGGTGTCATGTGGACATATAAACATGGTGGGACCAAATACCAACTTCAATTAAATAGTTGTAATGGTGAAATTTGCATAACCATTATAATTTCCATTGAGTTTTGAGCATGCTCTTCTACAAAGTTACGTTCGTTCATTAACCTTTTTCTTATTCTCAAGAACACATAATTCCACACATCCTACCCTACCATATATTGATCTACATATATTCATAACAATGATTCATTCATTCATTCATCCACCTATCGTTTCACATAAAGTCATATATTCAAGTTCACTATGTTGAGATTCACACTTCTTTGACCTCCATCAATCCTACAACATGCAAGTTCAATCTCACACCTCATAGAATTGCTCCTAAAACCAATAAAAAATAATCTAAATTTGGACTTTGCCTATTTCATTGACCATTATGAGTAACTTGATACATGTTTATGTAATTAATTTTTGTGTTTTGATATTTGAAGGTGTTTAATGTGGGTAAAACTATAAACCTATGTCACACTTTCAAGCAAAAAAGTAGTTTCTAGTGAAAGACTTTTGGTTGAAAGGGTTTCGACAAAAGACAAGTGGTTTTGATGTGGATTCATGATTGCATGGACAATTTGGTTGAATAGGTTTTTACCAAAGCTTGATCAAAATATGTTTCGACCAAAATCCAAAAAATATAAAATTAAAAAATAGGGTTCAAGAATTTTGCTCAAAACTCATTGATGGGCCTTTTTAATGATTTCTTAGCTACCTTGTTTATCTTTTATTCCTCCCTTGACTACTAAACCTTTTAATACTTTTTATAAGTTTATGCTAATTATTAAGCACTATAGCATAATTATTAATGAAATGATAAGTACTTACATCTATATGTGATTATTGGTAAAAATGTGTTAAATATTATGACTTATCTTGATGGTAAATGAGTGGAAATGACTAACATGTTTTGCAACAAAACAATCAAGAACACATGATGCAATCTTCATGTAGTTGTTCACAAAGTATAAAGACATCAATGTTCTTATAGTTGGTTAGAACATGAGTCCACAAAGATAAGCATAATGTGTGGGAGTTAGCCCATAATAATGACTTCCATTTTTTGGTCAAATCTGGACAATGGAACCAACATTTTTCACTAGATCTTCACTTTCACACACTTATAATATCTAAATCATTAAAATTTCAAAGATGATGCAAACTAATTATTTGTGAGATTTTGTGTGTAGGTTCTAGAGCGTCCTAAATTCTACTCCCTTACAAATTGGTCCACATTTGAGGCCCTTGCCTTGGTGTTTGTATCCCAATGCTTAATTAAGACCTAATTATGCTTATATCATGCAAAGAAAACCTTATTTTCACTTTACACCTTGCATGGCCCTTTGGTCCTGGTCCTAAAATGGGGTAAGACTAGGAGGTGGTGCCATGGTCCTCATTGGGACCAGGGCGTGGCACCTTGGTCCTCCCAAATAGGATCCCAATTTGGCCTCTCACAATTGTCATAATGAGTCGGAGGGAATATGATCTCCATGTCAGCCCTTGTCGAAAAATTAAGATATTTTTCCAATAGGAAAGTATATAAGGAGGACTTCCTCTCTCATTCTTAAAAAAAGGAGAGAAGAATGACAAAATTATAATCACAAGGCATCAAGCATTGAATTATTCATCATCAAGCATTTATAGAGGTCTTCAAGGCTACATATTCTTCATTCATCAATTGTGGAGCAACATTACATCATTCATATGCAAGCATGTGTGTGTGATTAGGGTTTTGTCACAACATATGTGATTACATTCAAGAAGCAAGGCGATATTATCAATCATTGCAGATATGAGGTATATCCTTTCATTATTTATTTCAATATTTACAATATTTCAATCAAGGCTAATTCCTAAGTTGGGGTTTGACTTAGGAAAACCCCTATTTCCAACCTATTTTCCCTTATTTATATGTGCAGGAAATAGGTACGAAGCTGTGATCTTTAGAATAAGCTTTATTTACAGTGACAAATAATCCCCCTTTAGTGTGGAAAAAGTGCAGAGGGCCAGGACAACCACCACCACTGTCTCAACATTTTAGGAGCTTCTTTGGGGATCAGATCTGAGTCTGCTTATATTTCTTAGATCCGGGTGCGTGGCTCGATCCGACGACTATAGTTCACTATTTATGTGTTTTCATTCTCATTTCCAACACTTTATCGTAATTTCAACAATTCAACTTACAAAAGAGGTTAAACAAATTCATCCCTTTAATCCAATTAGTATTCAGTCCTAATCCTTTCTAGTTTGTTACCGAATCTATTGGATTCAAACCCCCTTTTGAATGTAATTGGTCCCTAAGTAAAAATTAGTGGTTTTGCTAGATCTTGTGGTGGAAACCCTAATTTTTCACTCCTTTACATTTTGGTGAACCTGACTCCTTACACCTTTAATTATGATTTATTTTCTCAGATCTGAGTCTTTATGCAATTTAAAATTCAAATTTACATTTTAAATTTTAATTTCCTATTGAATTTTGAAAATTTAAAGGTTAATTTTGAATATAAAAACCCTAAATTTTTGTTCTAAAATTGAGCTTATGGATTGTTTAAATTGGATTAATTGTTTCATATCTGATTCACAAACATCTCAAAATTCAAATTCAAATTCATAGATTTCATTTTAATCAAATCATATAAATTTAGAGGTTTAATTCATAAAAAACCCTAATTTATTTTGATTGATTTAATTTTTGGATTGCTTCATTTTTTACATCAATTTTCGGATCTGATTTTAAAACATTCATGATGGCACTTAATAGATCTGATTTGTTTTTTATTTCAAATATAATTACCTTTCTTATCACTTATATTTATCAAAATCATGTGTTGGAAAATGACTTCTTTCATTTCACATTGCTTCTTTTCATCCATAGCACTTTGACATATTGTGTTTTTGGAGTTTCAAAATTCTTTATTTTCAATCAATTTGATCTCAAAGCTTTCATTTATAGTGTAGGTTGTTTTATTATCATGTTTTTGAGAAATTATATTTCATATGTAGATCACCTCAAAGCTTTTGCAGATCCCAATCCTAGAGATGCTAATGGAAAAACTAATACTTGTACCTCTCCTAAGGTATCTAATGTGAATGAAGAAAGAGATAATACTCCTATCAATGATCTCCCTAATAGAGAGAAAGCATTGAAAAGAAACATGGAACCATCTTCTTCTCATGCACATACCCTAGCGCAAGGGGGACAAGATCAAAATATTGGTGTTTTTGTCTCTCTAGATCCTCCTTACTCTCCTACAGCCTATCGTAGTCACCAAAACATTTGTAGAGAAGATGATTTTATGCATTTTATTCATGAACTATCTCACAAAATAACATTAATAAAAAGATGAGGCCTTATATCATAAGGATCATCCTTCTCAATCTACCAAAGAGGATATGCATGATGAAAGAAAGAAAAATCCTCCTCCACGAGATATTACTTCTTCATCTACTAATGCCTTTGTTCCTTCTAAACATCCTTATACTAAAAACTTTTAAAAAAATTATTATAATGTTCCTCCACCCTATCAATTAAAATATTCTTATAGGAGTGGGTTTAACATAATATCGAAACAAGGTTTTAAAGGATGAGGACTTGGAAATTTTGAACAAGGAATTCAAGTCCCTATAAACCCTCCTACCCAAATTACCACCCAAGGCCTAGGAAATGATCATAAATCTCCTCTGAATGATCTCCTTAGGATTCAAGATTTCAAAGACCATATTCCAAGGCAACAAGCCATTTGTTCCCTTAAAACCACATTTTCTTCAAAACCTCTTTTTTGTTCATATGACCAAACTTATGATCACTCTTTTAATGATTTTCCTAATTTAAGAATGCAATGAAAGGACATTGATAGCGGCAAAGTTAAAATCACTTATGAAAATCCTTCTTCTAATAACAACCCTTTTCCTAAACCTTAAAATAATAAGCCTACACCTATTGATGATCAAGAACAATTAGCAACTAGAATCTTTTGGAAATTGAACTATGACAAGAATATTGTTTTTTCCTTTGTGAAGTTTAGCACTCAGCATAAATAAGGTAGTGGACATTGTTGTTTTCGTCATGGTGGTTCTCATTCTCTTGGAAAGTGTAAATAATTTAAGGAATTTGTTCAATAGTTCAATATGACCTTGCTCGTATATATCTTTTAACCGGTCTTTCTCTCTTTTGATGTGAAAAGGTAGTGCCTTAGCACTCCTCTAACCCTCATGTTTCTCCTCTCCCTGTGAGAAAAGTGGTTAACTTAATTGAGGGCTCTTTGTCATTAGAGGTGATTCTTTTTTTCAAACATCAAAACATCTTGGGATAGCAACATGATTCTCTTTTACCTCTATCCTACCTCTTATCTTTAAGGTTTCACTATTTCCTTTGCTTGTTGTATTCTCCATAACTTGATGTCCTTTCTTGCATAGAGTTATCCTTCATACGAATACATTTGTGTTCCTTGATTAGAATCTATTCTTTGATTGAAATGATACATCTCTTATGAATAATCTCTCCTTGTGGAATTTGTGATCCTTCTTTTTCCTTGTTCCCTTGCTTGGGGGGGTAAGGATGGCATTTTATTTCTCTCTTTCTCTTTGAAGATTACCTCTTCTTTAGAGTTGCAATTTACATATATTAATGTCTTTTCTTGCATTGAATATTCCTTCATGTGAATACATTGTGCATTTGCTTATTTCTAATCTCTCCTTAGAGGTTGTGTAATTCTTCTCATTGTCCTTACACTTGGGGGGCAGTGATCTATCTCTCTCTTCTATCCTTTCTAATGATCCACTTTTTCTTTGTGAGTGGTGTTTGTTTATAATTTGATATCATTCCTTGTGTGAAGGTGTCATTTTCTCAAGGATTTTCTCTTATGTAATAGGTGTGTGTCCTTCACTTCAACCTCTTCTTCAGTTGTAAATGTATATCTATTATAAACCTAAGCACTCACATTGTGTCAAAAGTGAGTCATCCTCCATCAAGAATCTCTTTCACCTAGAAATAGAAGGAAGGTATGAGTTATTGTTCCCCTTCCTTTCTTTTGGTACAAGATGCTATGTTTGTTCAAGAAACTCCTCTTGGAGGTAGATGTATTTGGGGAAAAGATCTCTTCTCCTCCAAGGATCCTCTTTACAAGATATCTCTTTTTCAACTATCTTATCCTTGCTTGAAGAGTGTTCCCTCTTTGGCTTGTATTTATGAACATTTTTGCCTAAAGGATATCTCCTTAGTGATGAAGGTTATGTATTGTTATCTCTAAGCTTCCTTAAGACATCAATATAAGGCTATGTTGACATCTTAATGGGAGGCACCCATATCGCTCCTTTAGTATCATATTGTACCATAAATTTGCATGTTTTAAATGGGGTGTTAATCCTCAGAACCAAAGAAAACAAAATCTTACATGGGATGTCCTTGAAACTAGGAATGTATTTGTCTTAAATGAGGTTACACATTTTTTATACTAGAGCAAACAAACTCTTAAGCGAGATGTTCCTAAAATTAGACATTCGCTCCTTGGCATTTACACATTCGCCCCTTGGCATTTGCATTTACATTACATGTCTTAAATAGGTTGATGCACATTTGAAACCAAAGGAAACAAACTCTTATAGGGGTTCCTATATACTTAAAACTAGATATCACTTGCATACGCATGGGGATGATTGGAACTAGCGAAACATAGCTAGACTATTCCTACTCTCCTCCCCAACATGGATCACCTAGAAAAAAATATCTAGGGGTAAGTATATGTGTCTTCTCTCATTCTTCTTCTCATGGATCGCCTAGAAAAACACATCTAGACTATGCATCCATGCTCTCTATTTCCTTCTTCTCATGAGCTCATAGCCTAGCTATTTGTAGTTCATGAATGATGCATGATTTTATCTTTTATGTGATCACTTATGTTCTTGAGATGAATTTTTTTAATAATGATATTAGTGGTCGAGACATTTTGATATCAAGGTCTCTTCGACTAGTTGACTTGAGGTCTTGTTTTTGGTTCTTAGCTTTTGTGTCTTGTGTGTCTTTTTGTCTTTTGTCTTTGTTTATCTTTTTTCCTTTTTGCTTGCCTTTTTGTTTTTGTATGCCCTTGCATATTTTTGAGTGAGTTAAGATACTAAGATTGGGGGCTTGGTTCCTCGAAATTAGTGATGTCTTTAACTCCTCATGATTTTGCTCCGCATTGGTCCGCTTCTTTATCTCTTTGTCGACTATTTTATCATGAGTATTTGCATAGGCTCATACTCCCACTAAAGTGTGGGCTAAATGTAGCATCCTAAATTGTACTCCCTTACAATTCGATCCACATTTAGGGCCCTCACCTTAGTGGTTGTACCCCAATGCTTAATTAAGACCTAATTATACTTATATCATGCAAAGCAGGCTTTATTTTCACTTTACACCTTGCATGGCCTTTTGGTCCTAGTCCTAAAATGGGGTAGGCCCAAGGCGTGGTACCTTGGTCCTCCCAAATATGACCCCAATTTTCCCCCTCACAACACTCATAATGAGTTGGAGGGAGTGTGATCTCCATGTCGACCCTTGTCAGAAAATTAAGATGTTTTTCCAATAGGCAAAGGCTCAAAGAATCATCAAATAGAGAAAACATATTCATGGATCTAAAAAAGAGCAGTTTGTTTATTTTTTTTTATATATGAGTTTTAGGGGTTTGGAATATGATAGTCTAAATAGCCATTTTTTTACTTTGAGCAGTTATGCCAATTGTAAGCATTGACATGTTGTATTTTTCTAAAATCATATATGACACTTCAAGTGATTAATAATCTGTAAAAAAATATAATAGATAATATATATATGATATAGTATTATAATTCATAATATTGATGTTGGCATATGTGCAGAGTTTGATGACATGACAGGATTGTATGTTATCATTGATGTCAATATGTTGAAGTATGAACCAGTATATTGAAGTAAGCAACCTAGCAAGAGAACCGGTATGGTGGTATGAAGTGAACCAGTATGATGATATGAACTAGTCTATGCGAAAAGGTGAACCGGTATGTTGGAATGTGAACCAGTATATGCAAAGCTTGTATCGGGGTTTCATTTGATATGACTACCGGTTGGTAGTCTCGGCTTCAGGGTTTCTAGTTGATGCATTCCAAGTTTGTGTGATTCGACCGACGACATCCTATGATGAGTTAGCATTGAAATGAAGATCAGACCGTGTTGCCACGCCAACCTTGTGCGCGTGAAGGATTTCCTTGAGGATCTTGCATGAAGAAGATTGATTCTATCTACTTCAGGAATGTGCAAAATCTTAGTAAACGGTGGAGAACGCGTGATGAGTTATCAACTTCTAGAAGCGGAAAAGAAAGAACGATGTAGAATGTCTTGAGATTTGTTCAAGATTGTTTTACCCTATGGAATGTGTTTAAACGATCAGGATTGGACTGACTATATTGTTAACCTAGATGCTTAGGGTTTTGCCACTGACCTAATTGTTGTCTATAAGGTCGATGATGATTCTCATTTGAAGTTATTGGCAAATGAATGTGTGTGAAGTGATTCTTGCCAGATCAGTGCAATGAGTAGAGATCTGCAAAGTGTGATTGCAGATGTAAAGGAACTGAAGTGGATCTGTCGTGGCATTGAGTGTTGTTATCAGATCAGTGTATTACCTATTGACTTCTAACCATTTCAACAGTTGGAAAATCCCTTTACCGGGTAGCTTTAATAGGATTTTTGTAAATCCTTTAACAAGGTGACTCAAAATCATTGAGTTTTTTAAATCCTCTGACAAGGTAACCTTTAATAGGGTTTTAACCTCTAATCGGGTATTTAGCCATCCCTTAACCGGGTGATCCCTAGCAGGATTGGTTCCTAGCAGAATCTATTGTAAAGTCTTTAACCGAACTAGGCTCCTAACAAAGAGGACTTCAAAAGAGTTCAAGAAAAACTTGTGGGTATTCATCCCCATTGTGGTTTTTCCCAGTTGGGTTTCCACGTGAAAAATCAGTGTGCTGTGTGTGATGCTTTTTCATGTGATGTCTTAGTGTTTTCTGTTAAGCGATAAAGCATGTTGATACAATGGTCATTATATTTTTAATTTATTACTTGGTTAAGCATATGGGTGAAGTGGAAATGAGATATTAGGTTTCATGAAGATCTAAGTGTTACTGGTTTATGTCTTTCATAGTCTCACTGTGTTTTACCAGTAGTGCCCTAATTTAGATTGGTGATGTTGTTTACCAGTTAGTGTAGTCTTTGCAGTTTAAGTTGTTAAAGAATTTTTTGTAGATATACTGATTCACCCCCCCCCCCCCCCCTCTTAGTATCTGTTGAGTATTTATTGTTCATCATTATTCATCAATTGGTATCAGAGCATCCTCTAGGTCCTCTATGTTATAAGCTTAACCGCTTGAGGAAAAGATCTTATTCTAATGATGAAGAGGGAAGGTCCTAAGTTCAACAGAGATAACTTTAAGATATGGAAGGACAGAATGAAGATACACATTAAAAGCATGGGTGCTCAACACTAGAACTATGTTCATAATACTTATGTTGTCCCTACCAGTACTCTCACTGATGATCAAAGAAGAGAAATTCAGGAGAATGAGCAAGTCATGGAAGCTCTTATCAGTAGTCTATCTAATATTGATTTTATAGATGTTTAGGATAAAGACAATCCCAAAGATGTATGGGATACTCTGGAGTCTATCTATGGTGGTGATGAGCATGTGAAGCAAGCTAAGCAAGAAAGCCTTAGAGGAAAGTTTGAAGACATACGGATGGTTGAAGGAGAGACCATTAAACAATATGGGATAAGGATTAAAATTGTTGTTGGAGACATCAAGTGTGCAGGAGGTACAATGGATGATTCCACCATTGTTAGCAAAGTATTGAGATCCTTATTACCGGTCTATGCAATAAGGGTTGCCTCTATTCAGGAGTTGAGATCTATTGACAAGACAAAGGTATCCCTAGATTCCATCATTGCTAAGTTGACCGCATATGAGCTAAACAGTTATGATAGTAGTGTTCAGAAGACTAATTCAACCTTTAAAGCATCTGTTGCACTATCTAGAAAGGGAAAAGAAGCTAGTACCAACTATGAACCTAGACAAACTAGAGATATGGATGATGAGGAGATCCTGATGGAATTTGAAGCTCTTCTTTCTAAGAGACTTCCTAAAGGAACTGGAAAATATAGAGGTAAGCTCCCTTTGAAATGCTTTTCTTGCAATAGGATAGGACACATTGTTGTAAACTATCCCAATAATGATAATAAGGACAAACTGAAGAAGTTCAAAAAGTTCAAAGGAGGAAATAGGAGAAATTGTCTTGTTGCAGTTGATGAAGGTGTCATTGATGATGAATCAGAAGATGAAGAAAGTGAAGACATAGTGTTTGTAGCCGTCAAGGAAGAAGTGTCAGACAAGAAGGCTCTTGTCTCCCTCTTTGATAATTCTAATGAGTGGATTATTGACAGTGGTTGTTCTCACCACATGATTGGTGACCGAAGAAAGTTTCTGTCTCTAGAAGAGTATGATGGAGGTGTAGTCCAATTTGGTAATGATGCACCATGTATGGTAAAAGAAAAAGGGTCCATCTCTCTAAATGGAAAAAATAGTGTTGATAATGTGTATTGGGTAGAAGGTCTTAGGCATAACCTTTTGAGTGTTGCTCAACTGAATGATAAAGGACTCACTCTGGAATTCAAAGATGGAGTGTGCAAAATAAAAGGAAAGAGTGGTGAACTGATGGCCACCAGTATGTAGACCAAAGGTAACTTATTTTAGTTAAATACAAATATCAGTCAATGTCTAATGGCTAAGTTTGATGACAGTTGGATATGGCATAGGAGACTCTACCATGTAAATTTTGATAATATTGTGAAGGCCAGTAAGATCAAGGTAGTTAGAGGATTGCCTGTGCTGAACAAACCGGAGAATCCTTTGTGCAGAGAATGTCAACTGGGTAAAATGTCTTCCTCAACCTTCAAAGGTAAATCTTTCACAACAGATAATTTACTTGATCTTGTGCATACTGATTTGTGTGGTCCTATGAAAACTAGGAGTGTTCAGGGAGATAGGTACTTTATGATTCTTATTGATGATTGCTCAAGAATAATGTGGGTCACATTATTGAAAGAAAAGTCTGAAGCTTTTGGAAAGTTCAAAGCCTTCAGAGCACTAGTTGAAAAGGAAAGCGGTAAGAGGATCAAATGTCTTAGAACTGACCAAGGAAGTGAGTTCACTTCTGGAGAATTCAATAAGTACTGTCTGCCCCCCTGACTCCAGAACAAAATGGCCTAGCAGAAAGGAACAATCAGACTGTAGTTGAAGCAGCTAGAACGATGTTGATTCAAGGGAAGGTTGCTCACACTTTTTGGAGAGAAGTGCTGAGCACTGCAGTCTACACTATGAACCGGGTACTCATCAAGAAAGGTAAGGATAAAAATCCTTATGAGTATTGGACCGATAAGACTCTTGTAGTAAGCTACTTTAGAGTGTTTGGTAGCAAGTGTTATAATAAGAGAAGTGAACACCAAAGCAAGTTTGATGCAAAATGTGATGAGGGAATATTCCTAGGGTATTCCACCAAGAGAAAAGCTCTCAAGTATTTTAACAATAGCACTCAAAGAATTGTTGAAAGTATCAATGTTAGAGTTGATGAAACTTCTTAGAAACCTGAGGAAACTAGTAGTGAGCAAGCGGTAGATGAACCAGTTGTAACCTTCTGGGAACCGATTGCAAAACGACCAAGTACCAGTAACAGTGCACCTACACCAGTAGATGTTGATGAAGATGAGGATGAAGAAGAAAATCAAGAGGAATCAGTTAAGATCATTCCTAGGTATGTAAAGCTACATCATGATCCAAAGAAGAAGGATGCAGGAATTCTTACAAGAAGAAAGGTCAAAGAAAATTCTTGCATGATTTCTGAATTTGAGCCCAAAACATTTAAAGAGGCACATAAAGATGAAGACAAGATTAAGGTTATGGAAAAGGAACTTGACCAGATAGAAAAGAATGGTACATGGTCTTTGGTACCCAGACCTGAGCACAAAAATGTTATTGGCACCAAATGGATTTTTAGAAACAAGCTGAATGAAGATGGCATAGTGGTAAGAAACAAATCAAGATTGGTATGTAAGGGATATGCTTAAGAAGAAGAAGAAGAAGACTATGGAGAAACCTTTGCTCCAGTAGCTAGATTGGAAGGAGTTCGAATGCTACTTGCATATGCAGCCTTCAAGGGATTCAAAGTGTATCAGATGGATGTGAAATCTGCATTCCTGAATGGAATACTTGAAGAGGAAGTGTATATAGAGCAACCAGATGGGTTTTCCCTATCAGAAGATAGTGATATGGTGTGTAGGCTACATAAAGCCTTGTATGGATTGAAGCAAGCACCTAGAGCATGGTATGAACATTTACACTCCCATGTTGTGAAGATTGGATTTGAAAGAACAAGTGAAGATAGAAATATCTATCTAAAGTCAAAAGGAGATCAGATTCTGATCTATGAAGTGTTTGTTGATGACATAATTTTTGGTGGAGATGACAAGATGAGCCATGCATTTGCAGATGAAATGAAGAAGGAATTTGAAATGTCACTAATCAGAGAGATTAAGTTCTTCATTTGACTATAGATTCAACAAATGAAAGATGGTATCTTTATCACTCAGTCCAAGTATGTCAAAGAGGTGTTGAAGACCTTTGGCATGGAAGACAACAAACCGGTTGGTACACCAATGATGACTAGTTGTAAATTGTCAAAAGAAGATGACTCAGCATTGGTGAATGAGAAGGAATATTGGTCAATGATTGGTAAGTTGCACTATGTAGTACACAGCAGACCGAACATTGTACATGCAGTGGGCATTACTGCACATTTCCAGAAAATTCCAAGAGAACCCACTTGGTAGCAGTCAAGCGGATTCTTAGATATCTGAAGGGAACTATAGATTATGGATTGTGGTATCCATACAGTAATGACTTCAATCTCAAAGTATTTACAGATGCCGATTGGGCTGGTAATGTGCATGACCAGAAGAGCACAACCGGTGGTGCATTCTTTCTCGGTGGTAGACTAGTCTCATGGATGAGCAAGAAATAGAGTTGTATCTCTCAGTCTACAGCAGAAGCAAAATATGTAGTAGCATTTATGAACTGCACTCAGACAATTTGGATGAAGCATGTATTAAGTGGTTTCAAAGTCCCTGTATCTGAACCAATGAGTATATTTTTTGTGACAACACAAGTGCAATTAATATTTCCAAGAATCCGGTATTGCATGCTAGAACCAAGCACTTCGAGCTCAAGTATCATTTCTTGAGGGATAAAGTTCAGAACAAAGAGGTTGTATTGGAACATGTTTCCAGTAAGGAGCAGTTAGCAGTTATATTCACCAAGCCTCTACTGAAGGCTACATTTACCTATTTAAGAGGTGAATTAGGGGTGTTGCCCCTTCCAGAGGTGAACTAAAGGTATGTGCTCCACATCAGTCAGGTATTGCATTGTCAAATCCTTTCAGGATTGGTGTGTTGAAGGATGCTACTCCTCAGGGGGAGCAAAATAATGGAACATGGATTTTTGTGCCTCCACTTTGGCATTTTTGTCAAAGGGGGAGAAGATGTGAAGCACAGAAGATATCTATAGTTTTGAAGACATATTATATGGAAGAAGATGTAGAGATATCTTTGTGTCTTGCCATCAATGCCAAAGGGGGAGATTGTTGGCATATGTGCAGAGTTTGATGATATGATAGGATTGTATGTTGTCATTGATGTCATTATGCTGAAGTATGAACTGATATATTGAAGTAAGCAAACTGGCAAGAGAACCGGTATGGTGATATGAAGTGAACTGGTATGATGATATGAACTAGTATATGCGAAAAGGTGAACCCAGATGTTGGAATGTGAACCGGTATATGCAAGTCTTGTATCGGGGTTTCATTTGGTATGACTACCTCGGCTTCAGGGTTTCTGGTTGATGCATTCCAAGTCTGTGTGATTCGACCAACGACATCTTGTGATAAGTTAGCATTGAAATGAATATTAGATCATGCTGCCACGTCAGCCTTGTGCGCGTGAAGGATTTCCTTAAGGATCTTGCATGAAGAAGATTGATTCTATCTACCTCGGGAATGCGCAAATCTTAGTAAACAGTGGAGAACACGTGATGAGTTATCAGCTTCCAGAAGCGGCAAAGAACGAATGATGCAGAATGTCTTGAGATTTGTTCAAGATTGTTTTACCCTATGGAATGTGTTTAAACGGCCAGGATTGGATTGACTGTATTGTTAACCTAGATGCTTAGTGTTTTAGGTTTTTGCCACCGACCTAATTATTGTCTATAACCCATCGATGATGATTCTTATTTGAAGTTGTTGGCAAATGAATGTGTGTGAAGTGATTCTTGCTAGACCAATGTAGTGAGTATAGATCTGCACAATGTGACTGCAAATGTAAAGGAACTGGAGTGGATCTACCTTGGCATTGAGTGTTGTTATCAGATCAGTGTGTTACCTGTTGACTTCTAACCATTTTAGCAGTTGGAAAATCCCTTTACCGGGTAGCTTTAACACGATTTTTGTAAATCCTTTAACAGGGTGACTCAAAATAATTAAGTTTTTTAAATCCTCTGACAAGGTAACCTTTAACAGGGTTTTAACCTCTAACCAGGTATTTAGCCATCCCTTAACTGGGTGATCCCTAGCAAGATTGGTTCCTAGCAGAACCTGTTGTAAAGTCTTTAATAGGACTAGGCTCCTAACAGAGCGGACTTCAGAAGAGTTCAAGAACAACTTGTGGGTATTCATCCCCACCGTGGTTTTTCTCAGTTGGGTTTCCACGTGAAAAATCAGTGTGTTATGTGTGATGCTTTTTCATGTGATGTCTTAGTGTTTTCTGTTAAGCAATAAAGCATGTTGATCCAATGGTCATTATATTTCTGATGTATTATTGGTTAAGAATATGGGTGAAGTGGAAATGAGATATTAGGTTTTGTGAAGATCTAAGTGTTACCAGCTTATGTCTTTCATAGTCTCATTGTGTTTTACCGGTAGTGCCCTGATTTAGATCGGTGATGTTGTTTAACAATTAGTGCAGTCTTTGCAGTTTAAGTTGTTAAAGAAGTTTTTGTCTATACGGATTCAAACCCCCCCCCCCCCCCCCCTCTCAATATCTGTTGAGTATTTATTGTTCATCATTATTCATTAATTGATACATATTATTTTAGATTGTTTATTATTAAAATATAAAGTTATTTAGAATATTTTGAAAAGTAGAATATAATTGCTTTTAATTTTAGAATAGTTTCTATTTTTTTACATGAATTTAGTCTATTTTATTTTTTAGTATTTTAATAAGATTGTCTTAAATATGAATTTAGAAACTTTTCATAATTGAAATGATATGATATAATTGTTTCTAATTTTAACAATATTTTAATATGAAATTTTAGAATAGTTTTTATTTTGCTATATAAATTTAGAAATTTATTCAATTTAATTTTTTAAATATTTTTAATGCGATTGTCCTAAATACGAATTTAGAAACTTGTAACAATAGATAAAATTTAAGATTTAAACATTTTTATGAAAAATTTTATAAAAAAATACTCCCTCTGACTCATTATGAGCGTTGTGAGGGGGAAAATAGGGGTCCCATTTGGCAGGACCAAGGCGCCATGCCTTGGGCCTACCCCATTTTAGGACCAGGACCAAAAGGCCATGCAAGGTGTAAAGTGAAAATAAAACCTGCTTTGCATGATATAAGCATAATTAGGTCTTAATTAAGCATTGGGGTCATAATTAGGTCTAAACCATGAATGTTAGTTGTGTTCTCGACACTCTATTTGATTTAATGTCTTAAAAGATATTATGGAAGTATGAATGTTTGAGAAAATGAACTCTCTTCTTTGTATTTAAGATGAAATTAGTGGATATAAATAAACAATGTCTTGGAATGTTAGGGGTCTCAATGCCCCTAACAAACAGAGGGTGATCAAGAGAAGGATTTTTTTTGTCAGCGCAGATGTCACCCTCCTTCAAGAAACTAAATTAGATTGCCAGCAAGTTGTATCCTTTGGTGTTGGAATTAGCTCTCTATTTCAAGCATCTCTTCAATCAACAGTTTCTTCAGAAGGGGCATCTAGGGGTCTAATGATAATCTGGAAGCCTTGTCAAGTTCATATGGAAGGTGTTGCTTCTAACATAAATTGGTTGCTAGTCAAGATCACTCACCTTCAGTCAAATTCTTCCTTTTTTATCATCAACATTTATGGACCAACGTCTCCTCAAAACAGGCGTCTCCTTTGGCTATCCCTTGATGGGGTCATATCCCAACTATTTGATCAACAACTCATTATAGGAGGTGACTTCAATGCCATTACATATGCATCAGACAAAAGGGGAGGCATGATCAGGTTAGGCAGATCTCAACAAGATTTCAATGATTGAATAGATAGGAATGGGTTATTAGAAATTGACTCAGGGGACTCCTTTACATGGACAAATAGGAGAAAAGGCTTTAGTAATATCTTAGAGAAAATTGATAGATTTTTGTGGCTGGGGGATCTCAGATCTTTTCCTTTTTTCTTCCAGTGTTCAGTTCTAGCCTATTTAAGATCTGACTACTTCCCCATTATGCTCTCCCTTCAAGGTGTCCTTGATACCTCTAAATCTCCCTTTAGATTTGAGAACATGTGGATGAAAGACCCAAATTTTCTAACTTTGGTAGAAGAATGGTAGAAAGAAGAATCATTTGAAGGCTCCAAACTCTATTGCTTTATTTCAAAGTTGAAATTTGTAAAACAGAAGCTGTTGCAATGGAATTATCAACAACATCTTTTCCTCAAAAAAATCTTTAGAAGAGCAGTTGGCAGTTCTAAATGATAAAATTATTTATGAGGGCATGGATCAAGATTCCTTTGAACAAGAAAAGAGTTTGTTCACAGGGTATGAGGATATCCTATCCAAAGAAGAAATTTTATGGAGGTAGAAGTCCAGAGAGAATTGGCTCCGGATGGGTGACAATAATACCAAGTTCTTCCACACTGTGACAAAGATTTGCAGGAGCAAGAATTGGATTTCTAAACTGGACTTGAACCAGAATCAAACTATAGAGAATCTTGAAGAGATTAAGAGAGAAATTATTGTATATTACTCCACTCTTTTAAACAATGTTGAAGGCTCCCACCTAATAGAGCAGGAAAAGTTCTTGGCTTTGATCCCAAAGATCATTATAGATGAACAAAATCATAGATTAAATGAAAAATTCTCACTGGAAGAAGTATCTCAAGCTCTCAATCAGCTTCCTTTTGGAAAGGCTCCTAGCCCAGATGGATTCCCTACTGACTTTTTCAAGAAATGTTGGCATATTTTGAGACAAAATATTACTGAAGCCTTGGAATGTGCAAGAAGATTAGGCAACTTGCTCAGAGAAATCAACAATACATTCATAGCTCTTATTCCAAAAAAGGAGAAAGCATCTAACCTAGGGGATTCCAAACCTATCTTGCTATGCAACATAGATTATAAAATCCTCTCAAAAGTTATGACAAATAGAATGAAGCCCCTTATGGACTACATTATATCAGATGTGCAGACTGGATTTGTCCCTGGCCACTCAATTCTTGATGGTGTCATAGTGGCTCAAGAAGCCATCCACACTCTTCAAAGCATGAAGAGACTAGGTATGATAATCAAGTTAGACATTTCAAAAGCTTGAGATAATGTAGATTGGTGGTTCCTTTGCAAAATAATGCAGGCTTTTGGTTTTGACAAAAAATGGATCAACTGGGTCAATGAATGCATTTCTACACCCAAATTTTCAATCTTGATAAATGGAAAGCCATCAGGTTTCTTCACTTCCTCAAGGGGCATCTGACAAGGAGATCCCATATCACCATTTCTCTATATTATAATGGCAAAAGCTTTAGGGAGGGAAATTAAAACAAGACAATCTAACAACCTTCTGGAGGGATTCAAAATAACCACAAATTATGTTGTCACACACCAACAATTTGCAGATGATAACCTTCTACTAGGGGCAGCAAAAGTCAAGGAATCAATTCAATTCAAAATGCTTTTGGAATCCTTTGGAAAGGCCTCTGGACAAATCAACAACAAAGAAAAATTAAAAGTTTTATTTTTCTCCACTCCCATCCCCATACAAGCTAAGATCCTAAGAATTCTAATTTGCAAAGCAAGAACACTCCCATGCATACACCTGGGCATTCCAATTGATAGAGGATTGAGGAACACTAAGCTTTGGGATCCACTAAAGCTAAAGATGGATCAGAATACAAACTCCTGGAAAGGGAAATGGCTTTCTTGGGTGGATGGATTGGTTATGTTTCAAGCAGTGATCTCGGCTCTTCCCATTTATCTTTTATTCTTCTTGTCAGTAACTTCCAGTGCAAATACCTTCATCATCAAGAACATGAGAAATTTCTTTTGGTAAAACACTGAAGAAAAGCAAAAAATTGCCCTAGTTGCATGGGATAGAATTATCAAACCTAAATCAATGGGGGGTTTAGGAATTAAAGATCTTAAACTGCAGAACAAAGCCCTAGGAGCCAAACTAGTCTGGAAGTTCATAAAAGATCCTAAAGAAACATGGGTTAGGATGAAGGCAACTAAATATCTACCAAATGAGGACCCCCAAAACCTCCTTAGAGATAACTCTCATCTGAAGGGTTCTAGAACTTGGAACTTCATTGTTTCTTGTAGAAATTTAATTTCACACTCCTTGTCTTGGGACATTCATGATGGAACCTCTAGCATTTTTTGCGAAGATTCATGGGGAGGATACCCAAGCCTTGAAAATTCTCTTAACATACCAACAACAAAGCACTGGCTTAAGAAACACTAGGGATCCCGAGTCAATGACTATATGGTTTTGGAAAGGACCTCTAGCATGCAAGGATGAAGTTGGAAGTCTATAGAAGGATTGCCTATTCCAGTTGTTGAAATAAAACAACTTTTAAATCTTATAAGAGAAAGAAATATCAACCCTAGAAGAGGGAAAGATACTCTAATTTTGGTTTCCTTGAAAATAGGTCAATATAATACAAAATATGGCTACAAAGTACTAGCTAATTATCGAAATCAAGAGGAACATGACATTCCAATTAGGCTCTTTTGGAGCAGTAAGATCATTCCAAAAGCAGGGATTTTTGCATGGCTAGCCTTCAAAAACAAGAAAAGATTTTTTACCTTCTTGATGTTTCCTAACACCCTCTATAAAATATTCTCGTAGAAGAATCCTTGTTCAAAGGATGGCTGCTTCCAAGCCTACCTCTTGGTTGTCATCACTCGATTACTTCCTTTTCCACTAAGTGACTGCTTAGGGACCTTAGCGTACGATCTTGGGTTGTTTCCCTCTCGACTCTGGAGCCAACACCAGTGATCGTTTCCCTGGTTCCATTTATAGTTCCATTTCAAAAGCCACTAGTTACATTATGAAAGAAAAGTTTACTAAAATGGGCTATGGAGGGCCCTCTAGATGCATCATGTGTAAAGCCCATGCAGAGACAGTTGACCACCTTCTCTTGAATTGCCCCTTTGCCTCAAAATGTTGGCGATGGATTTGTGCAAAATTGGGGTGGATATCAACATTGCCTAATGACATAATCTCCCTTTTCCAATACTGGCCTCTCTCTCTGAAGGAAAGCACTTGGAGCCAGATTCTGGAAATTTCTCCGTCCGGCATTGTTTGGGAAATTTGGAAAGAAAGGAATCAAAGAGTCTTTGATAATAAAGCCAGGAGATTTGAATCAGTTTTAAGCTCAATTGAAACCTCAATTGTTGAGACAATAAACAACAAACTAGCTTTCTCAGCAAACTCGTCCAAAATTTTCTCCTCTTGGGATGAAAGTATAAGAAATAGCTGGCAAGGAATCGAGATTCTTCCTTTTGGGCCAAAACCAAATGCTCGAAAGGAAGCTATTTGGACTCCTCCTAAGCACGGATGGTTAAAACTAAATTTTGATGGAGCCTCCAAAGGTAACCCAGGCCCTTCAGGCATAAGATATGTGGTTAGAGACCACTCAAGGTCAATCATTGGAAAAATAGCCAAGCCAATGCCACCAGATACCAATAATATAGCAGAATTTAAAGTTTTACTGTTAGGCCTACTAGATTGCATCAATCATGGGTTATAAAATATCATAGTGGAGGGAGATTCAAAGATAGCAATCAATGCAATCAAACTGCAGAAAACCCCAAACTGGGGGCTACAGGCAATTCGGGATAGCATAACCGACAATCTGGACAATCTAGAGCAGTATGAGGTTAAACATATCTTCAGAGAAGTGAATACAAAGGTAGATGCTCTCTCAAAATCTGCAGCAGAAGGCATTTATATTCACTAGTGGAAGCAGGGAGGCGATCATCAAGGCTAACCTACAAAGGATCTTCTTCATCTACCATAGCTTATATCAGAGGCAATTTTAATTTTAAAATTTTGCAGCAACGGTTTCCTCTATTTTGTTGAGAGCATGGCAGGAATTCTCAAAATCAACCTAATTTTGCCAGCAGAGCCTTTCTTTTTCACTTTTTCAAACTCAACCTTTGGCGTTAAAGCTCGGTGGAACGACTATTTCTTTTGAATTCAAACTTTTTCACCAACTGTAAAGACGTAAATTTATCTATTAGACATAATCTACTCTTTATTCATAAATGAACTCATATGTCAATTAAAAAGTGTATTTCATACATTCAATAAGGAAATATCAATAAATTGATAAAAGAATCATAGATATATAATTTTCATGTAAAATGAAAGATACAAATTTCTCAGTATATAACTCCTTATTTCCTACTTAGGCTTTCATACTGCCTTAAGTAATATACAAATAGAAGAAGGTGAGATACATCTGTCGATCTTCATTCTGAGTCGCTTCCTTTCAGTCCTTTCGAACGAAGACGAGAACAAGATTCATGCGCTTTTTCTGCCCAACCTTGAAGCTTACGCTTCCCCGAAATTCTTGGTCAATCAAGAATACCCGACCCTGCATGAATTCTTTTAACTGAAGAATTAGAAAGCAAGAGGGAATCTGGTGCATGCCTAGATAATAAAAGCATTTTCATTTTTCTAAATCTTTTAAGAAACAAGCATTCATTATCAAACAAGGATATGGTAGAGAGCATGAAATAAAGAATTCCATTCATTCTATGGATAATTAAAATAATTACTTGACTGAGTATAATGCCATGCATAGCAAATAATAGTTGGAAAACGCAACTATTCTCTCTAAGAATCCACATTCAGCACCCGTCCCGGAAGGTAACTTTCTACACACAAGCCTATCCATAGCTTGGTTCCCACAAACAAGAATACAATCTTTTGAAACATTGAAATAACATCTTCCCTATAAACACCATTTCATCTCTTTCAACTAATTGAATACAATCTTTCAAATTGTGGAAAGCAATATAATTTCATAAGCAATTTGTGAATAAATACAATGTAAAAGAAGGTGTAAACACAAGTATGATTTTTCTTTCATATAAGACATAAGGTATGTGAACACGTTCTTTAATTGAAAATATAAACTAATCATTTTGACAAATATCACTTTCTAAGCAATTAAATTAAATAACATATATTTCTCCTATGATTTCCTTTCATCTTTTCAAAAGATTAATAACACACATTCAGTAAATAACATATGCAAAATCATATAAGAATTCATACACTATAAAGCTTTTAATTTCTCACTTCCTTATTTCAAATAATAACCAAAATAAAAGAGATTCTGACCTCTTTGTACGCTTGAACTGGTTGAGAGATCTCTGACGCGCTTCCTCCAAATATATCTACGCCTTCCTTGAATGCTTGCAAAACTATCACCAATCTATCTTCTCACTCTATTCTTAAACAACTCTCTTTTCTCTCTCTCTTCAATACTATATGAGTATCTTCTCTATTTCCTCTACTATTCTCTTCTTCCCTCCGTGAGTCTATTGTCTCTCCTTCTGTGTCTTTCTTTTCAATCCTACATCTCTATTTATCCTCAATTCTCCTATGATCTCTCCCCATTTAGAGGCTCGATTATGGTTGTTGTTTTGAGGTCTATTACGTTTAGTCATTGTTTAACTCTCTCTAAAGTCTACACGTCTAACCATTTTATCCTATCTTTAATATACATGTCTAAGAGTTCTGTAGTTTAAGTGCATGAGTTGACTAAGCAACAACTTCCTATAATTGGCTTTCCCAATATGATGGCACCACGTGCCTGTCAATGTATTTCTTCTTGCAGTTATATGCCTAAGATTGAGGTCTACTTCTATGTTATCACCTTGGACATTATTAGTAGATTCCAATCTACGTAGAATGAAGGAGTTATCTGCAGTTAAGAGCATTTGTTAATCAGTGAATCTACAGTCACCGTTAGAGAAGTGTCTGCTATCTCGTGGCAGATTGTTCGCTTGGTGGAGGGGTCGACAAAGTTTAATGCAATTACAAACACCTAAGTGTTTGTCATGAGCTTGAATATCGCTCACGCTGCTAAGGCTAAGCCATGGTCTCCATGTTAATGCCACTTAAGTCTGCATTTAACCATTGGTCTTGTGTCTAATCGGCCACCCTAACTATTATGCGACATAGTTGCTATCCTTTGGCTCACAATAACCCACCACCTTTCTTAACATATATAAATAATCGAGTATATTATAAGTTGCAAGGTAAGTATTTAAACTTAAACGGTTTTTAGGAATAATATATAATCATAATTATATATATATATATATATATATATGAATATTCATAAATGCATTTTATGAATAATCATGTTTGTATCATAAGACCATGATCGCATAATCTTAATTTAAATATTCACCTCAAAATATATATGTATATATGTGTGTCTGATAGAATTGAAGTTATCTACTACCATGTATATTTAACTTGCATCAATATAAACAAAACGATCATTAAAATCAATCATTCTATATATGGTACGTTAGGTTGTAAAATCCAAATTATTCAACTTATAAATAATCATATTAAAAATAATCAATATAATTAAACATGAACCAAACTTACCTACATATATATATGTGTGTGTGTGTGTGTGTGTGTGTGTGTGTGTGTGATCGAGTCCTAAAATACATTTCAAATACGTACAACTATAGTATAATTTCAAAAACCAAACATCAATTATAGTTTCGGTAATTCACATATTTCTACACAAAGGACGTTAAATCACAGAGTCACTATTTAATTCAAATTATTAACAATTTTTCACCTTTCATAAACAAATAAAACATAACATTTTCATGACTCCAAATCATTCATCAATGCAGACATAAATGTATATGCATAACTTCACTATGTGGTGTGTGAGATTCCCTATTCTATCAAAGTCATTAGTTAAAAACAACTCTACATGAGTCATGTTCTCACCTTCGACTTCCTTCACCTGTTCCTGCATCACTTGCACTCGATAATTCATCAGCATTGACAATCCCAAATTAAAGAATACTATATATTGAATTACATATCAATTGCATGAATAAATTGCATACAATATTTCCTCACATCTGAATTATCTTTTAAATTGAATGCTTAAATCTATTTTAATTTCAATGCATACATAAAAACCTACATTAAATCTCTGAAATACACATTATCAAGAATACGATTCATGACATCCTTCCCCTCTTGGAAAAGACATCGTCTCTATGTCTTACTACTCATTAATGATCACATAACAATTATATCTCATAAAATGTCAACCATACTTCTAATTTCAAATAATAATAATAATAATATCACACATGCTATCCAAGTTTACATCATAGAATAAAAATCATTCTTCCAAAGATATCCCAAATAATAAGCAACTATTTCCTAAGAAATCAAATGAGGAAAATGACGGTCATTCGTCTCAACATCCTCCCATGTAGCACTATCCTCAGAATATTGGTCCCACTAGACCTTATACTGAGTGAAATATCTACTACATAGCTTCACGCTACGTTGATCTAGGATTCAGATGGGATCCACTAGCACCACCCCTGGATCTTGTACCTGTAAAGATTGCCAATCAAGAATATGAGATGCATCAGCATGATAAGGTTTCAATAAGGAAACATGAAATACATTGTGGATTCGAGCTAGAGCAGGGGTAAAGCCAATCTATAAGCAACTGGATTGATAACCTCCAATACATCAAAGGGTACCACATATCTTGGTACCAATTTTGATGATTTTCCAAACGAGATAGAGCTCTTATGAGGTTTGACTCTCAAAAAGACTTTATCTCCTGTAGCAAATTGTTTGTAAGTCCTATTTTGGTCTACATAACTCTTCTGTCGGTCAGCTACTTCCTTCAATGTACTCTTTATCAACACCATTTGCTCATCCATTTCCTTAAGTAAATCTGGACCAATAATGATCCTATCCTCTAGTCTATCCCAACTGATAGGTGTGCGACACTTTCGCCCATAGAGTGCTTCAAAAGGCATCATCCCTAATGATGCATGAAAGGAGTTGTTATAAGCAAATTCAACTAAAGGCAAGTACTCCTCCCATTTGTATTGTTGATCCATGCAATACATTTGCAAAGGATCCTCTACTACCTGATTAACCCTTTCTATTTGGCCATCAGTCTGAGGATGATATGTTGAGCTAAAATTTAGTCTTGTTCCCAATGCTGCATTCAATGTTGTCCAAAATCTGGAAGTCATCTCGACCCTATCAGATATTATGGTTTCTGGAACACCATGTAACCAAAAAATTTCTTGCACAAATTTCTTGGCAAGAACAAATGATCCATCTTTAAGATTCCCAGGTATGAAATGTGCAAATTTAGTCAACTTATCCACCACTACTAAGATAGTGTCATGTTTATTTTTGCTCATTGGTAATCCTTGGATAAAATCCATACTGATTACCTGCCACTTGTATTCTGGTATAACATGTTGGAATAGAAGTCCTGCTGGATGAACATGTTCAGCTTTCACTCTTTAACATTCCAAACATTGTGCTACATACTCAACCACTTCCTTTCTGAGTTAAGGCTAGAAATACAAGGATTTCAGTTTAGTTGCCATCTTTGTTATTCTAGGGTGTCCTAAATAAGGTGTATTATGCATCTCATGCAATATTAACTTCCTCAACTCTCCCCCTTCAGGTATGTACATTCTTCCTTGGTATCTCAAAATACCTTCAGGTTCTATCTCATATCCATCATAGCGATGATCTGAAGAATCTCTTTCCAAGGCTTGTTTAACCCTTAGGTAATGTTCATCTTCTGGAAGGTTCTGCAACACTTGTTGTTTCAAGTTTGTCTTTGTTGTAACCATAGAAGATAGGTGTCTTCTTTTGCTGAGAGCATCAGCTACTCTATTTTCCTTCCCTTTGATATATTCAATACCAAAGTCATACTCACTTAGAAATTCAAGCCACCTTCTCTGTCTTGCATTTAGGTTAGGTTGTGTAAAAATATACTTTAATCCTAAATGATCCATTTTTAGATCAAAAGGCTTCCCTAAAAGGTAATGCCTCCACATTTGCAATGCATGCACAATATCTAGAAGTTCTAAATCATGTGGAGCATAATTCATCTCATATTGCTTAAGCTTCTGTGATTCAAATGCAACCACCTTTCCTTCCTGCATCAACACTACTCCCACACCTTCACTTGAGGCATCTGTAATTACTAGAAAATGTCCATTGGGATCTGGTATAGTTAATACTGGCATTGTTGTCAATTTCTGCTTCAGGAGTTGAAATGATTCCTCACACTTCTCAGCCCATTCAAACCTTTTTTCTGTTTTCTGAAGTGAAGTAATTGGTGTTGCTATCCTGGAAAACCCTTCCACATATTTTCTATAATATCCCGCAAGTCCCATAAAACTCTGAACTTCTGAAACGTTCTGAGGTGTTGGCCAATCTACTATTGCTTCTATCTTTGCAGGATCAACTGAAATTCCTTCAACGGATATGGCATGACCTAAGTATTGTACCTTTTCCTAAAAGAAGGCACACTTAGAGAATTTCCCATAAAGCTTACGATCTCTCAATCGTTGCAAAACTATCCTCGGGTGCTTCTTATGTTCTTCTTTATTCTTAGAATAGATCAATATGTCATCAATGAAGATTAAAACAAAATCATTCAAGTATTCTCTAAAAATACTGTTCATGAGGTTCATGAATGTTGTTTGGGCATTGGTTAAACCAAATGGTACAATTGTGAATTCATAGTGCCCATACCCTATTCGAAATGCAGTTTTAGGAATGTCCTCATCCTTAATCCTTAACTAATGATATCCTGGTCGAAGATCAATCTTGGAGAATACCGATGCACCTTTCATTTGATCAAATAATTTATCTATCCTTGGTAGAGGATATCTATTTTTGATAGTTACTTTGTTCAACATTCTATAATCAATGCATAACCTCAAAGTACCATCTTTCTTCTTTACAAAGATCACCAGTGCACCCCACGGGGATACACTTGGTCTAATAAAACCTTTCCTAAGCAACTCTTGCAATTGAGCCTTAAGCTCATACAGTTCTACTGTTGTCATTCTATATGGAGCCTTAGAATGTGGCTTCGTTCTAGGTAAGAGTTCTATAGAAAAATCAAACTCTCTCTAAGGTGGTAACTTGGTAAGATCTTCATGAAAGACATCTAGGAACCCTACAACAATAGGATAATCCTTTGGGCTTTTCTCTACATTATTCAAATCATTAACCATGATGACAATGATGGAACATCCTTTTCTTGGGGTTTCTTGAGTTGCATTGCTGAAATGTATCTCAATTCAAGAGGCTTTTGAGACCCAAAAATTTCAACGGAATTCCCTAAATCATCAATGTAACTGATGACCTTATCTTCACAATTCACTATGGCTTTATGTTCAGTCAACCAGTTCATACCTAAGATCACATCATATGATCCTAGTGGTGCAACATAAAGGTTAACTTGGGTTTGGAAACTGGGAAGTTCTAATTCACTACAAAATAGACAAGTATCTACCCTTCGTTCTGCTCAATTTCCATATTGAACCATCCATGCATTTGAAATATAACCAAGTCTAACAGATATTCTAGAAACTACTTTTGGATCAATAAAACATTCAGTAGCTCCTGTATCTATTAATATAGAAATTGATTGTCCAAAGAGCTTACCTGTCATCTGAATAGGTGCGGCTTGGAAATCAGCTTGACGATTGTCGACTATAGTGTGAATCTGATTTTGTGGGGCTCCTTGCTGATTTGCTCCTCTCTGTGCAGGGGTACGTTGCAGACAATTGGAGGTGTAATGACTCCCTCTACAATTATAACACCCATCCCTAGGTCCAGAATGGCCACCTGACCTTCCTCTGTCCATATTCTGTCGAGCATTGGTGTTATTGTTTTCTTTCTTGTTTCCATCCTGATTCACTCTTCCTCTTTCCTGAGTGTTGGGTCCCCTCTTAAGATTTCTTATCTGCTGATTGTTGCCATTATTGTTCCTTTGGAAGTTCCTATTCCCAAAATTCTGTCGGTTATTCACATTTTTACGGAAGTTCCCCAACTGTTGCAACTTTTTCTCTTGCTTGGTTGCCTTCTCAAATACCTCCTCCATAGTTAGTGGATTATGAACATCCACTTCCACTCCTATATTGGTTCTCAAACGCAAAATGAACTTCCGAATACGGAATCGCTCATCCATCTGATATTGTGAAACATACTTAAGGAGGTTGGTAAACTTCTCCCAGTATTGAGTTACCGACATACTACCTTGAGTTAGGTTCTGAAATTCAGTCATCTTCTTATCGAAGAATAACTGAGGAAGCCACCTCTTCCTAAAGGATTGCAAGAACAATTCCCATGTGATATCTCTTGGTTGCAATTTCCTTTCGGACTTTTCATTATCCCACCAAGTAGCAGCTTTGCCAGACAGCTGATAAGCAACCCAAACTGCCTTGGTTTCATTGGACATGTTGCGGAGACCAAAATCTTTCTCCATTTCTATCACCCATGCCTCTGCACCATCACCAATAGTTTTTCCATCAAACTTTGGTGGGGCTATTCTTTTCTAATCTTTTGCCAACTATTCTTCAATTCTGGATTGGTTATCTGGTTGCTCCTCAACCCTTGGAGCTTCCTGTCGGACTTCTCTGACCCTTCAAACCTCTTGTTCGAGTTCATTCATTCTGGCACTCTGCTAGTTCATTAAATCAAGGATTTGGTCCAGGCTTTCAATCCCATTACTAGGTCCAGCCCTTGTGGTTCTTGAGGCCATTGTTATTCAATAATTTCTGCATCAAGGAAATGTTGATATTTCTTAGCGAAAAAGAAAAATATTTGCTAAGTTATGACTTTCGATACTTTTATCAATGCTCCCTAACATCTATCCTCATAATATAACTATAGAGATTAAATACCCCTATTTACTACTAGAAGGAAACAATAAAGAACTATAATAAGACATAATTAGATAATTTACAAATCTACTTCATTCAAGTTATAACATAAGTTAGAGTCAAAAATACATATATATCATCATAGGAATCTTACCAAAACATAACATTCAACTCAAATTTATCATAGAAAGGAAGACATCTTTATTTATTGATAGTAAAAGTGTTATTACATAATATATCACTCTTCTCGAGGAGTCATAGAAGTATATCATTCGGACCGACTAGAACTTAGGGGAGTATAACCTTCAGATTCATTATCACTCTATGGGGTATATCCCTCAGATTCATTATCACTCAGAGGAGTATATTCCTCAGACTCATCGGAACTTATCACAATTGGCCTTATTGGAGAGTATTCTAACTCAGGCTCTTCTTCCTCTATATGAATGGTCTTTTTAGTAAGGGATTCAATAGGACCTTTTTCTATCACAACACTTTCTTTATCTTCAGCAACTGGTTTCACAATAGGAGGAACATTTTACTCTTCACTAATCCATCCTCTACTTGGATGGTTATCCAAAACAGGCTTGACAGGAGATAGAGGATCCTTTTTTGCTCTCAAATAGTGGGCATACCTAGCTACGGACTTTCAAGTTGTCTTCTTAGTACGCACCATCTGTAAGTTTCAACACAAAACTATTAATCTCCAATTTCAACTTGCGAAGTGACTCATAGGTCCTAGTGTTATAAAACCTAGAAGCTCTAATACCAAATTGTAAAGATGTAAATTTATCTATTAGACATAATCTACTCTTTATTCATAAATAAACTCATATGTCAATTAAAAAGTCTTAGAGAGAATAGTTGCTTTTTCCAACTATTTATTTGCTATGCATGACATTATACTCGGTCGAGTAATTATTTGAATTATCCATAGAATGAATGGAATTCTTTATTTCATGCTCTCTACCATATCCTTGTTTGATAATGAATGTTTGCTTCTTAAAAGATTTAGAAAAATGAAAATGCTTGTATCATCTAGGCATGCACCAGATTCCCTCTTGCTTTCGAATTCTTTAGTTAAAAACAACTCTACATGAGTCATGTTCTCGCCTTCGACTTCGTTCACCTGTTCCCGCATCACTTGCACTCGATAATTCATCAGCATTGACAATCCCAAATTAAATAATACTAGATATCGAATTACATATCAATTGCATAAATAAAATGCATACAATATTTCCTCACATCTGAATTATTTTGTAAATTGAATGCTCAAATCTATTTTAATTTCAATGCATACATAAAAACCTACATTAAATCTCTGAAATACACATTATCAAGAATATGATTCATGACACCAACTTTTTAAGAGATGAAATGGACACGTCATCTATGACGTCACTCATTTTTGGTCTTGTCAAAACAAAATTCTCCCACTCGCTTCCCGAAAAGCTAGCCTGAGGTCCACCGTCATTCTTAGTACGAAGCATGTGTTGTCCACGGGATAGAGATAAACCTTTTAGCCAGGAGATTTGGCATGATTTGAGACATATATCTTTCACCACCTTTGCAGGTGAATTCATTGCAAGGCATTTCTCATAAATGCATGTTGAAGAAAGTGTCGTCAAGCCTTAACTAAGCTTTCTTTGCAAATTATCAACTAGTCTTTCTCAGCAAGCACATTCAATACAGGTTAAGATGCTTCAGACCCTCGACAATCATCACGGTGACACAAAATATGGTAGCTATGTCTAGTGAGGAGCCGTTCAAGTTCATTATGAGTGTCTATCCAAGGCCAACTTCATGCTTTGGCGCAAACACTCCCATCTCCCTTTCGGCTTCCACCCATCAAGTTTCATTTAGGAAAATCACGGATTTAAGATTGAAGAGGCTACTGCTATATCCAGAGCCAACGGTCATCCTAGTTGTAAAGCTTATCCTGGGTAGTGGACATATTAGCAGGGAGGAATACCCCCTAGAAAACACTAGTATTTCATCTCGGTTTGTCGCCTCCCTCATGGACTTAAAGCTTGATAAGCAAGCAGTCTGGACTCTCACCAAGAGGTTATTCCCTAATGACATTCTGTTGGAATTGCAAGAGATCCTTAATAAGGCGCGTCATGATTCAAGGGCTCCTCGGCCGAGTGAGAGAATTATTTTCAACATTCCTGGTGAGCTCATCAAATACTATCCTTTTCTGCTTGATCTTACTAGCAAGGACCTAGACAAGCACAGATTATTCATAGGTATGGGACTCAGATTTCTCAAATGGCGCTTCCTCGGGGAGAATCCAGAAGATTTGGGCAGGGAGGAAGATCTCCTTGAATTTGCTAGGCTTAATGGTGTCTTGCCCTCAAAAACAGAAGAGGGCAGGAGAGGTGGTGGCAGAGGTTCAAGTCACAATTCTGGCCGAGGTCGAGGAAGTCCTCCGAGTAGAGGCTCTGGAAGAGGCAGAGCTCCAAAACCTCCTGCAATGCCAGATGAAGACCCTTAATCAGATAGGTTTTTCATGTTGGGAGCTTTCCTTTGAGACGTTGCAAAGCCTTTAGTTGGCTACTTGGTTTTTTAGTTTTTTAAGAAAAAATGAATTAAGGATAATTTTTGTTAAAGTTAAACTTTTATATACTCTGCTAAGATTTTGATTATTGTAGCTTTAAAAGATTTTTTTGAAAGGCTGAAACGGTTTCATAAAGTTTAATGTTTATGAGATAAACTTATTCTCATTCCGAGCTCAGAATTTTTGTGGGCATTGGAGTTAGTTTCCCTCTCTGTGCATACTCAGGGATTTGTTTTCAAAATGTTCGTTTTAGGCCCTCTGGGCTTTTTGGAACCCTGGACCTTTGTGCTGTAATCTCTTTTATTAATCAATATATAAATCTGACTCTGCCTTTATCGATCAAAACAGAAAAAACAAAACAAAACAATGTCAGTCCTTGAATAGTCAACAAAGAAAACTCTGCTTTCTACATCATATTCTATTGAATGGAGAGGAAATAGGGGAAATAATTTGAGAACCAACCATCTTTTGGAATCTAAAGAAATTTCTACTACTAGAATTGTTATCTGAATGATAAAAAATACATCATGCAATCCAAACAAAAAAGTAAGTAGATTTTTTAGAAGGGGGGGCGTGGTGGAGGGAGGGAGAGAAATAGAGTGTTTAATTCTATGGGATCTTATATCAGGTTACAAGTGAATAACAAATTCCTAAACACAAGGATTATACATCGTATACCTTTAGCCGTCCAGTGCCTACATCCATACCCCCCTCAGAAGCTATTTCCTTGGCAATTTGAAGTGTTTCAGTAGCTGCATCTTTTATCGAAGGGATCCTGTCAATCGTAAATCTCTCCATATTTGTAATAGTAAAACGAATTTCTGAATCTATCATGTAGGACTTTACATTTTTCAACAGAGCATTGATCATCTGTATAGCATTCAGACGTAGCTGCGAATTCGAAATACTGAGGATATCATGTCCTGCTCTGAGCAAAGACCTTCCATAGGCTTCAAGAATAAAACTATTATGCTCCGCTAGAGAACAAACCAACTTCATACGATCACTGGTTTGGGTTTATTTCTCCTCCAAAGCTGCTGTAACTCTCAAGACTCAGACAGACTCCATTCACAATATTATCAGGTGCAAATTTCCATACCTCTGTGTTCACCAAAGCTTGCAAGCACATTGCTGCTCCTTCTGCCAGATACCGTACATTCCCCAACAGAACTTCAAATAGAGGACTTGCCAAATCCCGGATTACCCTTTCTCTTTGCCTTTCGGAGGTGCTGGGTTCAATTGCATACCCAGCCAAAGCCAAAACCAACTTTACAAAAGCTTGTTGCAGGGCCAATGAGGGTGCATTTGACGACAAAACCTCTTAACACATTTTTCATTATCTCACTTATGTGGGGAATTATAAGCTTACCGAGTTCTCGAGCCATCACTTCATACGAAGAAATGTAATGTTGTCCAGAAGCCAGTCCATCTTGAAGCTGCAGGATGGAATCCTTTATTTTTCGTTTTGGGTTCTCACAATCTCCATCAAGGTCTTGATTTAACTGAGGACTAATCACTCTTTCCATACTCGTCTTTTTCTCTAGGCTGGGCAACACTAATTTTCTTCTCTTGCACGGATGTCAGTTAGGGCTCTTCTTTTCTTTTTCCTCACTAAGCTATTGGCAAAGAGGAGAATCGGTACAAAGTTAGTGGGGCTGGAATGTTTAAATCTTTATACCCTAAACCCTGAGCCCCGCTTGGTCACTAATAATAAAGATAAGATAAAGAAAGGAGAGATTCTCAGATGGTCACTAATGGGCAAATTTCAAATTTTCAAAAATGGAGATTGTCCGCAACTCTTCCTCTACACACAATAGCTTGGTCTTCGAAATGTCAGAGATGTGTAGTCCGAGCCCACAAGAAAGCAAGTGGAGCTAGTTCCATCTGAGAAGACAAATTATATATTATATTAAATTATATATTATATTGGAGTGTTGAAAGGTTTTAGGGTATATATAAATTTCCCAAACAACATTTCTCTCCCAAACTGGCCTCTCTTCAACCCAAAAGGGCAGCAATGTCCTTAGCAACACCAACCCCATCAATGTAGGCCCCAACAACAGTAGTCTCAATAGTGCAAGCTTGTTCAACATCAATCACGGGGACATTGGCCCCTAAAACATCATAAAAAGTCTTTTCCTCACTATTGAAAGTAGGCGCCTCAATAGAGACCATAAAATCTAGTTTACTTGCCTCCAGTGAACATTAGAAGAAAAGCCTCAGTGGGTGGTATTAGAGTTACATTTTTTTAAGAATCCCTACAAGACCAAACTCAAGATCTCTACCAAAGAGTCCTAATCTGTAATTTTTAGAACTGTGTTCCTAAGATCTTGATTGATGGGGTTCATGACCACTAGTCAGGAATTAATAAAATATTCTATTCAGACTAGAGTAAAGGTTTTTTATGGTTATTTTCTCCGTTAAAGATAATACATATGTTGGTTTTAAGATTAAAATCTTGGTTTCTTGTTGGCTTTGGGTTATTCTTTCAGCCTTGGATTCCAAACTTCAACTCTTCCTTAGCTACTATAAATTTTATTCAATTTTGGGTTAAATTATAGATAGGGAACTTGAGCTTGTTGAAATCTTGAGCAATCAAATTAGCATATTCCTCAAGCATGATCTTTTAATAACCCAAAATACCAAGATGCCATAAAATATTTTCTCTCTCCATATCCACTCCAAATATAGAGTCTGGAATCTATTAATTTTTTTGCAAGGTCTTAAATCTATATGTGCAACATGTCATTTGTTACTTGGCATTTTAGTAAATATAGTCAAAGCATTAGGGAGGATTTAAATATGGATTACAAGGATCCAAAAATATATCTCATTTGCATTCAATCTCCACCCAAGAATTATCAACCAATAAATGTAGATCCTATCACCAAGTCCCATCTATTTTGAGACTAATTGATCTCTCTCTCAACCAAGGGTGGTAATTTTCAAAATAACAATAATCAATATCTATAGAAAATGGGCTCAAAGGAAAACCTAGCAATCCAATGAACCCCAATTTATTCTAAGAAAGGTGTTCAAACCAATTTACTCCTCAAATTTCAATATCTTTCAATGGAAAATATTACACAAATGGATAATGATCCTTCAACATTCTCTTTCCATAGATCTCAGCTTTCAAATGATCAATTAGTCTTCAACTCTACATATAATCAAATAACTACATAGTTGAGTATTTCTAAAGTAAATCTCCAATCTTCTCCCCTTCAAAAAAATTATCTTCAAAACATCCCTACTATCACTCTATTGATGGGAAAGGAAACATTGGAGTTGGAATTAAGAACAACTACAACTAGGTCTTTCAATGAGCAACGAATATCCCCTCAAGTGAACCTAGAGGAACCTTTGAAGGAATCTTCAAATCTTAGAAAGAATCCCCATCAAATGGCCAAAGACTCACTACTTCCAATACTGGGTACTATTTCAAAAGGATCTCCAAACCAAAACATTACCTTCCCTCAAGAGTTATCTAAGGGATCATTAAAGGATTTTCCAAATCAAAACAAGCATGCAAAAGATCTTCTAGTCAACTTAACCCCCCATTCTATTCCTTTAGAGGTTTGTCTAATTGAGAGTGTTGTAACCCAATCTTTAGATCAATCTAAAGAAAGGTTTTTTTGGTCTTTAGGATGTCCACTTTATCACAGAATTCCACAATCTCCTTGGAGGAGAAAACTTTGATAATTTGGCTAGTGATATAGTTATAGAAACAAGACAAATCATGGCAGAAGTAATTGTTAATTAGGTGGCCAATTAGAATCCCTACTTTGCTTATGCTAGGACCCTCTATTCTTAAATAAAAGTGGCCAATGAGTGACCCTGCTTTGTTTATGCTAGGACTATTGGCCAAAAAGAAAGCAAAAATTCCCTCCTCCCCAACCAAAGGCTGACCTCCTAAGAGTAAAAAATAGATGAGATTGTAGCAAGCATTCAATCAACACTTGATAATTCATATAGACCAAGTTAATATTCAACTGCAATGGGTATTCAATCATCACTCGACAAGTCAACTAGACCGAGGATAACCTACTACTCTCCTCAACATCAATGAAGAACATAACATCGAATGTTAGGTGCATCAATGCCCCTAACAAAACACACCTTAATAATCTCAAATTAACTCTAGTAGGGTAGAAACCATTCTAATCCAAGAGACAAAACTCTTTGAAAATTAAAATTCGAAGATCTTTAAGGCCTAGAATCAACATCAAACTATTTTTTCACTTTCTCAACCCACATTAGGTGGATTAAGAATTCTGCAAAATTTAAGAAAGGTATTAGTTGAACTCATCATGTATCAACCTAATTAGATGCTTCTACAACTACAGTATTTCAATTTTTACTTCAAGCTTATTAATAGTAAAACATTAGGGTCAGGACTAAAATTAAGATAATAAAATCACTAAATGACCTACTTAACCATTACATTTGGAAGGACAAGGAATCTAATTAATCTAGCCTAAGAAGACTGAGATTCTGATCAGATTCTAGGTTTCTTGGGTAGGGCCTTTCTCCTTCTTAAAATTGAATTGATTGATTGTTTGATAATTAGGAAAAAATAGGTGATAATTGAAGTAAGTCAACAAAAATAGTAAGCTATAGATGTCGCACAGAGCCACTAACCTAGATCTGGGCAAAATAAGTTTTCTGGAATCTGCTCCCAGAAGTTTGCATGATTTTTCAGGACTAGGTTGTATCAATTCGCCATGGTCCTCTGAATTTTTCATCATTGAAAGTTGAACCTATTCATCTCTGTGAACTCCATCGATCCTCTCGAGTGTAGATCTATACTAATTCCTACACATAGATAGAAAAGGAAAATTGTTGAGAATAGGGGTTTGCCTTAGGTCAAACCCCAGTTTTGGAATTAACCATGAAATCAAATTGATAAATGTAAATGAAAGACTGCAGTAAAATACTTTCCTTTTGAGGAAAAGGCTGAAAATGATTCAAACCCTAATGATATACCTCAATGAAGTTTTATTTGACCTTCACAAAGGAATCAGGGTTTCATGTATGTTGTCTTCATAAAACATAGATCATGGATGTCATCTTCAATGTCTGAAACTTGACTTCACTTCTGCTCCAATGCTTGATAAAATAATGATTGATTTCTCACTTGAAATTAGAATCTTAATTTTGTCTTCTTGAATTGATTAGATTTAAAATGAGCGGGGTAGATCTCCTTTTATACTTTCTTGTTGAAAAACAAATTGAATTTTTGACACAAGACGACACAAGATCTAGGTCCCTTCTAAAATTATGTGATGATTATGAGGCCCCAAATTAGGCTCTTTTTTAGAAGAGCATGGAATCGGGTGTCATGGTCTTGGAAATCAGGGCTCCAGGTTTGGGGGGAGATTGTGGAGATAGTGAAAAAGCATGTTTGATAGGTTATGAGCAGAATTAGTACTTCAGTCAGGCCTCGAAAGACGAAGCACCAAAGTCAAGTCTAAGGACAAAATTGTAGGCGAGTACAATTTAGGACACTACAATATCTATGGACCGTCTTCAACTGTGGGAAAGAAATTCCTATGGGATTCTCTTTCAACATTCCTTTTGCAATTAGAAGAGGAAATGGTTCTCTTGGGAGGAGGCTTCAATGTAATTTTATGTTTATAAGAGAAGTTTGGAGGCATGATAACTTCTCAAAAAATAATAGAAGACTTTAATGAATTTGTCACTAAAAATGGCCTAATAGATTCTAAACCAATAAATGGCAAGGTGACTTGGACCACAAACATGAAGGATTTTTTGCATATTTGCAATTAGATTAGACAAAATTTATTTGTCAATACAAATTAGATTCAAATTAATTAATTTTTTTTCTCTCTCAAAATTTGTTGTACACAAGATATGATCATTCCTACTTCATATTTCTATTTCAGATCAAGGTTTGACTAAAAAATAAAATTCCTCATTCAGGTTTGAGCAAATATGGTTCAAAGATCCATCTTTTTGCCTCTCCTTCAATCTTGGTGTTTTTTTGCTCCCTTAAACACAGACTCTAGGCTATTTCAACTTCTTAAGAAACTTTATTTTTTCAAAATACAAATTAGGAAGTGGAATATTGAGAAGTTCAAAAATATATTTTCTCAAAAGGAAACCTATTGGAGGAGCAACAATTAATTAAAGAGGAGATAATCAATAATTATATTACCCCACATTCTTATGATGCCCAAAGATGTTTGCGGAAGGATTTAGAGTAAGTTCTACAAAGAGAAGAGATCTACTAGTGCCAAAAATCAAGAGAGCTATAGTTGAAAGATGGAGATCAAAATAAAACCTTCTTTCATTATTTAGCAAAGATGAGGAAACATGCTAACACTATTTTCCAAATCAAGGACTATTATGGAAACTTGGTTTCAAATGAATCCAAGATCTAGCAAAAGGCGGTTAATTTCTTTAAGTTACTATCTATGGAGACTCTAGTTGACAATTCTTTAATTTGGAAGGGTCCTCTTCATAAATTCTTGATGTTTTTCCATCTTTAGTCTCCCAAGCAAATAATGATTCTCGTCTTCAACCTTTCACATTGGAAGAAGTAAAGTAGGTCACCTGGTCAGTGGAGGAGGCTTAAGTCTCAAGTTTTCTCCCCGAGGTCTTGGGTTCGATTCTAAGGGCCTGCTTTAAATTGATGCACTAGTTTTGTGGGTGTGTTGGTGCATCCCCAGGTGGATTAGTCTCGCCCCATCTCACCTTAGGTATCCAAGATATGGGTTGTTGGGAGCTAGGCTAGGTCGCGAGGATACCCCCTGGGTTAAAAAAAAAAAAAGTAGGTGATTTTCAACTTTCCTCCTGATAAGGACCTAGGTCCAGATAGATTCTTCATTATCTTCTATTAAAAATATTGGAATTTTATTGGTTTTGATATTTGGAGAGACCTAGAAGAATCTATAACAAATGGAAAAATGCTAAAATATTTAAATACCACCTATCTAGCTCTCATCCCAAAAGATTCTAACACTTCCTCATTTTTAGATTTTAGAAGAATTTCTCTTTGAAAATATATTTATAAGATATGCACAAAGTTAATGTCTATGACATTGGATAAGATTTTACCAAAAATCATATCAAAGGAATAAGAAGGATTTTTTACCAAGCAAAGAAACAGTGAAAGGGGCCCCCATTTCACATGAGGTACTTCACTCTTTCCACACTTGTGCAAGTTGGAAGCAATGATTGTTAAGCTAGACATGATGAAGGCATACAATAGCTCGTTAATTGATAATTCATGATAAAAAAAAATTAAAAAAAATCAAATTCTCCCACAAATAGGGAAAATGGATCTTGTCATGCATGTCTAGTGTCAAATTGTTAGTCTTAGTTAATTGCTCCCTTTGTGGTTTTTTTAAGTTACTATCAAGGAGTTAGATAGTGAAACCCCTTATCTCCTTTATTATTTATCATTATGGTTGAAGCCTTAAGTAGATCAATCCATGCAAAATATGCTCAAAACATTTGGAAATGAAATTGAATTCTAGGTACCCTAGTAGTAATTACTCACACCCTTTTTCATCATGACACTCTTCTTTGGATTCAAGAATCAATTGCTCAAGTTGAAGTCATGAAAGAAGTGCTATTTAAGTCATGAATGCTAGACAAGTACTGTTTAGAAATAGACCAAAAGATAAATCCTTCAAAATCCAATATTTTCTTCTAAACACTCCTACTCAAGTATTTAATAGATTGATAAACTTTTTGGATATAAGCTCAAGACACTCTTTCTTGTAAATGTCTAGGGATCCCATTCTTTGTAGGATTCAATAAGAGTTCACACTAGGAAAAAAATCACATCTTCAATCCAAAATATGATATCTTCTTATAAAATTCAATGGCTTTCTCTAGTAGGTAGAATGCTTATGATAAAACCATTCCCCTCTACTATACCTAATTATATCATATCAATCCTACCAATTCTCAAAGGGGTTCTTTTTACATTGAAAAGAATTATAGATAATCCCTATGGAAAAACAATCTAGATGACAAAAAGAGAATCTACTTAATCTCATGGGAAAGTATATTCTCTTAAAAAGAACAAGGAGGACCCAATATCCATAATTTAGCAACTATAAATTTGGCATTAGGGGCAAAAATTGTCTAGAATTTTTATTCCAAATCAAAGTCAAACTAGGCTAAAGTTATTCAATAAGATAGGCATATATTGGAGGAGAACGATAGAGATAGAGATATACAAGAAGAAAAAGGGGGAGAGAGATAGAAATAAAGAGATAGATAGGGTGATAGAGATGGAATGAGGGAGGCATATATAGATAAAGGAAAATATAGATAGACAAAGAGCGATAGGGAGAGAGAGATATAGAGAGATATATAGAAAGAGGTAGAGAGTGGAACAAGAGGGAAAGATAGAAAGAAATAGAGAGATGGAGATATCATACAAGAGAGATGGAATGAATAAGAGAGAGAGAGAGAGAGAGAGAGAGAGAGAGAGAGAGAGAGAGAGAGAGAGAGAGAGAAATGGAGGTGAGAGAAATAAGGTGATAGAGACGAGTAATAGAGAAAGGTTTGGAGAGAGGGAGAGAGATAGAGAGGGAAATATAGAGATATAGAGATAGAGATAGGGAAGGAGAAACAAGGTATGTGTGTGTTAGAGAGAGGGGTAGTGAGATATAAAATGAGGGAGAGATGGGGATAGAAAGAGGGAGAGAGAAGAAGAAATAGGGATTAAAAGGGGTGAGATGGGAATAGAAAGGAGAGACAAAGTAGATATAACTTGTGAAATATAGAGAGGGTAAGAGGGAGGGAGAGATGGAAGGAGAGAGAAAGAGTGATAAATAGAGATGGAAAGAGGGAGACAATGAGGAAGAGGGAGATAGAGTTATAAAGATAAATATATAGGAAGTGATATAGAGAGGGAGTGGGAGAGATGAAAGGTGAGGAGTGTATAAGATAGAGATAGAGACAAAGGTAGAGAGAGATAGAGATAGAGATAGAGATAGAGAGCCTATGTCTATGTGAGTGAGAGAGATATAGAGATAGAGATAGGGAGGGAGAAACAAGGAATGTGTGTGTGATTGATAAAGATACAGAGATAGATATAGAGAGGGAGAAATATATATATAAATAGATTGAGAGGGAGAGAGAGGTAGAGAAATAAAGAGAAGATAGAGGAAAAGTAGAGATATATAAGAAGAAGGGGCCATAGGAGAGAGGGACATGGAGAGAGATAGAAAGAGGGAGATATATAGATAGATATAGTAGGAAGGATAGAGGGGGAAGAGAGAGATACAAGGAGAGGTAAGAAGATATAAATAAGGGAGAGAGAGAGATCTATAGAGATAATATCCAAATGACATGCTATCCTAAGAATAACTCCCCAAGGACACGCGATATCCTTAAACTTTTGGCATGTAATGAGAAATCAAAAGTTAGTTTCTCTCTCTTGATCTCTCGCTCTAAAATTTAAAATTTAAGTTTTAAGTTGAAATTTATTTATTTTATAAATAAAAATAAAAAGTTAAAGATAAATATTCTACAATTAATTAAAATTTAATAAGACAAAAAATTATAAATTAAACTAATTCTATTATCTTTTAATTATTATTTAGAATTCTATAAGATAGATTTTTTATTCAAAATATAATTATTCTAAAATAATTAAAAATTTATTAAATCTATAAATTTAATAAGACAAAAAATTATAAATTAAACTAATTCTATTATCTTTTAATTATTATTTAGAATTTTATAAGATAGATTTTTTATTCAAAATATAATTATTCTAAAATAATTAAAAATTTAATAAGAGAATTAATTCTAATTAAGTTAATTCTTATATATTTATTAGCAATGCTAAAAAGCTTATCTTAACAAATTTTCATCATAAAATTCAGCCCAAATCATAAGATATTGAGTTAATTCCATTCTAAACCAACTTAATAAAAAAATGTTGTTTTAAAGTCTAGAGAAAGTGTACTAAAACATTTTAAGTAGATGTGTTACATTATCATTTGATATATCTTAATAGAATTTTAGTGAAAAAATCTTATATTAAATTAATTCAACTCAGAAAAAATTAAAAATTAAATTAAATTTCAAATTTTATAATATTATTGTACTGAATTTTCAAATTTTAGAATATTATTAATTTTTTTTTTTAATAATTATTAGTAATTTCATTAAAAACATAATAAATATTAAAATAAATTTAAATTTAATGAAAAAATAATCCTTAAAAAAGAAGAAGAAATAACTCTTTTTTTTTTTCTTTTTTTTTAGCTTGGGAACACTTTTTTATTGTTATAAAAAGAACAAACTAGTAAAATATGTATTCCGTGTGGGGCCCGAGACAAACTTGGAACCTCCGTATTAACACAGATTCGCAACAACTGTTACACTGCGGAGTCATCCCCATAAAAAAAATGATTTTAGATTAATATAAATATAAGCATATAATTGAAATTAATTGAAATTAATTCTATAACATTACATTGATTTCAAAAAGTGGGTGGCCTATTTCATTTCATATACGTTTCATATAATAAGATATATATTATTCACAATTTAATTGACAGCATTAAAAGTAAACCACTACTATTAATCATCATTAAAGTATAATTTGCGGCCTTGAAAACATTGATTAGGAGCAGAACTATCAACAGACCAGAGTAAAAGAGAATGCACCAGTTTCCTTTATCCATTAATAGAATTCTACATGCAAAGCATTTAAAACAAAACCGACCAAAACTGTAGATTATCGGTTCTTTCATTCTAATTTGGTTTTCAAATAAAAAAATTTAGAAACATACCTTATGGAGTTATCCATATCCATAAATAAGAGTCGCCTTTTGCGTTTGCCTTTTCATTTGCATTCTAAGCTGTCTGAAAATAAATAAAAAATTGGGAACTTTGAAACTGCCGACTTAATCTTATCTAACTCAATTTAATTTAGTTCTGAATTAATGAATTCTATTTCACGTAGTTAAGAATGATTTAGCCTAAAAGGAAATATTACTAATTCAAAAACCAGAAAATCACGGAGAAATTAAATTGCAAAATACTCTAATTCTCTAATCAAGCGCGGGAGCCTTCTCAGTATCAGAGTAATTGGGTCTTTCATTGCGCCTTGACTGCAGCAAGGATCAGGATTTAGGGTATAAAGATTTTAGCTTTTGAGCCTAGTGAGGAGAAAGAAACTTTTGGTCAATCCAGAGCAGAGGGAAGAAAAAACTGTTGCCCATCTAGAGAAAAAGATTAATATGGAAAAAGTGATTAGTCGTCAGTCGAACCAGGACCTTAATGGAGATGGTGAGAGCACAAAACCAACAATAAAAGACTGGCTGTTGCAAGGTCGCCTGTGTGATCTTCAAGATGGACTGGCTTCTGGACAATATAATAACATTTCTTCGTATGAAGTAATGGCTCGAGAACATGGTAAGCTTATAATTCCCCACATAAGTGAGATAATGAGAAATGTGTTAAAGGTTTTGTCCTCAGATGCACCCTCATTGGCCCTGCAACAAGAATGTGTAAAGGTGGTGTTGGCTTTGGCCAGATATGCCATTGAACCCAGTTCTTTCGAAAGGAATAGAGAAAGGGTAATCCGGGATTTGGCAAGTCCTCTACTTGAAGTTCTGTTGGGGAATGTACGGTCTCTGGCAGAAGGAGCAGCAATGTGCTTGCAAGCTTTGGTGAACACAGAGGTATGGAAATTTGCACCTGATAAAGTTGTGAATGAAATCTGTCTGAGAGTTACAGCAGCTTTGGAGGAAAAAGAAACCCAGACTACTGATCATATGAAGTTGGTTTGTTCTCTAGCAGAGCATAATAGTTTTATTCTTGAAGCCTATGGAGGGTCTTTGCTTGGGGCAGCACATGATATCCTCAGCATTTCTAATTCGCAGCTGCGTTTGAATGCTATACTGATGATCAATGCTCTGTTGAAAAATGTAAATGCCTACATGATAGATTCAGAAATTCCTTTTACTATCACAAATATGGAGAGATTTACTATTGACAGGATCCCTTCGATAAAAGATGCAGCTACGGAAACACTTCAAATTGCCAAGGAGATTGTTTCTGAGGAGGGTATGGATGTAGGCCATGAGACATTTTCTAGTGAAGTTGGAAATGCCAATGAAGATGTGACACCTCGAAAAATCATTGGCCCTGGTATGAGTGAGTTTCCAAAGAAAAAGTACTTTTATTCCTGCACTGATCCTCTTGCTTCTTTATTGCATTCTTTTAATGCTAACTGCCAAACTCCTTCGGTATTGAGTTCTACTATTGGGGCTACAAGCTCCTGTAGTTTGCATGTAAGCCAAGGTTATGAGGCAGCCTTAACAGAGAAAATTAGGGATTCAACCTTTTCCATGCAATCTGAAATATCACATTCAAAGACAGCCACTATTGCCAGAGACATGGCTACTGAGCAAACACCTTGCTCTGCCTTGACTCACAAAGGAGGAGATAGTGAATCTGGCGGGTATTTTATTCGAAAACCATTGTTTGAAAATGAAGACATGAAGACCAGGCGCTACATGCTTCGAGAAAAGGAGAATGGAGATGAATCAAGAAAGCACTCCTGGATTAAATACTCGCACTCTCCGGCACATTCTGATGTGACTGAAGAAAAAGACTCTGGAAGGCCAAAGGTATGCAATGAATAACCCTTGTGCTAGAACTTGTTTTTCACCTGTAATCTGATATAATATCTTATAGAAACTCACCCACTTTTAGTCTCCTTCTCTTCCCTACGTCCTCCCTCTTCCCCCTTTCACACATCTACTTCATTTTGTGGATTGCATGATATATTTCTTATCATTCAGATAACACTTCTAGTAGTAAAAAGATGGTCCGTTTTTAATTTTTGTTAAGTTTTTTTTATAGGTAAGTTAGGAATTGAATCTAAATTCTTCATTTGTTGTTGGAGTGTTCTATTGAGTTATCAATTCTTATAAGATCAGAAACCCTCGTTTAAGTCATATCAGATACTTGAGACTTCTAGTCTGACATGGCCTGGCTCTGTTACCATGTTGAATTTTTCAGATATCAGCTAAGGCTCAAATATCGAATCTTCTAGTTACTACTGAAGTGCTCTATCAACTGAACTACTGATCTTTATAAGACCAACCCATTTTTCATCTGAATTTATTCTATTACCACCAACTCTTCCTCTGGTCTCTTTTCATTCAATAGAATAGGGACGCAGAAATTAGAATTTGCTTTGTTGACTAGGACTGACACTGATTATTCATGTTCATTGATTTCATCTTAAATACAAATAAAATTCTCAATATCATATCAATCGTTTTACTTTGATTGCCTTGAGCTTTCTTTTAACTTTTTTTTTCAGTACGCCAGGGGTATCCCCACAACCCAGTTCAGCGACCCAACCTGCCTTACCTTGGGGTTACTTTTTGTCAAGTTGGAGCCAGGAAAGGGCGAACTGAAGCGAGACTAGTCCCCTAGGGAGAGAATCCAGAGCCCGCAACCAGTCCTCCCTCGTAAATCCGAGAGGAAGTCGAACCCGAGACCGATGGAGAACAAACCCACCACCCAAACCAGCTCACCTACCCGTACGGGAAACTTTCTTTAACTTAAATAATTTTTTCTCAAACCTAAGAAATCAGCTACATCTTAAACCAATTATCTATCTAAGATTCTATATATTGTAATACCCATGGTTTCCCTTAGAGTCGGTGCAAACGTAATCCTTTGTAAATCAAGTAGTGGTGTATTAAATATTAAGAGGAATAGACTGTATTTTATGGTGAATTTATGCTTGTTGAGGATGCATATGCTTCTTCTCACTGAAACACATACCAATTATTCCAGTCGTTTGATAAATAAGGTGTTCAGATAATAAAATTCTCATTTTTGTTTCTCTTTCCATATTGCCTCAGACAGCAGAACCCACGAGGAGAACAGGTGATATGAAGTTGAAAGAATTCACCCCAATAAGTGCAAATGTTGGATCTCTGCAACAGCATTCCTGCCCACAAGTCACAAGAAGAAAATCACAGTCCAAAAGTCGGTTTACAGACTTTACATATGATAACAATGATAAACATGATTCATCAAGGGATGAAGAAACTGGACAAATGACAGCTGCACTAAAAGGAAAGACATGGCTTCACAAACTGGAGAGTTTTGGAGATAGATTTTCAGATCAAAGCAATTCACAAGAGGGAAGTATTCAAAATAGTTCTGCATGGTCAGAGAGTGTGCAAAAAAGTTATTCTTTGTCGCCTACTTCTTCTTCAAGCACTCTTTATGAGGATGCATCAGGTAATGAGGAGGGCTATCTGAATCCTCTCTCAATCCAGCCAGATAAACAAACTCCTAGAATGGATGCCATGGAGGAAAATAGTCAGCCAGCAGAAGTTAATTCAAGGGAAGCTTCAGTGTATTTCCCTATGTTTGAAGAAACAAGTAGATTTGGTAGAGGATGGAAAAAAGCTATGTACCTTATGAAATCAATGTTGGAAAGATCCTTGTGTGCTGTGCTTGTCGTTCCTGCAACTATGATTGCTGTAGAGTTATTTAGCCTGAAAGATGACTACCATGTATTGGTTCCCACCTAAGGTGAATTTGTTCATAAATTATCCACATTACTAGGTATTAAATTTTTTTTTTTTTTTTTTTTACTCATACTTTCTTTAATGTACACGTTTTCCAATCTATTCTAAGGAGGACTATATTTGATGGGGTCTCATCTTGAACATACTAAATTAAAACAAATTATTTCTTTTGAAAAAAAGTTGCTTCCTAAACAAGGTTGATTTTAACAAGCATTGGCTTATATAGATAATTCAAAGGTCTATGTGTATTTTTTCTTTTAAGTGGTTTATGTTCAATTTATTCATTTCGTTTAATTTTTTTTATTAATAACTGAAATTCAATGTATCATTCGTAAGTCAAATTTGATTTAATTGTGTCATTTAAAATCATAAAAAAAAATATAAATACTTCAATTATGCCTACTCTAATCAATTTTAAAAGAAATTTAACAAGATAAAGAGGGAAATAGAAAAAACTAAGTTTGATTATTTCTAATTAATCGCATCCAATCCACTATGTAGATAATTCAACCACAAACTACCATGGTTACACTGCTTAACACATGGTTGCCTAATTTGAGCAATGAAATCTCCAAAATAATCACTCAAACTTCAACATATAAAACCACCATGTAACATGTGCCAAAATCTGAAAATGTTAAAATTCACACATAACACTAACATCTACTTATTATTTTATTGAGTACTTATAATTTAAATCAAATCAAATCATTCATTCCTTCTTCCTTCATTTGCAAACTATACAAATGAAAAAATCATAAATTATATATTCGAATCCCTAAAAAAATTATCTTATTAAATATTTATTCGAAACAAATTATAAATATAAATATAAATAAAACTCCAATGTAACAAAAAAAAATTTAGTCAACATATCCCAAGTATCTATATCTTCTTCAATTACTCTCTATACTAGAGATTTATATACCATCCCTACTCTTTATACATAAAATTCTAGTAATAATGTTGTCATCGTTTACTACTACTATAAATTTTTCTTTGATACCAAAAAAATGTGGTGTTTCAATAGAAATAATGGTAACACTTTTGAACTTTCTCATTTTGAAATTAATCTTTCTTGAGAATTCAACTATTTATTTGATATATTATTCTTCATGGATTCTATTTTCTCAATGAAAACCTTTTTGAAATGGTCAATTTTTGCCTAAAATGTCTCTTTATAAGAAATTAAAAAATTGCATCCATGTTATTGTATCCAATATCTACTTATTTTGATTTCAATCTATTGGTTTTTTAATTTCTTTTAATTGTATTCAATTTTTTTCTCATTTGTTTTTAAAATAATATTTGATAAACTTCAATTTCTCTTTTAGTCATCAATTTTATCTTTCTCAGACCTAGAGGCTTCTTTACATTTTCATTAGTGTTATCTTCTATAGTAGCTCAAGTATTTTTTAATTTTTTTTCAAACCGATTTTTGTCTTTTTCAAATTAGAAAACCCTAAGATCTATACAAAACACTCTAAGAATTGAAATTTGACTTAGAAATCATTTCACCATTGCCTTAATCAATGTGTATGGAACGCTAATTACTATACTATATTATATATTTTTATTCTTTGATAAAAATGAACTTTATCCATAGCTACATTTAACATCAATTTAATGAAGGAAGGAATCTCCTTAGTTTTCTAATATTAATTTTATAATTGTATAATTCATGTATATACTTTATCATTATATCATTTCCTACATACTTTATCTTATTGTATAGTAGTCTTGAGTTAGTCTTCCCATCTACTTCTTATAGGTCACTTTAGTATAGATTTCCTCAATTTCAATATATACATCTGAATGGATAAATAATCGATTACTCAGTCTTCTCCTCCAGTTAGTTTATGAATCTCTTCATGTGAGATCATTTATATTGTATCTCTTGTAGATGGTATTTAAGTTCTTAATGCAATAAGAGTTGTAATATTTTGAGTCATTGAATCAAACTAAATATTCACCAAAGACACATCACGGTGCAGTCACGGTGGGAGAGTCCTCAAAGAGAACAGTCTGGACCGTGCAGCAAGAATTACACAATAGAAACAACTCAATGTGATGTAGGCAATGCAGAAACAAACTATATTATATCATGAAAATCAGTTACACATTGTCGGCAACATGCAGGCTCACAAGATTTGGCTCACAGGCCTGAGTATAGAAACATGCGTGTTATGCAACATTTGGGCTCAAGCAAGAATGTGAGTCAACTTCGGACCTCCTAACCTCAAGATTGTTCTCCTATGTTCTAATATGTAAAGAGGTAAAATGTTCTAAATTCAATAATAAAACAAAATACTCTTTATTCTTAAATAAACTTGTAATTCTTTTAATAAGTCTATTTTCTTTCATTATTCCATTCTTATCTCTAAATGATCATTCCATTGATATCCTAATCATACATGGGATTTCTATAAAGAGATAAAGATTATTTATTCAATAGTATCTTACTCATATCTACATATATAATGCATAGGACTTTCAAATGCCTTAAGTTCATATAACATAAAAACATAAAGTAAAGGATGAGATGCATCCATTGATCTACAATCCATGCTATCTTCAATGCAATCTTTAGAATGAAGATGAGAACAAGATTCGGGTGCTTTTTCCACCCAACCTTGAAGCTTACACTTCCCCAAAATTCTTGGTCAATCAAGAATACCCAAGCCTGCATGAATTGCTTAGCAAAAAGAATTCGATAAACAAGATGGAATCAGATGTGTGCCTAGAATGATATATGCATTTTCTATTTTCTAATTCAACTAAGAAGCAATCAAGATCAATCAAGAATATGGTAGAAAGCATAAATAAATCCATCGATTTCAATGGTCAATAAGTTACTCAACCGAGCATAATGCCATGCATAGCAATAAAAGATAGTTTGGAAAAGCAAACTATTCTCTCTATGATTCCGTATTTGGTACTCGTCCCGAAAGGTAATCTTTCCCACAAACACAAACACATATGGCTTTCCTATTATTTGTAAGGTTTTCAAAGAAGACAATCTTTCACTTAATAGATAAAGAAGAAACTATCTTTCGTTTACAACTCATTTACATTTAATAAGAAAACATTATTTCGCTTCCATTTTTTTTAAGAAAAACAAGAATAAGAATTAAAAATAAGAAGGTGTAACACATGCATGCATATTTAGCATATAGATAAAAGTAAAATTCAGAAATAGAAATTATTAGTACACGTTCTTTGATCTTCTTCTTTTTTCATAAAATCCAAATAGCGTAATCATACATCTTATGAATTTTCTAAGTTTAGAATACATATTTTCTCTATCTTTCCATATGTTCTTGACTATCTACTTCTTTTCTTGAATTTGATACCTAATTTGCACATACCTATATGGCTTTTTCAAAACAAATTTCACATAATCATTGTGACTTCTAAAGCAATAAACTATTCAGAAATAGAACTATTTTCTTTACTAAAGATCTAAAACAATCAAATCTCAAGATAATTTTATTCTTATTTTCTAATAATAAAACAAATTATTGTTCGTTTAAGAGCCTACCTCTAAAATATGATCCAAGTCAGATTATGATCAATGATAACCTTCTCCAAATCTGTCTGCAATACATCTAGATTCCAATGCTTTTCCCCTTTATGCTATTCTATCACTTGAGTTCTCTCTTCTCTATGCTCTCACCTCTCTTTTCTACTTACTACTCTATATTCCATTCTCTATTCTTTGTTCTATCTTTACTATCCTCTGCAAATTTCTCTCTTTTCCACAATACTGTCTTCTCTCTCTTCTATTATGTGTCTTTTCTCTGTGTGTTTTATGTGTACCAATGCTCCATATTTATGTTAAACACATGTTATATAATCTGTTATATGTTTTAGGATTACATACTCTGTTATTAAAGTTTTTCCATGTCACCATGCAACACGTCTAACAATTCGCATGGCCCATGGCCAACACATTATACCACGTAGTGTTTTGATCCAACATTTTATACCACATCTAACAGTCCGTAAACTACTAAAATATATGGTTATTATTCTATGCAAGGTCTATGTTTAACTTAAACACTATGTGTCTGTTGTTGCATGGTTGATATACTCATCGACTCCTATTTGACATGGTGTTTAGTCGATATTAATATCGATCTCCCTGTGCAAATCATTTTCTACGAGTCTTAGTGGCATTAAGGATCATGCCAAGTTGATTTTAATCATGTCGACTTCATCACCATTGCTTAACTCGATGTATTGTGCATACGGTATACCATGAGCAAGTCAATAATTATATATCGACACACACACACACACACACACACACACACACACATATGTATATGTATATATGTATATATGTATATGTATATGTGTATATATATACATATATATGTATATATACATATATATGTATATATACATATATATGTATATATACATATATACATACACATATACATATACATATATACATGTATATATACATACATATATGTATACACATGTATATATACCATAAACTCAATTAATGGATACTCATGCTATATATATATGATTATATATATGCACGTAAACAAAATACATGAAGTAATTAAATTTCATGATAATATGATATATATACATTATAATTATATGCATATATACATATATGATCGAATTGATATTCGAACTCAAACACACACACACACACATATACTATTATCAAAACACAAGAGTGAACACATAAGTATGATATCTCATCCAATTACACGTATCTGCATACAAAGAACGTATAAATCTATGATCAATATTGATAGTTAATCTTCTTTTAACAATGTCAGAATAAATCATACTTTTAAAATAAAGAAATATCATTTAATATTAGTCATATGAAATTCATCATTCGAATTTGAACAAAGACCCAATTAAAGTTATATAAATCTTCAATTTTTGCAAAATGAAAATATGCATTCTAAAGTGGTGTGTGAGATTCCCATCTATTCTAGCGAATTACATGAGCTTAAAACAGCTCTACCTGAACCATGTTCTCACCTTCATTCTCGTTCACCTGTTCCTACATTCACTTGCACTCAATTGCTCATTAGCAATGGCGGTCCCAATTTTATAATAAAAATAATACTAATCATTCACTTGCATATAAATCATTTCATTGCATTTGAACTCCTATTTCATTATTGTCTTATTTCACTAACAATTCCTTTTCCTTTTCATTTTAATTTCATAAATGAAAAATAAGCACTATTTTCCTAATAAAATAATTATAGATAAATAGGGTTCGTGACATAATAACTCATTACTACATGCTTGATTACATTGATTTATATGATCAAGAATGATCCATGTTGGCCCAAGATGGAACAAATGCCAATAAACAAAATGAAACGCGTAGAACAACAAGGTCAACCTCCGCCAAAGAGATCCTTTCGAAAAATTTATAGAATGAAGTGTGGACCTAAGGGAAGGTTGGCCACATGCCAAGGAACATTGGAAACAACGAACCAAAGCTCTACAAGCTACGAAAGTGATCTGTAAGACTTGCCAATAGTCAAATAGGTCCAAGCGGTTTCGATGTTCTAAGCCAAAAAAATATCTCAGATTCCGAAAGTGATAACTTGCCGAAAAAAGATCCAAACATCTTGCATACTTAGGATAAGGTAGATGAACATCTCCACAATCAAAATCTAGCTCTACAAGATTCAATGAGAAAATTCCAAGAAACTCATTAGAAAATGTTGAAACTGCAGAACAGGAACAAACTAAAAGAAAATGTTTTTGGTTGATGCAAGATTGCCAAGAACCAGGGATGCTCTTGCATCAAACATCTAGGGTTGTTGAAAAAGTGAGTCCCTCACTTTGCTGGGGTTAGAAGAAATCCAAACCAGTCTACCTCTACGTGAGAAATCCATGATGAATCTTCAACTAGTCTGTCCAAAGATGCAGACAATGGAAAAAGACGCCTACAATGGAAAAAGATGCCTACAAGTATGTCCAAAGATGCAAACAATGTCAAATATATGGAGACCTGATCCATGCACCTGCTCAAGATATTCAACCGATTACATCACCGTGGTCGTTCTCACAATGGGGACTGGATCTCGTTGGGAAGGTAATCCCTACCTCCTCCAACTGACACAAATTCATACTCACAGCTACTGAGTACTTTATTAAATGGGTTGAGGCAATCCCTATGACCTACATAACAGGCAAATAGTTAGCTAATTTCATCTTGAATTATATCATCTACTGATATGGAGTCCCCATGTGCATTATTACTGACAATGGGCGACCCTTTAAAAATCAAGAAGGAGTGAACTTTGTGATCAATTCCACATTCAATAACATTTTTCAACTCCTTATTATCCCCAAAGCAACAGTCAAGCTAAGGCAACAAATAAAACCATATTGAAAATTTTAAAGAAAGTTGTTAACGACGTTGGATGAGACTGGCATTTTCAATTGAATCTAGCTCTCTAGACTTCTTGAACTAGTGTTCGCACAGCTACCGGTGCTACACCTTACTCTTTAGTCTATGGTTCATAAGCCATTTTTCCTATCAAGGTAGAATTGCCATCACTAAGAGTCTCTCTGAAATACATCATATCAAAGGAAGAGTACAAAGTTGCCCATTTGCAAGAACTTGAATTATTGGATGAAAAATGGCAAAGCTCTCTGACTCATTTGCAAGGTTATCAAAATAGAATGAGATGAAGCTATAACAAAAGGGTAAGACCACATTGCTTCAAACTAGGGGATATTTTCCTTAAGGAGAATCAAAGAAACCTCATAGAATGTGAAAAACCAAGAAAGTTTGAACCTAACTGGTTAGGTCCTTTTGTCATAACAAGAGTAGTTGGAAATGGTGCTTATCATCTAACAATGTAATGGATGGAGATCCACTCCCAGATCCTATGAACAAGATTCACCTAAAAGGATATTACATCTAAGGGCTAGGTTAATTTAGCATTTACTTTTCGCACATGCATGGCATTTTCCTTAACACATTGCATCTCATATATTTTCTTTCCTAAATGCATCATATTTGCAATCTTCATAGCATATAATCTTTGATTGCGCATTTAGTTGCATCAATAAAATAAGACAATTGTCTAAGTCATTCACCTATCTCCATTGAAGGGAGAGAAGGTGGTCTCATTTCCTAGATACATGTAAATTAATTCTTTAAGAGGTCTTTAGTCATTTATCTTCAACATCATCTCGTGATTGAGCTTTATCCATGATTGTCTAGAGGTTTCAATATCGAGTCTTGTTACCCAACATCTATCAATTGCTATATATCTCACACATTAATCGCATGCTCTAACTCATTATAGATACCTATTTGTTCATGTGGCTAGTGAAAAATCCAAAATGTTGCCTCAGCATCATTGTAATCATCATACCCAAGTAGGTTTCATTACTTACAAGTCAAGGAAAGACAAATGAAAAAAGAAAAATGTCATGCCAATATCCATCTCAAGGCAAATTTGAGCAAAGATATATAACTGAAATATCATGCAAAAATATGCAATAAAAGCTCTACTAAGGGAACATGTGAATAAATCCATCAGGGCTATGGACGCTTGCTGGCAATGGAGCAATATTCAAGAGATTACAGTATATAACCTCGTTAGAGCCCTTAAATTTTGCTAGCAGCAAGGCTCTATCTAGGTTTCTTTTGAAGTAAGAATGACTCATGTAGCTAGTCACATAGGATTCCAAGGGTCTGTAATGGTTATAAGGGTATGAATAAACTCAAAAGCACGCACATGGACAAAAGAAGATCAAAGTTTCAAGAATTGATGGAGAAGTTTTCTTCACCTCCATTGATAAATATTGGTTACATAGTGTGTTAAGTTGGATGGTCTAAACTCTTCAAATAATGGATTGAAATCCTATCTCTGAAATATTCTGCACCTTTAATTCAAATAGTGCATTTCAGAATGAAAGAAGCACACAATCATCCTTGTTCGAATAAGAATTGCAGATCTTCATCATGCATCTTGCATTAGCATAACTCATATTGAAAATTCATTGTCTCCATATGCATCGCCTAGATCATCATGTCATCATAGGTCTACATACTGGGGGCATAAGTAAAAAAATCTTAAAAGTCAGATAAAGTCATGAAAAAATCCTAAAAATAAAATAAAGTCATGAAAAAATCCTAGAAATCAAATAAAGTCATGAAAAAATCCTAAAAAATAGATAAAGTCATGAAAAAATCCTAAAAAATCGTATAAAGTCCTAAAAAAATTCTAAAAATCATAAAAAGATCCTGAACAAATACCAAAAACAATCATAAAACAATAAAAAATTAAAAATCAAACAAAAACATTCAAACTCAATCTGCAAAAACCTTAAAGATCAAAAAAACTCTTCAAAAGAAGTAAAAATGGAAAACAATCAAAAACTTGCAATAAAATGTCTCACAAGAAACAAACGCCCTAGCAGATATTCAACAAACACTTCAGACAAAGTTAAACAAAGGATATAACTATCTTATCAAACATCTGCAACCAAACTAATCAAGTCTTATCAATCGTTAATATCCATATCAACATGATCATTATCTTGTCTTAAATAGAAGAGGATACACTCGAAATCAGATAGATCAGTCTTAAACGAGGTCCGCAACTTTATGAAATCAAAAATTATCAACCATCTCCACCTCCCTCTACAGCAGACGCACCTCCTATCTCGGGCATCTATATGTCCTACCCACCCCCATCATCATCATCATCATCGCTACCTCCACTACTGGATGATCCTGACTCAGAATCATCACTCTCACTACCCTCCTCCTCTGAACTACTAAGAGACTTGGTATCTCCACCGATGTCTACATCTTTGCCACCCTCCTCCTCCCGCTCAGGCTCAGCCTCCTCCTCCCGCTCAGGCTCAGCCTCCACTACTATGGCAATCAATGCAATATGTCCTCCCCTCTCTCTCATCATGCACCTCATCCTCTCTCTTCCTCTCTGTGGCCTCCTATTTCAAATCTATTAAGGAGAAATAGGAACTGTTAGATCAGTCAATGGAACTGGCATATGATGCACTCACCAAGCATCATACTGAGAGTAGCACCAAGATCTGCAACCCCAACTGACCAACCCCACTATAATGGTCAAAGATAATCAAACTCTGCAATCGCAACATGAGGCTGCACACAAGCCACCCAATCTCCAATCTCTCAACATCTATGACAAAAATAAGTTGTCACATCGGGAACTCCCTATACCTCCCCGAACTGACGGAGTAACCCACATCCTGACCAATCAGATGCCTTTGTTGTCGATAATAAGGCAAGTGATTTTTAGGATTCCCAAAGATACTGAGAAGGGGGGGTGAATCAGTATCTAACCGGTATATAAATTTACTTGACTTAAAACATGAAAAGCATATTAAAATTGTGTACCAATAAACCAGAAATAATGTAGTAACTAAGAACAATAACAACAACATGATAAGCACACCATAACATAGTATTTTAACGAGGAAACCCGGTGTGGGAAAAACCTCGGTGGGATTTGTGACCCACAATATTCACTTACTGGCCAATAAGGGAATATTACTTTTACAATAGGGGCCTACACATGCAGAAAGGCCAAGTGCCTAGAGTTCACTTACTTACAAAAATGATTATAAAAATCCAATGTCTTGTGCTACTTCAGATTAGCATCTGCTATGCCAGGTTCAGTACCGGTTTAAGCTCTGCTACATACATAAACCCTTAACCAGTAATTTGCATATTAGGTCTGTATAATTTTGCCTATATCCTTATTGCAAAATGATCTACAATGATCTCATACATATATGAGTCATATTACAACTCACCATGTCGGCTTACAATGATTTAACAATTAATTACAAAATACATTTTAAATAAATGGAAGTTGGCCAAGGTGTCGATATCCTTCCTTTCACTGTTGTTCTGTATGTCAGTGTAGAGTATGCCGGTACTGGTGCCGGTATCTTTGTCTTGCCAGTGTCATATGATTGCAAGGTTGTCATCAATGACAAAACCTTCAATCACCTAAAATTTCTCATTGGAGTGTGCATTTGCCAACAATCCCCCCCTTTGGCATTGATGGCAACACTCATAAGAAAAATCAAAAGTTTCCAAAATAATATCCAAAAATAGTCTGCCAAAATTGTCTTACCAAAACTGTGTGCCAAAAAAAATGTATGCTCCCCCTGAGCAGATGATGTGCTTTCTTCTGACCATTTTTCTCATCCCACTACTCCCCCTTTGACATCAATGACAAAGGTTGTCATTCGGTGTCAGTGGAGTCCTGCCTGTATTCTTGTAACCGGTGGGTTACAATCTGAAAGATATCTATCAAAATTAAATTTATACCATTATTGAATGTTTTGTTGTCTTTTATTGCCTCTTGAGTTCTCTGCACTATACCAGTGAGTATGTGCATTTTTACTTTCAGTGACTTCAGTCCGGGAACCAGAGCCTCGGATATTTCTTTTCTCAAAAAAATAAGGTATTCTAGTCTTGGACTAAGTCTGTATTTCAAGTCCTTTGCTTTATCCTTTATTCCCTGTTTTTCATTTTCTAGTTTCTTGATTTTCTCTTCTTGTTCTGCAATCTTCTTCTCTAACTCCAAAAATGAATTTGATGCACCTATCGGATTGTCAGCAATATTGTTTATCTTATATTGTGCTTTACTGATCGCCTTGTCAAGATCCTCTGTCGAAATATTTGTTTTACAAGTGTCTATGTACAGTTTCTTGAAGTCAAAAATTATTTCCCCAAGTTCCGGTAAAAGAGTATCCATTTTCTCTTTATTCTTATTTACAATATCCTCAAATAATTTCTCTTTTTCCTTTATCATTCTTTCCTTAAATGTATCCTCGTTTATTTGATCAATAGTCAATAAGTTACCGATGATGAACTTAGACAATGTGTCTAGTTGACCTAAAGAATCCTTATTATCAACTGTGTACTTTGGTGCAATCAATTTAAGAATTGGTATTGAATCATCAATAGCCTTAAAGGCTTGTGCATTGCATTCTGTGATCTTCTTTATTGAATCTAACAAGACCTATGTTACATTTTTAGGTTTGAATTCTGTCATAGATGTACCAGATGTTTGTCCAGCAGTCTTTACAATAGTCATGCTACCGGTTGTGGTAATTACCTTGCTTATCTCAACCTCTGGTAGGTCAGTCTGTGTTTGCATTTCTATAAGTAGGGGTTTGGGTTTTTCAGTTTGTGTCGGTGGCACTGTCTCTGTCTAAACTTGAGCCTCAAACTGTGTCGGTTTTGGTTTCTCTATCTGTATCTGAGAGGGTTTCTCTGGCTTTTAACTATTGGTTTCTCAAATGTAATCTTGGTTTGTACCTCTGAACTCCCTTTTGTCAGTTCTTCAAATGGTTTTTCTATTGAATCTACCGGTTTCTCTATGGTATCCTCTGCCAGTTGCTCTGCCTGTGTAGGTTTTTCTATGTTTATCTAAACCTCTGCAGTCGATGACTTAGTAGTCACATTTTTCTCCTTGTCCTCAGTGGTTTCTCTATCAACCACAACATTAACTTCCTATGTGTCTACATTTACAGTATACAAAATTTCAGAATCAGGATTTGTATCCTCTACCAGAGTCTCCATACTCTCTGTGGCCAGTTGTCAGAATAGAACATGAGGAAGATCTTGATTAATACCTTCTTTTTCAAGTACCACTTCATCTATTGATTTATTGTCAGCTATCAACTGACATAGACCTTTCCCACGAACCAACTTAGTGGGCTTGATTTCCATATCATATTCTTGAATCTTGGCAACCCAGTTGCCCCTTTTAGTCCCAAACTCTTGTTGTGTAAGAATAGACTTGACAACAGAATCAGGAACAAGAGCAATGACATGTGAATTCAAAATATAGAACCTAAAATGTTTAACTGCTTTCACCATGACAAAAGCATGCTTCTCCATTTCTGAGTATTTCAACTCATGAGTTTTCAACGGATAACTCATGAACACGATAGGTGATTCCACACCTTCACTATTTCTTTGCATTAGTATAGCTGAACAAGTATGATCTGACGCATAGCTATACATAATGAACTCCTTAGAATAATCTAGGCACACTAAGACTGGAGCATTTACCATGGCTTCTTTGATCTAATGGAAAGCTTGCTTTCCTTCTGGAGTCCATTTGAAGAGAGAAATACCCTTCATCATATTGACTATATGATGAGTTTGTTCGGCAAAATCGGGAATGAATCTTCGCAGGAAATTAACTTTTCCGAAGAAAGAATGAACGGCCGTCTTACTGGTCGGCAATGAAAGGTCACGGATGGCTTTTACCCTTTCCGCATCAATTTTAATACCTTCCTTTGAAACAATATGCCCAAGCAATTTACCTTCAATGACCCCAAAAACAGACTTCTTGGGATTGAGAGAGATTCCATGCTGGTGGCATTTTTCTAAGACTTGTTGCAGATGGGAAAAATGATCTTGACATTCCTTAGAATAAACTGTCAAATCATCTAAATAGACAACAATGAACTTACCAAGAAAACTTGGGAAAGCCAAATCCATTGCACGTTGGAAAGTTGCTCCTACATTTATTAACCCAAAAGGCATCCTGCGATATGCAAAGGTACCCCAAGGCATGGTAAATGCGATCTTGTGTTGATCTTGTTCCAACACTTCTACCTGATTATAACCTGAAAATCCATCCAACATGGACATCATCTCTGCTCCAGTAACAGCTTGTAGGACATGGTCCAAGATAGGCAGAGGATAATAATCCTTCAAGGACGCCTGATTCAAGTTTCAGAAATCTACACATATCCAAATTTCACCATTCTTCTTACGCACAGGTACAATGTTAGCAATCCAAGAAGAATGGTGGATGGGGAAGATTATCCTTGCTTTCAACATCTTTTGTACTTCAGCAAAGATAGTGTCAGAGATTTTTGGGTTATATTGGCTTTGCTTCTGTCGAAAAGGCATAATACCTAGTTTCAATGGAATGTCATGGTGGAGTTCTTCGGGATGAAAAGACTTTAGATCTTCATAGGAGTATGCTAAGACGTCAACATACTGCTGCAATAATGCAACAAATTTCTGTCTTTCTCCTTGTCAGCAACATTTTCCAATGTTGATCATTTTGGGATTGTCCTCAGTCCCAATGTTTATTTGTTCATATTCCATTGACCCTGTAGTTGATCTTTGTTGCTTCTTAACTTAGTGATCATGCTTGTCAAAAAGCTTTTCTAGTGAAACAAGACCCTTGGGGATCTTGTTTCCTTTTAATTGCAGAAATTTTTCTCCTATTTCTGCATCAACACTTTCAATTGCATCCTTTGAAGGGCAGTGACTGCCTTCAAATTACAGATCATCAAAATTATCAGAAGTTTGTAAGAAATTTATTACATGATGATCATCATTGAACACCTGCCAATGATCAGAGTTGTCAGGAACGCTTGGCCAGAAAACCAATTCAACAACATAAGTTGATCCTGAAAAATCTTTGTGAGGAATCAAAGATGTTGTTGATACTGCTAATGAGTCAGCCCTATCATTGAATTCACGGGAAACCACAGATATATCAAAAGCATCAAATGTTTCTATTAGATCCCAGACAAGATTGCAGTAATGCCACAGCCTTTCACTCCTTGTTTGATATATGTTTCTGATATGACAGACTATTAACTCAGCATCCCCTTGAGTGTGCAAGTTCTTGATTCCCTTCTGCTGAGCAACGTTCATTCCCAGAAGGAGAGACTCATACTCAGCAGTGTTGTTTGTGTTATCGAACTGCAATTTGAAGGAGAAAGGGAAAAGATTACCCTTGGGAGAGATCAAAACGATACCAGCTCCTGATCCAGTGGAAGAACAATTGCCGTCAAACTCTAGCATCCAAACATCATCTGGACTACCAATGCTGACGGTATCAAAATTGAGAATTTCTTGGTGTGAAGTTGAAGATCCTTCTGATTCAATAACACTACTTTCACAACTACTTTCACAATTAACTAGGAAATAATTGAGTGAAGTATCAACTTCACTCTCAGGAGTCATCTTTAGACCATCATCAGCATGCATGAAATAATTACCCATGCCTGATGATTCGAAAAGAATCTAGGCCCGCTGATCATCAGATTTGACAAAGGTATATTTTGATTCTTTTTCTGGAAGTAACCTTTGGACAACTCCTTTAATTGGGATACGAGCCTCAGTCATATCCATGTTTAACTCACCCCCAACATCTCTACAAAAATTCCTTCCCAACAATAGCCCATAGGAAGTTGGTACATCGGCTACCAATACTGTCATCTTGATTTTCTTTTCTAGGAATGAAGCAAAGGCAAACTGTGCATCTTTGATTTGACCAATCAAAGGAACTTTTTTGTTATCCATAGAAAAACACCTTCCAAATGTTTTGGTCAAACTTAAACCAAGGGAATTGGCAACTTTTGATGGCATAACATTTTCAGATGTCCTGGAATCAATTACACAGTTGCTAAGCTTCTAACCATTTATTAACAAAGAGATGTAAAATGGTTCTATCTTCTCAACAGGAGAAGGGGAAGATACTAGATTGTTTTGAAGCAAGTTTGATTTTGGAAGATTGCTAGGGGTAATATCTTTTTCTTTAATAAATTTGACCAAACGGTCAAATTGATCGGGGTTAGATCTCAAAAATTCTACCTCAGACATTTGTATCTTGGTTTTTCTAGCATGATCTAGAATATCAAATCACTGAAAAGAATTCATTAAAGATGAACTTGCGTTATCATTTTGAGAACTTACAACATGAGGAACACTAGTCTTTGGTGTAGGTGCAGAAGAAATAACAGGTGCAGAAAAATTAATAGCAGTTGAAGGAGTACTTACACCTTTATCTTTCATGACGTCCTTCGAGATAGAAGTGTCCTTTGGGGAGTTTGGTATAGGAGTCCTGCGCTGAGCAATAGAAATGGACAAACGTTGAGAATCCTGGATCTAAGCAGAATCATCATTTTTCACATTGGCAGGTGGCAGAGCCACTTGTGTTTGTGAATGTGTGAACACTGCAAAGACATCTCCTTCGCGTGCATTTGACGAATCATCTTCTTGGTACTACAAAAACCTAATGTTAGAGCCGCCAGCTAAATCCGCATCACCTTCTTGATGCAAATTAGCATCTTCTTCACCAAAAGGAGGAAGATCATTTTGTTCAGCTTCATAGTATCCAGTAGCTGAACTTTGGGGTGGTGCTTCCAATGCAAGCCTCTCTGGAGCAGGAGGTAATTTATTGTGATTACACATAGCATAATTAGAAGCATTGTTTGGGTAAGTCCTTCTTGGGATGTCTTGATAAGAAGTATTTCCTTGTGAGAAAATCTGCTTCTTAAGCGCCAGCAACTCATTTGCTAGCTTCTGTATCATAGGATCAGCAAAACTAGTTGAAGGAGATGCATCTGTAGCTTGATTACTCCTAACTTTGTTAGGATCTCTTCTTATCTTGCCAGCAAGGATAAGATCATCTTCAACCGATATGGCCATTTGTTGAGCTGTAGCCAAATCTGTAGGATTGTTCCTCCGCAAAAGGAAACTCACCTCTGGCAATTGGGAGTTGATGAAAAAACATTTCAAGTTTCCAACAGTAGGTCTTGAAGTAACTGGAATATGATTATGTAACTTGTCGAATTTGGCTACAAACTTGCATGGGTTCCTGAGGCTCTTTCTTCAATTAAGTTAATTGTGCTAATAGAGCATGATCATCTTCAGCGGACTTGAATCTCGCCTCAAACAACATTCTGAGAGATGCCCAAGAAGTGATACAAGCATTGGGTAGATGATAAAACCAATCGGCAGCAGCTCCATGCAAAGTTTCAATGAACAATCTTACTGAAACATCTTCGTGTTCAACACCAAGAACTCCACAAGCAATGTAGAAGGCAGCAATGTGTTTGTCTGGATGTTGAGCACCATCTCCAAAAAATTTGGGTAGATTTTTTTGTGTACCTTTGGGTAATTCATGCAAAGGTGCGGTCAAGTTCAGAGGACCAAAAGAAGTACCCTAGGGACCAGTAGCAGCCATCCTTAATGGATTATAAGGTGGTATTACAAAAAGATTTGCTAATGGAACAACTGCAACTTGCAAACTTGATGCTTCGCTTGGTACGGGAGATCGCTGCGCAGATGGAGGAAAACTTCATGTCTGTTGCAAAGGAGAAAACATCCGTGGAGGTGTCACAAAGGGAAGCTGCAATACTTCAAAGGTAGGATCAACAATTCCTGCTAATCGTTGTCCACAAGTGTAACGTCGATCAGCCAGATTATGATTTGAAGAAAAACAACAATGTGGAAATTACAATGAAAACGCACTGCAACCCAAAAGACAAACCGGTTGCATGTCTTTTCCTCAGCAGAGTCGCCAAAATACTGTTGGGTGAATATTTTGTCACCAACGTACTAGTGACAAAACATAAAATTCACATAACGCTATGCTAAGAAATTAATCTCTCCTCTCATCAAGGGGAGGTTCTCTATGAAATTTCTCCTCTAATTAACAAGAAATTGAATTGGTGGGTTGGCGTTGGGCATATAACTCTCATTTTTCAGAGTTTATGTATTCTCCTTTCGCCTAGTTATAGTTTCTCTACCTCTTCAAATATTCCAAGAAAAGAAATATTAATCTAATAAACTATACTAAGAGTTACTTTTAAGCAGCACAAAGTCTCCTATATGGTAACACTGATTCACACTGATCATTACAAATTAAACAAGTAGAAACTTAGCTTAATGCTCAAAGTCTCTAAGTGTAAATTTCTAATCAATTAAACTACTAATAACCGCAGCAAAACAAAGCTTACTACAAGTTACTTCCTTTATCAGTAGATTTCTCAAGCATGCTAAGAGCACAAAGTCTATTGGGAGGATTTGAGAGCTCTTTAACCATGTAGCAATATCTTAAGATCAAATACGTAAAGATAATATGTATTCAATGGACATAGGAACATTAAATAATATAAACAAATTTATTGATACAACACAAAGTTTGCAATCAACAAAACCGTTTTCTTTATTTGTTTGATTGAATTCTCATCACAAAAGCTCAAAGTCTAAATTGGGATAAAAATCAAGCAGAGTTTTGCTAGGCATGAAAAGATAAAAAATATTTACAAAAAGGTCCTCCTTATATAGGAAAAGAAGTTGAGAAAAAGGTGGGCACAGTTGACTTATTCAACCGCACAGTCCCATTTTACTACAACTACTACATAAAGAAAACGTGCAGCTGCAAAAAAATTTACAACATCTATTGGTGCAGCTGCATGAAGAAAGAGTGCCAAAAGGGGGAACTCCATTCTTGATTCTCTTCTTCGTTGGATTTCTGAAAACCTTCGAACTTGGCGAGGATGGTTTTGACCTCTGATTCGTTTGGCATCAAGGTAGAACTTGTGATGATTTGAACGTGAGACATTACATCTTGGATCTTTACGTGCTTCTTCTTAACATCCTTTAGCATGGATGTGAGTACTTCAAAGCTAACTTGAATTTCTAACAATTTATCAAATGTATCAAGCGAGAAGTCTTGTCCCGTGCACTTGTCCATCAAGGAAAGAAATTCTTGGGTGACAACTTCAGCAGTGACGAGATTTTGATCACCATCATACAAATAGAAAGGGAGATCACCTACTTTAGCAAAAATAAGTTCAACCTCGTCATCACCTTCTTTCTTTTCATGATCCAGTTCTGCAATCATTAATTTCATTGTCTCTTGTTTATGAGACAATAATGACAAGATCTTAATATACTTCTCCCTTGTGGGAATTCCCTTGTTCTCAACTAGGACATCTATCCTGAAATCCTCCATTTTGCTCCAAAGGGTAATGCTTTTCACAACTTCCTCAATTTCCTGGGATAAAGAGGTTTTGAGTCTTTGCATCCAACTTTGGATCACTTCATAATCAGACAATAGCTCCACCGTTGAACTCAGAAGATGAGAGCCTTCTAACCTTAGCCGCAAGATCCATTTGTCAATTACTCTGCCCTTAGCTCCTACTTGCTCAATCTTCTTGATAGCTTCAGTATCTATTGATGATCTTATAGGTTCAACCTCTTGAGAAGATTGTGTTACCTTTAAGAGGACATTGGTAAGTTGTTCACACTTCTGCTTTAGAATATTTTTCTCATCCCTCTCCTGATCCAATCTTCTTAACAAAGAATTTAGGGCTGTTTGAGAATCTAATTTCACACTTTCATGTGTCTCCACTCCGAGCTCCACAACTTGCATGGTATAACCTTCTGATCTTATGCTGCCTTTGTCCTTGTCTAATGAGGGCACCATAACTTCAGCATATTTTCTTTTAGAAGTCAGGTCTACTACTACCCGAGATACTGTCTTTGGCTTCTTTGTTCCCTTAGGCTTTGGAGGAACCAAAAGTTCAAAGTCAAATTCATTAGGAGATATTACCTGTTTCTTCCTCTTAGGGGCCACTACTTCCATCCAAGGGGGTAGTTCTGGATTGCATGATGGAGTAGTAGCTCCTTGTTGACTTGGGGTCGAAGATTCTAGAGTAGGTTGACTGGAACTTGGAACAGTTGCAAGTGTAACTGATGGTGTTGATATTGAAGCATCTAATGGAACATTTGTTACTGGAACCTCTTCAATTATTGGTGGAAGATTTGAGGATGTCGTCAATGTAACTTCAGTGCTTACCAGTGAAGGGATGGTTGTGACGGTGGTAGTAATGGCTGGCAAATCTATCGAAACCTGTTCTGCAAGTGCATCTTGCAAAGTTTCATTAAAATCCATCATGGTAGACTCAAAAATAGATGAAGGGAAAAATCGGTGTGGGCCTTGAATCTCCTCATGGTATTCCACTGCATCTCCTCCTCCATATTTTTGGCTTTGGGATTAGTTAGCACGGAATACCTGCCAATTGACTCTGGGAATTTCAGCCCAGTCTTGTGTGCTTGTGATTGTTTCTCATGCACACTAATCAGTTGTCTGCACAGCTCCATAAGGACAATTTTATGTGAAGGAAACCTTGGAAGAATGAAAGGCTCACCTGAGAAGCATCCAATCCGAATGTAGGTGAATGTGGGAAATTGTAGGAATACACACCCAAAATGGGACACCCTGTTGTAAGCGACCTCTAATATTCTTCTCTTATGCAGGCCTTTATCAAAAATGCACTTCCAAACAACAAAGAAAGCATCATTAACCATCCTGTGATGATTACCCTAATTTTTGATAGTTAGTTGGTCACAGTATTCCCAAACGGGCATTATTCTTCTGTCATCCTTAGTTGACAAGCCTGGATATTGCCTCATAGAGGCAGTTGCATAAACCAAGTATGAGATCATATAAAACTTCAATGTTACCTTGACCTCTCTCAGTTGGGCACAAAGTGCATCACTAATTTTTTCTCTCCAATCAATCCTTGCAGCTCCCTTTCTAATTATATTCATATAGTAAATCATCCAGCTTTGGAAATAATGAGTCTTTTAATCCTCTCTCTGGATAACATGGTGACCATGTCATTATATTCTTCATTAAAATCACTTATGTGGAAAGACTTAGGCCATCGGGAGGTGAGGGAGGATCTAGCAGTTGAGAGATAAACAATATTGATCACCTTTTTGTATTTATCCTCGTGTTTCTCGTAGTACTCTTGAGTACTCTCTTGAGAAATATCAGCCACTTCTTCAGTTGATGAGCCTTTGAAAATACTATTGAAGAATGCGTTGTCTAGAGTCATTATGACCTTTTGATCATCATCCTTTACCTGTCTTGGGCTTGGATCAAAGTGATCAGCCACTGCTAGTACAAATTCAGGATCATGAGCTGCAATTGGGAAAGATGCATACTTATGCAGCTCATATTTGATTAAACTGGTTAGGTGTGCAGGAGCCTTCTGAACCCGGTCAAGAAACTCTTGCATGTCAACATGCCCAATTTTGGTGTCCCTGATCTCCTTAATGTTAGAATCCACTGAACTTTTAGGGTACATATTCAAGTACCTATCGTACTTGTATTTCATCTTTTTTGATGATGCCTTACTCGGAGAAGGTTGTCCTGAGGAAGACTCGGGTTTGCTATGGGAGAGCTTTGACATTCGTGCATAATGACTGCATTCAACACTGATGATTAGCCATTCATTATTATCAAAAATCATTTTTTTCTCAAACGGATCGAAAAAATGGAACTCAAAACAGGCCAAGGAGTAAAAACTGCTAAAACAGCAGGTCGGAGAAAAAAGTCCGATTTGCTTCTAAAAACATATTGCACATGGAGGTTTAAAGTCCGATGTGCAATTCCAAGGAAAAATGAACAGCACATCGGACTTTAAAGTCTGATGTGCTGTTTCAGAAAAAACAACATGCACATCAGACTTTAAAGCACGATGTGTTGTTCGAAAAAAAATAAAATAAATCAAAGGCACATCGGACTTTAAAGTCTGATGTGCTCTTAACTGGGAAGGACAACTGGGTGACATGTCAGGTTTTAAAACCCGACATGCCACCCTATACCTCTTGGCATATCGAACTTTAAAGTCCGATATGCGAAGGTTAATAGGTTGCATATCGGACTTTAAAATCTGATATGCAAAGAAAACAAATCTTCAGCTGCACACCGGAGTTTAAACTCTGATATGCAGCTTAAGATAGGGGAGGGGGGCTTTGGAGGACGATCGGGTTTTGAAGTTTGATTGTTCTCCAAAGCAAAGGAGGCAATCGGACTTCAAAATCCAATTGTCTTCCAAAGGGGAAAACCGAAAACAAACAAGAAAATCAAACAAAAAGGAAAAAGAATGAAAATAAGCAAAGAAGAACAAAAGAAAACAAAAAAAACCAACCTCTGCCGCTTTGATCTTTGAAAAATCTTAGGCGTGAGCAATCCAATCGAGCCACAGAGAAGAAAATCCGAGTGGTGAGCAATGAAAATAGGGGTGGAGACGCACGATACAAACCAGAAATGAAGATTAAAATGCAAAGATTAACTTTTAAAAAAGGCTTTTAAGAAAACCCTAATTAGCAATAAATGTTAATTAATATAACTCACAATTGTGTGTCGGGTTTTAAAGTCTGACATGCAACCTAGGGTTACTTTCATGTCGGACTTTAAAACCCGACATGCAACTGACACAAAAACCCCATGCAGTTCGAACTTTAAAGTCCGGACTACAAGCAAAGACAACATGCAATTTGGACTTTAAAGTCCGAACTGCAATCCAAAACAAACAGCAGTTCGGACTTTAAAGTCCGAACTGTAGTCAAAACCATATGCAGTTCGGACTTTAAAGTACGAACTACAGACTACAACAAAACTCAAATCCTAAGAAGCAAAGAAAACAATAAAAACAAAAAGCGAAGAACGAAATGAACTAACCGACCAAGCCGATTAAGCTCTCCCGGAGACCATAAGGTATGAAACGGACCAGTTTCGCAGGGTTGCCTCATGATTTTGGCCAAACTAAAATCAAGGACAACACATCTATAATTCCAAATTCAATGTCGGTTTCTGCTCTGCTTCTTACCTAAACCCTTTAACCTATATTTCGCATAATAGGTCTGCCTAATTATTTTTCCTTATTCATTCTTCCTTGTTCCCTACAAAATGTCTTACAATGACTTCCTATATATATATATATATATATATATATATATATATATATATATATATATATATATATATATATATATATATATATATATATATATATATATATATATATATATATATATATAAAGTCATTTTACAATGATATCAAGTCAGCTTTCAAGGTTTTTACAATAATATAACAAAAATCCTGTCGGCCTCTGTGTCGGTATGCTTCCTTTCTTTGTCGGTGCTGGTGGTCTGAGTACCGGTGTAGAGTGTGAACTGCTGATGCCGGTGTAATGTCTTGCTGGTGCCATAGGATTGTAAGGTTTCCATCAATGACAAAACCTTCAATCACCTTCAATGTCTCATTGGAGTGTGCATATGCCAACAATCTCCCCCTTTGGCATTGATGGCAACACTCATGAGAAAATTCAAAAGTGTATCCAAAACTGTGAAGTCCAAAAAAAAGTTACCAAAAATGTGTGTGCTCCCCCTGAGCATATGATTCCTGTGATATTGGATTTTCTCATACCACTACTCCCCCTTTGGCATCAATGACAAAGGTTGTCAAGATGTCAATAGAGTTGTAGTCTCAACCTTGTACCTATGTGGTCACCATTTGAAAAAGATCAGCCAAAATCAAGTTTATACTATCCTTAAACTTCTTGTTGTCCTTTATAGTTGCATCTATTCTTTGAACTGTACCGGTGAGGTGCTGCATATGCTCTGCCGGTGTTCTCTGTCCCTATACAAGTGCCTCAGATATTTCCTTCCGCATGAATGCTAGATAGTCCAATCTTGAACTCGGTCTTAGTCTCAAACTTTTTGCCTTATCCACTATTCTCTCCTTTTCTCTTCCCAACTTAAGTAACTCATCCTCAAAATTTGTTATCTGTTGTTCAAAAACTAATAGTGTATCCGGTGAGTTAACAAAATTGTCTGCAAGTTTATTTATTTCATCCTATACCTTGCTCATTTGCTTATCTATATTAGTTGTTAGTAGGTTTATCTTGCATATGTCTTTATACAAAGTTTTGAACTCTTTCAGTAAGTTGCATAGTTCTGGTAGAAGTATGTCAAATTCCCTTGTACACTTCTTTATCTGATCTTCAAAGAATTTTTTCTTTTCAATTTCCATCTTATTCTTCAATGCCTCTTCCTTTATTTTCTCAATTTTCAATGTGTTCTCAGTGATGTATTTGGACAAAATGTCAATTTGACTTAAAGAATCCTTATTGTCTATGTTACAGTTAGGAGCTAGCCTCTTCAAAATTGGGATTGTGTCATCTATAGCTTTATAGGCCTGTGAACTACAATCTGTTATCCTTTTGATAGAATCTAAAAGTACTTATGTTACATTTGTTGATTTATAACCTGCTGATGAGGAACCAACATTCTAAATACCGCCAGTGGTAGAAGTAACCAAGCTTGTTGTGACCTCTGGTAGGTCTGTTTGTGTTTGCATTTCCTTAAGCAATGGTTTTTGTACTTCTCCTATTACCAGTTGTACTGTTTCCACATGAATCTGTTCCTATTCCTGTTTTGGAGCCTGTTGCTCTTCTTCTTTCCCTGTTTGTTGCTTTGTCTTAGTCTCAGTCTCTACCTGTTGTTCTTTGTTATCATCTGTCAGTTTCTCTTGTGTTTGATCAGTTTGCTCAGTTACCAGTGGCTTATTAGCCATGTCTGTCTTACCAGTTGTATCTTTATCTACCACAATGTTGATCTTTTGTGTATCAACTTCCATTGTGTATAAGACTTCAGGATTAGGATTTATATCCTCTACATCCATACTTTCAACTGTCGATTGATCTTCAGTAGTTGTTATTACCGGTGATGTAATTTGAGGCAGTGGGAGTAAGTTATCCTTTACTTTGATACTAGGAGGTCCACCAACTTTTCCTTTACCGTTGTCCTTGTCCTTCTGATATACCTTTATAGGTTTGTGGCTCATGTACTCTTCTTGATTTTCTTTTTCAACTAGGAATATATCCCATGTATTATTTGTTTCTTCAGCTACCTCATTAACTCTTCCAACCATTAAAGCAATATGCCAGTGTGCAGTAGAGAATACTGACCGGTTGGCTTCTGCAATTAAATCATCTATTTCTTTAGGTGAGTTCACTAGGTAAACAGCAAGTAACTTTTCTATTTTGATCTTCTTGTCAAGCTCTACAACATCTTGTCTTCTTGTTTCCAATCTTCTAAATAATTCATCTGGTAGTTCATCTACCACTTCCATCAAAAATTTCTTATACATGTCCATGTGCAAAATAACACTGTTTTCCACTTGTTCTTTTTCATCTGTTGTCAAAGTGTCGTACAATTTCTCTATATTCTTTAGTTTCCCTTCCTCTGTAATTTCATTTAGCAATATGTCAAGAGGGGCCATGTTTTGTTGAGTCCTCTTCTTCTTCTTTGGTGTCAACTTCTTCTTTGGTGTAGTTTTCTTAACCAGAGATCTTACTGCTTGTTGTTTCTGTCTTGTTCTCCTAGGTGAGGGTGTGGTTGCTAGTGAAGGATCTCTTTTCCTTACAACTCTTTTGAAGGTTTTAGGCATGTCATTCTCTGAAGAAGTGCCTACTAGTGATAGGTGAGTTTGAGGTTGTAAAGTTCCTAACTCTTCCTAGTGATACCGGTTTGTTTCATCATATCTTCTTTAATAGCCTTTGCCTATCTAGAACCTCTTCTCACAACTACTTCAACCTTTTTCACTCTCTTCTTAGATTGAATTTTTTTTCTATGGTCTCAGCACTACCAAATACTTCTTCCTTTGGTTCATTTGGTGCTTCCAGAAGTGCTTTAGCATAAGTTTAAATGATAAGGTCATCAGTCTCATAACCCATTTCTGTTACCCAAATTGTCCTTGGGATGACTGCTTCCATCCATATCTCATCCTTTTTTATTACAAAGCATATGTTATCCTTATACTTGTCAACAATTTTCTATGATAATCTGATTCTCTTCTTCATTTTGGCCTTTAATGCTTGAAAGTATTCATGGATATTCTTTTCCTTGTCTTCACCCATGTTATTAAATAGGCCTGATAATTGTTTACCTGCCAGTATATCAAATCCAAGTTCTTTATAGCCTTACCGGGAACCTGTTTGGTTATGTGTAGCATCAAGCATACAAGTAGATTTCCAAACCTAAAAGTTCATTTCTTATCTTTCTTTATCTTGCTTAAGTTGTCAATTAACTCATCTTTTAACCATTCACATATGTCAATTTTCACATTGTCTGTAATCATGTCATAAGCACTCTTAATGCACAAACTTGAAACTAAATTAAGTCTATTTGCATGAGTAGCTTTATACCCTAAAATCATGCTGATAAATCTCACATTAGTATCTGTTACATCATTGACTCTCAAGGACCTTTTGTCAGATGTTGCACCAGTTAGTTTAGTTACTAGGTCATTTGAGACCTTTTTAGTCTTGTATGGTCTTTTACCGGTTGAGGGTAGCCCTGTCACTGCTTTGATAGCTTCCTTGGTAATTTTGTGAATTGCATCTAACCAGAAAAATTCACCATGTACCCTGCTTAAGACTATCCTAATCACATCCTTGGGAGATTTAGGAATGCAGAGGATTTCAGTAAATCCTAGGGTCTCAATGATTTTATGTTCTGGTTTTACATTTCCGGATTCATCACATATGACAAATTTATACATTGTTTTGATCTCTTCATCTCCTAATTCCTCTATGTTGCAATGGATGTAAATTCTGGGGTCTTCAGCATAAACAACTCCTTTTGGAAATTGAGAAAAAGCACCTACAGTATCATCTTTCTTTTCTACTTCGGGAACTAATTGAAACACGGGCCTAGGGCATTTTATAACCTCGACTACAGTAGGGTTTGTTATATATTCAAGTGCGGAGGTGGATGCCATGATGATAAATACCTTTTTTTTCCTTTGGATGGATTGATTGCTGAAATGTCTTTGCCTCTTTGCTTGAAATGCTTTAGCTCTGCAAATTTTGCGCTCTTCAAATGTTTGAAATCTCGGTGAAGTGAAATGGAGCTAAAATCACAAATTTATAAAGTCTAATTGCCATCTACCACATTTAATGCATGTCGGTTAAGTAGTCACTTAACATTGTCTGTCGGTAATGAAGTAATTTCCAACTTCTTACCATTATCTGAGGGAATAATAGCATATGTCTCATTTATTGCCAAACCCTCAAAGAAGATTTTCTTCAGTTTGATGAAGAGCTTCCTGCCGATGGAGTACTACTCTATCCTATCGGTGAAGCACTGATTGGTTCTATCGGTGGAGGAGTATTCCCAACATTTAGGTCAGACTTTCTAATCCATTGTTTTGAGAATTCTTGCTTAACCTCTTCAACTTTTTCTTTTCCTTTCAAGCTAGAACTTTTGTTGTCTGTCGGTGATCCTTTACTCCTACAAAATTTTGCAATATGTCCAATCTTGTTACATGTACAACAAGTCACATTATTTTTCTGAATAGCTTTTCCATAACCTATGCTGGTTTGTGTTCTACATTCATTAGATAGGTGTCCAAATCTTCCACAAACATAACATCTTACATTCATTCTACAATTTTCAGAGTTGTGACCAACTTTGTTGCATTTTGAACATTGACCGGTGGGTGTGTTGATGTTTTGATAATTTCTAGATCTACATTGATTTTCTCTATGCCCATACTTATTATAGTTAAAGCATTTTCCATTGAATTTATAAGCATTAGGTTGCCTTACCGATTTGTTGTGATCCTGAGTGTTTGCAGTACCATTAGGTTTTTGAATCTTCAACAAGTCACCAAGTTCTTCTGAGCTTTTCTTGAATTTGTCTTTGTGTTGATTTGCAATATCCAGTTCTCTTTGTAAGATCTCTTTCTGTCTCATTAGTTCATTGGAGTCATTATGTGTATGCATCAGATCTGTCTTCAATAGGTCATTTTCATAGCTAAGTCTTGTGTTCTCATTTGCTGCATCACTTAGTCTTTTGGTCAATTCTTCTTCATTCTTCTTCCTATCTTCAGTTTCTTTGCAAAATCTCATGGTCATATCTTGCATCTCATTCTTCATTGTTATGTTCTCCAGTTTCAACTTGCTTATCTCATCATTAAGTGATTCCTTTTAATCATTCTCATTTTGCAACTTTTCACATAATTCTCTTCTCTTGTTTCTTGCAATGGTAAAATTATCTTGAAGTGATTGAATGATATCCTGAGATGCCTTTAGATCATCTTCAAGTTTGATGTTTTTCAATTTTTATGCATCATAGTTTGAGAGAGTTGCTTCTAGTTGCTTCATCAGATTTTCCATCTTTACTGGTGTCAAGATCTTCCTCAAGCTGTTAGGCTTCTAAAAATAAAGGACCAGGCTCTGATACCAATTGTTAGGATTCCCACAAATACTGAGAGCGGGGGGTGAATCAGTATCTAACCAGTAATTAGAATTTTTTAACTTAAAACATGTAGAGCATATTATAACAGTGTACCGGTATGCAAGAAATAATGCAATAAATAGAAATCAAAGCAACCACATAAGAAACACACCATAACACAATATTTTAGCGAGGAAACCCTTTGTGGGAAAAACCTTGGTGGGATTTGTGACCCACAATATTCACTTACTAGCCAATAAGAGAATATTACTTACAAGAGGAGCCTGCACATGCAGGAAGGCCAAGTGCCTAGAGCTCACTGCTCAATGGGAAGTCTCACTGACTTACAATGTGGATTATAAAAATCCAATGTCTTGTACTACTTTACAATAGCATCTATAATGCCAGATTCAGTACTGGTTTCTGGTTTGCTTCTTACATAAACCCTTTAACCTATATTTTGCATAATAGGTCTACCTAATTATTTTTCCTTATTCATTCTTCCTCGTTCCTTACAAAATGTCTTACAATGACTTCTTATATATATATATATATATATATATATATATATATATATATATATATATATATATATATATATATATATATATATATATATATATATATATATATATATATATATATAAGTCATTTTATTTTACATTGATATCAAGTCGGCTTTCAAGGTTTTTACAATAATAAATAAAATATAATATAACAAAAATCCTGTCGGCCTCTGTGCTGGTATGTTTCCTTTCTCTATCTGTGTCGGTGTAGAGTGTGATCTGCTGATGCCGGTGTAATGCCTTGCCGGTGCCATAGGATTGTAAGGTTACCATCAATGACAAAATCTACACTGTTTTCTATGCTTTCTTTATCATCTGCGGAGAATGTGTTATACAGTTTGCTGATGTTTTTCAACTTACCATCCTCTATTATTTCGCTAAGAAGTTTGTCTAGAGGAGCAATAGTCTATTTCACCTTCTTCTTCTTAGAAGTCATTTTCTTCGTCGGAGGCCTTACTACCTATTGCTTCTATCTTGCCTTTTTGGTGTAGGAGAGGGTGCCAGTGAGGGTTTTCTTTTCCTTTCAACCCTTTTAAATACTGCCGGTATATCACTCTCAGAAGAAGTTCCAACCGGTGAGAGATGAGTTTCTGGTTGAAGTTATTCCAACTCACTCTCAGTTATACCAGTTTGTCTCAGAACATCTTCCTTGATTGCCTTTGCCTGTCGGGTTCCTTTTCTTACAGTTGCTTCGACTTTCTTAACCCTTTTTCTAGATTGAATAGTACTTACTATTGTTTCAGCACTACCAAACACTTTCTTTTCTGGTTCCTTTGGAGCTTCAAGGAGGGATTTTGCATAAGTTTCTATGATGTTGTCATATGTTTCCTAGCCCATTTCAGTTACCCAAATAGTTCTAGGGATAACTACCTCCATCCAGATTTCATCTTTCTTGATCATAAAACAAATTTCTTTCTGATACTTATCCACAATAGCTTGTGACAGTCTTACTCTGGTTTTCATTTGAGCCTTCAATGCTTAAAAATACTCATTTGGTTTTTCTCCCTGTTCTCTCCCGTATTGTTTAGTAAATCTAACAGTTGTTTTCCTACCGGTATGTCAAAACCAAAATCTCTAGCACCAATACCGGGCACTTGTTTGGTTATGTATAGCATCAAACAAACAAGTAAGTTTCCAAATATGAATGTTCCTTTCTTATCTCTTTTAATCTTTCCCAGATTGTCTATCAATTCATCTTTAAGCCATTCACATATGTCTATCCTTGCATTATCATTCTATGTTGTACTGATTTCTCATCTTAGCTTGTTTACCAGATCATTAAGAGTTTCCTTTTCATCATTCTCATTCTGCATCTTTTCACAAAGTTCTCTCCTCTTGTTCCTTGCAACAGTAAATTTTTCTTGAAGTGCTTGAATAATATCCTGAGAAGCCTTCAGATCATCTTCTAGTTTGATATTCTTCACCTTTTCTGCATCATAGTCTATAAGAATTGTTTCCAATTGCTTTCTCAAGTTTTCCATCTCTACCGATGACAAAATGAGAAGCACACCATAACACAGTATTTTAATGAGGAAACCCGATGTGGGAAAAACCTCGGTGGGATTTGTGACCCACAATATTCGCTTACTGGCCAATAAGGGAATATTACTTTTACAATAGGGGCCTGCACATGCAGGAAGGCCAAGTGCCTAGAGCTCACTACTCAAATACAAAAGAAGTCACACTGACTTACAAAAATGATTATAAAAATCCAATGTCTTGTACTGCTTCAGATTAGCATCTGCTATGCCAGGTTCAGTACCAGTTTAAGCTCTGCTACATACATAAACCCTTAACCAGTAATTCGCATATTAGGTCTGCATAATTTCGCCTATATCCTTATTGAAAAATGATCTACAATGATCTCATACATATATGAGTCATATTACAACTCTCCATGTCGGCTTACAATGATTTAACAATTAATTACAAAATACATTTTAAACAAAATTGAAGTCGGCCAAGGTGTCGATATCCTTCCTTTCACTGTCGGTGTTTTGTATGCCGATGTAGAGTCTATCAGTGTCGGTGCTGGTATCTTTGTCTTGTTGGTGTCATATGATTGCAAGGTTGCCATCAATGACAAAACCTTCAATCACCTACAATTTCTCATTGGAGTGTGCATTTGCCAATAGTGATGAGCATCATCGGTCCAACCAAGGCAATCAGATAAGGTCTCCATGAGAAATATTGAAGTATATCCAACTGATGTCTCTAGTAGAGGGTGTTCTCTGAATCCCTATGTCTAATATCAGTTGTATAACTATAAGCATATGGCTGCTTGTCAACAAGATCAACATGAATAATCAGCCAAAAGATAGCTATGTGCTCTCAAGCCCATACTTGGAGCAATGTAATCCCGCATCCAATGGACTTATGTCCTAGATATACATATTATGCATCTGATGATATAAAGTGGCCAGTAAGAAAGGACCCCAAGCAAAAACACGTCTATGTACAATCATATCATGGATTACATGACCCCGTCTGACTGGAAATCCATGTGTCCTCCTATCGGGAATCAGAGGACCTGCTACTATACTACACAGAACTATAGTGAGGTCATCATAATCCATCTGCTCCCACGATATCTCATAACGGCCTCGTATCTGCAAATCTTGCTCAGAGCACTCAAATAGATCACACAAACCTCTGATACCATCTTTGCAATTAAATGTCACTCTAGCACCATAGATGAGAATATGAAGAATATGCCAGATGTCCTCCAGATTAACTAATTCCTCTCTAGTGGGTAAATGAAAAGAACAATTCTCCAAGTGCCATCGCTCAACTAAAGTAGTGATTATGGCCCTATTGGTCATAACCTTTGGAAGATACAAGATATGATATAATCCCAAATGTCGGACTAATGCTACATCCTCAACAAGTAACTCATCTTGACAATTGAGACCATCAGGTCTCGTATGTCTGCCTATCAAAACATGGAAATTCTCCTGCAAGTGAAATGCAAGAAAATGTTAGCTAATCTATTCGCACGACAAAAATCAACTCATATTTTGGAAAAAACACAACATTAACAAATGCAAATCAAATATCATGCTGATAGTCAAGTGTGAATTACTAAGCACATATGTGAATCAATAATGACAAATGTGCATCATTAATGTCAATTGCATACTATTTAAGACAATTGTGCATTTACAAAGACAAGTGTGAATCAAAACAATGAATGTGAATTATTAAGAACAATTGTGTATCAATAAAAGCAATTATGTATCAATTGATATACAAGTGCGAATCATTTAATATTTTGAGCTCTGAGCAAAATTTGAAAAATTGAGCACAAACAAGAAAAAATGAATATTTTTTTTAGAATATGCACCATGCCGCCTGTATATGGTGAAAATGGATAACAATAATAACAATATTGAAAGGCTAAATGAATTCAACCACAAAACCCTAGCCTAACAACAACAAAGATCCACCATAACATATGAAGATTACCTAAGACAATGCAAATCAAATGAAATCACAAAGATTATACCATCACATGTCCAATAGGGTTTTTGATCTCCATTCTTCCTATCTCCATTGATCTTGCTTGATATATTTGCTCTCAGATTTTATATGCACAAGAGCTCAACAAAGAACGGAATGTGGTTGCAAGTAGGATCGTAGTGTAGTGGAATCCTCCAAATTGTCAATTAGGGTTTGATAATGAAGAAGGCATCTCCTTAAATAGAAGACACAATATGAAATGGAGGGATAAGATTGAGAGGTGTAAAAGGAGGTCGGCTAAGATTAGAAGGTAGGTAGAAGAAATAATAAAATAATGAAAGGGGTAGGTAGTGTATGAATTAAGAGATGAATGACATGTGTCATGTGTAGAAAAGGCTAATGAATTAATTAAATAAATAAAGATTTATTTAATTAATAGAAGAAGTAGGATAATTAAATAAATAAGAATATTTATTTAATTTAGGAAAAGGATAATTTAAATAAATAAATGTATTTATTTAAATGAGAAATAAGGCTAGAAGAGGATAAATGAATTAATTAAATAAATAAAGATTTATTTAATTAATAGAAGAATTAAGCTTAGATAATTAAATAAATAAAATATTTATTTAATTAGACATGACAATTTTAGGTGTCTACATTTTGCCCCTCTTTGAGACAATGTGGCTTGTCGCGTTGTTTCAAAGAAGATAAGATGAACTGATACAAAGTTGCCCCAGAATGGGAATGATATGCCCCCTCGAAAGATTGGATGAAAATGTCTAAAAAGATTGCAGACGATCTCTCGATAAGAAAGAAAGGCTAGAATGGATTGACCGGATAAATTGACAAAGTCACGGGATAAAGAAGACTGACTCGGGAAATGAAGGCGAGGGGTAGTCTATAAGATAGACCACGGGGGAAAACACATCCTCATTGTCATCCACGCATCCACAAGGGCATATTGCAGAGCGAAAAAAGAACAGGAGCAGTCAGCAGCGATGGCTTTCGTGCATAGATTCGACTTTGTTCGCCGATTTCAGAGGCCAGCAGAGGCAGGAGAGCCGGTAAGTACCACCAAACCTCCTCGTACTTTGATGCATTTAATTTTGTCATTAATGCATGTCGAATAGGGCAATAAATGCGCTTAGACTAGGGTCCAAAAAGCGTCAAAAAATGTCCAGGTGCGTCTATGTCCGCTAGGCGCGTCTGTGTTTGTGCCAGGCGCGTTTGTGTCTGGACCCGCGTCTGCGTTAAATGCGGTTGCGTCTGTGCTGTTCAGGCGCGTTTGTGCCAAGAAGGCACGTCTGTGTCAAAGAGGCGCGTCTATGCAGAGCATAGGCACGTCTGTGTCCATCAGGCGTGTTTGTGTCAGACAGGCGCGTCTGTGTAGTCTTTAAAAGCATTTGCGTCATGTAAGCGCGTTTGCGTTTGAAAAGTATGAATTTGCATCTTCTAGGTCAAATCGACAGTTCTGTGATGAACATACGCTGTCGATTGGATAAGCTGCTGAGAGGATACACTTAAGCAGGTCCTCTAGGAAGACTAGGATAGATCAAGGCACTTTGTGATGAACAGTGAGTACCAAGATAGAGTACTTTGTGATGAACAGGGAGTACTGAAATACGAGCAGCACTTTGTGATGAACAGGGAGTGCAAATGTGAATAACACTTTGTGATGAACAGTGAGTGTCACACACGTAGTACTTTGTGATGAACAGGGAGTACCACTAGAATAAATAGCAACACTTTGTGATGAACAGTGAGTGTCACTAAGATAGATAGCAATATGCATTTGGATAAAAAGTAGCATTTTGTGATAAACAGTGAATGCCACTATGACTGACATGATTGATTTGCTTGACTGCAGGAGTATTTGCCAATGTTAGAGTCACGAGAGAGATTCCCGTCGACGTAGAGGTTGCGACCTGAGTTGTCATTTCAGGATAGAGCTGCCATCGAGGAGATGGGTCTGAGACATATATTGTATGTGCCTGAGTTTCGGGCAAACATTGGTTTGCTGACTGCGCTGGCTGAGAGATGGCACTTTGAGACGTGCACATTCCATTTGCCGATGGGTGAGATGACAGTCACCCTTGAGGATGTGTACAAGATATTGCGGATACCGATCGATGGGGAGTTGATCTCATACGATCGAGATGGCGACAAAGAGGCCCTGAGACGAGTATTCCAGGACCCTGGATTGGAGATGAGGGTAGGACACGTGGCTTGGGATACCATGACAGCCACAGGTTTAGCATTGTCGGCGGTGACCGGAGGAGCTATCAGTGGTTTCCTGTGTCCAGATAGGGTGACACGGAGTTTGGTTGTGGGCTGGGGGGGAGCACTGGAGACGCTGATGACACAGCATACCAGATATGCCTGGGGACCGTGTGTGCTGGCACACTTGTACTATGAGCTGCATCAGTTTGTGTATCATGGATCAGTTGGATTGGGCTGCGGGGTGACACTATTGTAGGTTTGGGCTTATGAGCATCTGCCAGTGACGAGGCCGATACACTTCAGAGGCAGGGGACATGGATGTAGTTTTGTGCACCTGTATAACATGATCACCTCGCAGCCACGGATTGGTAGGTTGGAGCATTGGCGGCGAGTGATTGATGATATTGATGAGGTCATATGGCGACCTTATCTAGGTTGCGAGGAGTGGGAGGATGATGCAGTGGAGCTGTCCTACACCTTCCGGAGCAGGTACCTGATTGGGCGGACGCCCTATGTGCTGGAGAGGCAGCTGGTGGATAGGGTTGGTTGACAGTTTGGCTGGATTCAGAGGATGCCGCGGGGCTCAAGCATGTATGCCCGCACCATCAGAGATCAGGCACAATTTGGGCCGCTACTATCGTATGATCAGGCAGTGACACAGCTAGTGGAGATGCTACCTCTACCCTGGGACATGTGGCCAGAGATCGAGGATGCCGGGATGGATGCAGAGTATACAGCGTATTGGGCAGAGCATCCATTCCCACGATTGACAGATCCAGGGGAGCTATTGGATGGAGATGGAGGTGGGGACGATGATGATGATGGTGGAGGTGATGGGGGTAGAGGCCGACGGAGGCGGAGGGGAGTAGTGGGAGAGAGGCGAGTTGCACCTCGGAGGGAGGGTGGGGAGGAGAGGCAGGCTCGGGTGGTGAGGGGTCGTGGTGGATTACCCTTACAGGTACCAGCAGCACAGGGTCCCAGGCAGGTTCAAAGACAGGGACAGGTACAGGGACAGGTGCCAGTACAGGTATAGGAGCAGAGACGGAGACAGGGACAGGTACATGGATAGGTACCCGTACAGGCACCAGTACGGGTACAGGTACAGGAGCAGACACCCGCAGAGGAGGAGCCACAGGCAGAGGCAGAGGGGGCTGACCCAGAGGAGGATGAGTTGATTGAGCTCAGGGAGATCTGTCAGGGCCAGGCAGATGAGATACAAGAGCTGGAGAGGGAGAGAGATCGACTCAGGATGAGGCTTAGAGATACTGAGTGGGAGAGAGATCAGGCTATCCAGCGCTATACAGAGGCTGAGACAGCGCTGAGGGCAGGGAGACAGGCAGCAAAGGACACAGGGGCAGGATATGCATATGTCTTGCAGGACGGAGAGGAGATAGGGTACTGGAGGGACCTCTACTATGGTGCAGTACCAGCAGATCAGTGGGCGAGGAGCTTCCATAGACCGTCGCATACAGCGACAGCTACGGGAGGGAGTCAGAGGAGGCAGGCATCTAGTGGTGGGGTCATGGGTCCTCCACCACCACCAGATAGAGGAGAGAGGCAGTGTGATCCTGGGGCGGGTCCCTCAGGGGCTCAGATTCCACCAAGACCAGGCGGCTCCGAGGGAGGGAGTTCATCATAGCCATAGAGGGCTCCCATTGTATCAGTGTTGTACCATTCTTTTTGTATTGTAGACACCTGCGGGTGATTGTAGCCATATGTATTTTTGACATCATTGTATCATGACACTTATGATTATATATATGAGATGATTCATTTTTTTGCGGCAGCTATATGCATGTGTACCTATGTGATGAGATGTTCTTATGTGATGCTTATGATATGGATACAAATATGTATATGATGCAATGCAATATAGTTTGTTCTTTTGTGTTTTATATGCGTATGCATGATGCAAATGTAAATGTATGTAATGCAGATGAATATGATAATGCAAATGTAAATTGTGCTAATAGGTGTTGTGTGCAGGATGTGATGCAATTGTGATATCTTTATGTATATATGAAATGTTTATATGTGGTAATGCAGGTGCAACTACATGAAATGCAAATGTTTTTGGTGTGTCATTATACTCAGTCATGTGATAGTAGGCTACACAGACTTAAGAAGGATGATGGAAGTCAATCAAGAAAGGGGGATGAAAGACAAAAGATATGAAAGTGAAAGAGCTTCTTGTGCGTTATCATCATTGAGCTTTATTATGGCAAGTAGGTTATGACAATCGAGGCATTTGTTTGACCTAGAAAGTCATTGTACCTGTTTGCATGGAGATAAGACAGTCACAAACAAGGAATGCCCCAATTCACACTAGACTCACAGTGTCCTCATATCCTTGGACAAGTCATAGCATTACTAAGAGACAATCTATAGACAGCAAATACAAATAGGTGACGATACCCCATCCTCGCCTTTCTAGTCAAAGACATCCTGGAGATAAAATCTCTAGTCAGAGACATCCCGAAAAAGCTAAAAGACATGTCACCAGAAAGATAAAATCAAAAGAAAACCAAGACTCGACACCAACATCCACTGTAGTCCTCAAGTTTAGTGTCTCTTGTCACTTGTATAAGTCTTATTTGATTGTGGTCACAATGTTTACTTTCACAGAATGGATAGATAGCACTAAACCATAATGTTTTCTGAGTCTGTTGAAAGATTTGATTTGTTGAAGCCCCTCGTTGCTGTTGTGTCTCATCTGAAACTGATTGAATCCATGAAACTGATACTTTATTGCAGAGAAGATGAAGCTTTATTGTGGACTGTGATGCAGATGCTGCTTTATTGCGGATTGTGCGCGGATAGACTGAAGGAAGCTTGAAGAAACTGTACTCCTCGAAACATGTGATGTTCTCAGTTCCACACCCATTACTAGACGTAGGATTTGCCTTAGCCACAAATAGGGTCTGATTTGTTATGGATGGAAAGGGATGTGAAAAGGGAGGTTTATTATGAATGGCTAACCAATCTTAGGTAGATCAATAACAAGCCATGATGGGAATGGGTAAGTTTATTATGAACGAATAGGTTGTGAGTGTGTGCAAAGTGAAATGATGAAAGAGAATCCTAAAGGAGGGAGGAGCAATGTCTCTACGCATGGCGCTAGTGACCCAGTTTTCACCATGGTACTTGCCCAGGGTGCCACTGAAGTGGTTTTCACCGTTGGACGAAATTATTTCTCTTTACTTTTTTTGATTTTTTTTTAATGTTTTTTGTGTCACAAGGCGCCTATTTGCCAGGTTTTCACCAAGTAACGATTTTTTTGTTTTTTAAATTTTTTTGTATTTTTGAATTAGGATAATCCGAAAAGCTATGTGTAGAACCTATGAAGGTGCATGTTGTTGATAGGATCCTCCAAAGGTTCACCTTTTGTAGTTGAGAGCTGATATGCACCAGATCCATATGCTACTATAATAATGTAGAGACCAAGCCAGTTTGGTTCGAACTTGCCCTTCTTCTCTCTGTCTTGCTGATTCTTGGGATTTTCTCTGAGAACCAAGTCACCTACCTCAAATGTGCGAGGCTTGACTTTGTGATTGTATTTGTGACTCATTCATTGTTGGTAAGCCTTGAGATGATTAAAAGCAGTTTGTCTCCGTTCATCCAGCAGTTCTAGTTCTTGTAAGCGAGAGACTCTGTAATCTTCATCAGTGATGATGTCTTGCAAAGAGACCCATAAAGAGGGTAACTCGACCTCAATAGGCAAGATGGCTTCAGCACCATAAACAAGTGAATAGGGTGTAGCTCCTGTAGGTGTGCGGTAGGCCCAAAGTGCAGGATTGAGTTGGATATGCCAATTACGGCCAGCGTCGTCGACTGTCTTTTTGAGGATTTTAAGGATTGTTTTATTAGATGCCTCATCTTGGCCATTACCTTGGGGGTAATATGGTGTGGAGAAATGATGGGAAATATGGAAGCGATCACAGAGTTCACGAACATCCTGATTTTTGAAGGGACGCCCGTTATCAGTAATAATGGAAATAGGAATACCATATCGGCATATGATATAGTTAAGGATGAATGTAGCGATCTATTTTCCAGTAACTTGCGTGAGAGGCACGGCTTCAATCCATTTTGTAAAATACTCTGTGGCAGTGATAATGAATTTATGACCATTGGAGGAAGGAGGGTGAATCTTGCCTATGAGATCGAGTCCCCACTGACAAAAGGGCCAAGGAGACGCAAGTGGCTGTAGTTCTTGTGCTGGCGCATGTATGAGGTCTCCATGAATTTGACATTGCTTACATTTCTTGACAAACTGATATGAGTCTTTTTCCATATTGGGCCTGTAATATCCAGTCCTAATGAGTTTCTTGGCCAAGGTAGGACCACTAGCATGTGGACCACATATCCCTTCATGCACTTCACGTAACGCAATCTGAGCTTCGTCGCTTTCTAGACATCTAAGAAGAGTGCCATCTAGACCTCGCCGGTATAGGATATCAGCTAAAATGACATATCGAGAGGATTGGCAAATGAAGGTGCGGCGTTGGTTATTTGATAGATCAGGAGGTAGGATATTGTCGCGAAGGTATGTGAAGATGGAACCATATAACTGGGATTCGGGACCAACAACGCATATCATTTCAGTAGGAGTGATCTCATATGAAGGAACCAACAGGTTATCCACCAAGAACTCATAGTGGGTCTCATTTGAAGGTAAATCGATCAGTGAAGCAATTGTAGCCATGGCATCTGCAGTACGATTCTGCTCTCTTGGTATCTGCTCAAAATCTATCTTTGTGAAGTGTTGTTTCAAATCATCCACCATTTGCTTGTAAGGCAGTAATTTTTCATCTTTTGTTTGGTAATCATCAGTTGCTTGACAGATGACAAGTTGGGAGTCTCCAAAAACACGAAGTTCCTGAATCTTCCATTGAACTGCAATTCGTAATCCTGTTGTTAATGCCTCATATTCCGCTATATTGTTAGTGCAAGGAAATGATAAGCGGTATGATTTCGGTATAGAATCCCCTTGAGGAGTTATAAAGAGGATGCCATCTCCTGCCCCATGCTGTGTATATGAGTCATCAAAGTATAGTTGCCATGGCTTTGCATGTGATATTGTTAAAATGGATTCATCTAGAAATTCTGAACTTAGAGGAACATCATCAATCATGGGGGCATCTGCTAATTGATCTGCGATGGCTTGTCCTTTTATTGCTTTTCTAGTCCACATACTCGATGTCGAATTCACTAAGGATCATTACCCATTTGGCCAATCGCCCAGTAAGTGTTGCTTTATTGAGAAGGTATTTCAATGGATCTATCCTTGCAACTAACTTAGTCTTATGAGTAAGCATGTAGTGTCGTAATTTTTGTAAAGCAAAGACCACGGCGAGACATGCACGCTCGATTGGTGTGTAGTTTAGCTCATATCCCACCAATGTGCGACTAATATAGTATACGGCTTTTTCCTTGCCTTCAGCAATTTGTTGCACTAAGAGTGCCCCCAATGCTGTTGGAGTAGCTGAAATGTATAATAATAGTGGTTGATCTGGAACTGGTGGCATCAGAACTGGCGGATTTAGAAGATAATCTTTGAGTGTCTGGAAAGCCTGTTGACAGTTGTCATCCCATTTGAATTTGATATTTTTATGTAGCAGGTGTTGAAAAGGATTACACTTATCTGCAAGTTGTGCTATGAATCTTCGTATAGACTGGAGTCGCCCTTGTAAGGATCGAAGTTGACTGATATTTCTGGGTGGCGGCATGTCCAAGATAGCCTTGACTTTTGCTGGATCGGCTTCGATTCCTCTTTTGGACACAATGAATCCTAGGAGCTTCCCAGAGGTTACTCCAAAGACACATTTCTTGGGATTTAATCTTCCTTTGTATTTTTCCAACCGATCAAAGACGACTGAAAGTATGTCCAAATGTGTATTTCTGTCTACTGATTTACCCAAGAGATCATCAACATAATCTTCCACAGTTATGTGCATGAGATCATGAAAGATAGTGGTCATTGCTCTTTGATATGTAGCACCTGCATTTTTCAGCCCAAAGGGCATGACGTTCCAGCAGAAAGTTCCCCAAGGACAAGTGAATGATGTTTTGTGTTGATCTTCGGGTGCAATTCTGATTTGATTATAACCAGAAAATCTGTCCATTAATGATAACATTTCGTGACCTGCTGTGAGATCAATAATCAAGTCAATATTTGGTAATGGGAAGTCATCTTTTGGACAAGCTTTGTTGATGTCTCTGAAATCTGTACATGTTCTGATACTACGATCTAGTTTACTGACAGGTACTAAATTGGAGATCCATTCAGGATAATCAATTGGGCGTATGAATCCGACATCGAGTAACTTCTCCAGCTCTGCTTTGACTAGTAATGCCACTTGTGGATGCATTTTTCTTAATTTCTGTTTCACTGGCTTTGCCCCCGGTTTGACTGTCAAATGATGCATTACCAAATCCGGATCCAGTCCAGGCATATCAGCGTATGACCATGCAAAGTTGATTTGTCATTCCTTGAAGAAATTTATGAACTGTGACCTTTCGGACTCTGTCAATGATTTAGCCAGGAATATGTTGTGTGGAACCTCTTCCGTACCAATGTTTGTTTTGATAGTCTCCTCTACCAGCATGGATGACTTTTCCTCATACGAGGCTGGGAGAATGTCGAGCCTTCCATCTTCGGGTGCCTCAGAGAGGTTTTCACCCTCAGATACGTCCTTTCTTTTTACTTTTTTGGGATCAGATAGCGCCACCGTGTGGTTTTCGCCATAAGACCCTTGATTTGTTCTTATTTTCACATTTTTGCGACTAGAAGGTCCGACACCCTCACCAAAATATGCCATGTTGTTGAGTTCTATAGTGTATCCTGCTTTATGGTCTCCAAGGGGAAGATCATCTCATATGCCTAGATAATCAATGAAAGCTTCATCCTTTTGGAATGTATCCAACTGTGCAGGTCCTTCATGATCCCAGTCAATGAGTTGGTGGTGAACAAGGGGAAGGCCTTTAATGTTTTCAGAGTTTGCAGGGTTAAGAGTGAAGATGTGGTTATATTTGGGTATGTCAAGGTAATTATCGAGGTCATCAATGGCACTCTCCTCATCAGTCTCGATCACGAACGAATCCAAATTATCATCACTAGTAGCGCATTCCGGAACAGGTGTTCTCATCCTATGTGATTTCAACCTAGAACCTTGAGACAAGGACTGTATAGACTCCTCATGGGTTGTTTCTTGACCAATTCTGAATTTGTTATAAAACTCGTCCTCTTCTGTGGGTTCATCTGGCTCTCTGAATGTCTCAGTGAGCTCATAGTCACTGGAGGATTTGTCTGAACCCCATTCCCATTCGTTGGAGTCTGTGGAATAGCAATCCTCTTGTTGAATTTTAGCAATTTTGATTCGTGATGCCTCTTCTGTCCTTTTAGTGTGGATCTTGGAAGTCAGAAAACCAAGTCCCTTCGAGCGTTCCCTTTTTATAGTCAATTCAGGTTGTAAGGGCTCCATAATGCCTTCTTTTCGTAACCCAAGAGGGCTTTTCCCATCATACCCGAATTTTTGTAGAATCTTCAAGCCTTTGCCATATTTCTCACAGGGTATATTGATCTGATCTTGTGTGTCATCTTCAATATCTTTGTAGAGCATTTTGTATAGACCTTCCTCTTCCAGTTCGCCCCATCTTTGAAAGGTAGTAGGATCCCATTTGAATACTATGATTGATATTTGCTTGTTAGGATGTGGTCTTCCATATTCTTTTGGAGAGCTCATGACTTGTCGTAAATACATGGTTTGATTTAAAGTGTATTCTTCCATGCCTTTGTCCTAAAATCTGCCTTTAAGTTCACCCTATTTTGATGTCGAAGGTTTTAATGACTCAGGGTCAATGTATGCCGAAGAAGGAACAGCTTCACGATTACTGGGAATGATGGTTTCCGTATGTGATCTCAGGTTATTACAATATATGAACGGATTAGGATCGCCGTTAACTGTTACTTCGACTCCATTGTGAGGAAACTTAACGCATTGGTGATATGTCGATGGGACTGCTCTCATTTCATGAATCCAAGGACGTCCTAGCAATATATTATAAGTGAGGTCTAGATCTAGGACTTGACAAACCACATCCTTTGTAACTGGCCCAATTCTTAGAGGTAAGGTGACTGCGCCCTTGGATGAGCGCTCTTCATCATCATATGCCTTGATGGTGATTTGATTTGTTGAATTCACCGCTTTATCGGAATATCCCAATTGTTTAATGGTGCTCAATGTACAAATGTTTAGACCAGCTCCTCCATCTATCAGGACTCGCTTTATTTGATGTTTGTGTATGAAGGCTTCAATATGTAATGGTGCATTATGTGGCTGACTTACGGAGGCGTCATCGGCTTCTGTGAAAGTAAGGGAGTGTGGAATGGAAAGGTATCCCACCATGGCTTGAAACTGGTCCACGTTCAGATCAGTAGGAATGACAGTATCTCTCAAGATTTTGTCAAGAATAGCTTTATGAGTGGGGGATATGCGTAAGAGCTCAAGGATGGAGATGAGCGCGGGTGTCTTCCCTAATTGTTCTACAAGGTCATACTCAGGTTTGGTAGATGAAGAAGCGGTGTTTTTAGTTGAAGCACCTGGCAAAGTAATTTTACCTCGACGAGTTGTAACATGACATTCAGAGGTAGGCTCGGAAGAAGATCCAACACCTTTTAGGACAATCTTGGGTCACTGAGGAGGATTCTAAGGGTTTTTGTTCTTGATGGTAATAGTAGAGATATGATTGTCCATCGAGATATGATTGATAGTTGAATCATAGTTGTAAGGTGCTCTAGTATAGTTGGCTTGATCATCTGTGACTTTATCTTTTCCCTTGTTGTGCTTTGGGAATGGTTCCTTAAACATCTCGTGTTCTTGATTGGATGAATGTCCCTCAATCTCAATATCACCTCTATCAATGAGATCTTGCACAATATTCTTCAATCGATGACAATTACCTGTCTTATGACCCTTGCTCTTATGAAATTCACAATACTCATCATCATTCCACCAATTTGGTTTAACCTTTGGTTCATATGGAGGAAAATCTGGAACTGTGATTACCTTGTTTGCCACCAGCTTTTTGAAGACTGACTCAAGTGGTTCTCCCAATGGAGTGTACTTCCTTCATGATCTAGAAGTTGTTTGAGTATTCACTTGATTGTTTGTAGAACTTGATCCTGAAAAGATGAATTTGGGTTGCACCATGTTGGCATCAACAACACCATCATTGATTGTGTTCTTGTTTTTATTCCAAAATCTTGGCTTGTCTTTTCCTTTAAAGTCATCTTTGTTTTCCTTGAATATTTTAATGACTCCTTGTTCAATTAGAACCTTTTCTGTCGCTAAGCTTTTTTCAATGACATCCTTGAAGGTGGACAAACAAGCTTTCCTTAGATCATAACCAATGTCTTTGTTAACATTTTGTGTGAACATTTCTACCATTTGTTTTTGTGGAATTTCACAAGAGCATCTGCTAGCTAGATTTCTCCATCTTTGTAAAAACGATGCAAAAGATTCTCCCTCTTTTTGCTTGGTGTTGCACAAAGTAGTGACTGATATGTCTGTCTCTATGTTGTAGGAGAAATGTTGAATAAATGCCTCTGCTAAGTCACCCCATGACTTAATTCCAGGTGGGAGTTGGGAGAACCATTCCATAGCTTGATCGCCTAAGCTTTGTGGGAATAATCTCATCAAATATGTCTCTTCTGAAGCTACTTCAATGCAAGCTGTGAAAAACTATCTTATGTGTGCCTTAGGATCCCCTTTTCCTCTATACTTGTCAAATTTAGGCGTCACAAAATGTGTAGGAAATGGAGGCATTGGAATGCTCTTGTCAAATGGATAAGGACATATGTCTCTCATTGTGTATGTTGGCTTCGGTGTATTTATGTCCTCCATTTTCTTTTGTAAGTCCCTTATTTGTTGCTCCAAATTGCTCTTAGGTGGAGACCGACTTCTTGGACCATACCCCATGTTTGAGACACCAATTTGAGGAGGAGCTTGTTACATATATGGATGATATTGATCATACACATGTTCATATGGAGGAGGTCTATAATGATGCTACATATATGGAGCACTTGGTATAGATTCATGTTGAGGAACACCATATCTATTTTGCGCATGTATACCATATTCTACAGGCATGTCTTGTTCTATTGTATTGCCCCCAAATTTGACATGAGGTTTCCTTGTGTCCAAATTTTGAGCATGCCTTGGAATATCCCATTGTTTTGGTGGTTGATCCTTAGCTTGAGTATGTGATTGAGCATTTCTGTCTGCATACGACCTCCATAATGGTCTGCGAAGGTAAGTATCATATGCTTGACCATGTGTATGTGGGATCTCTGGTTTTTGAAGCAAAGCTAATGGTGATTCAGGCACCATATATGGTCCTCTATTTCCTCCACTATTAGGTCTCCTTTGATCCATGTTGGAGTGAGTTTGTTGCAAAGGTCGGTTTTCCATTATTTGAGACATGTCAAAATCATGAGGTATCTTGGCTCCACTTTGTGCCATCATGTGTAAGAAGTATTGTCTATCTCTCCTCATTATTTCCTCAACCAGTCGATTGAAATGGGGATTCATAATGGAATCTTCCACATCTGCCGAATGTATTGATAAGTTGTCCAAATTGTCATTGTGTGTAGCATTGTTGTTTGTAGTGTCCATGTTCTCAACATTTGGAATGTTTCTATAGACATCCATGTCCGGCAATGTAGTGTGATCAGTATTGAAAAATAAATCATTGTCATACTCATAAGAACTCATGTTTGCGGACTCTTAAGCCTCTTTAGTTTCTCTCCTAGATTTTTGAAGACGGGTTTCAACCATGAACTAGGTATTGACCAAGATGTGTAAGACTAGATGAAAATGGAAAAAGTATGGAAGACCAAGAGTTGTATGGAGTGTAAATGAATCTGAGGTGTACTTGCAAATGTCCAAGGTGTAAGACCAAGTATGTATGTAGTAGAGTAGGTGTGACTTCCAAAGAGAGGATAGTTTCTCTTGATGAGGTAAGCTAACCTTGACTCTAAGTAAAACCAAATGAGACCCAAAGGTAAGAAACCTTGATGAGGGACCACTTAGCAAAGTGTTGTTGTATGTAGAGTGTTGACAAAGTATGATGAGGACAAGCAAGTGATCTTTTGACTCAAGTTTAGACAAATATGAATGTAAAATGAGCTGTGAAGCAATGGTGGACTATGTGAGACCCAAGGACAGGTTGAATGCTAGATGAAACCTTGAAGAAATGACCTAGGAAGCTCAAGTATTCCGAAACTGATTTCTTTTGTTTGCTGGATTGTGAAATTTCCGCGCAATTTTGAACACAGACGCGACTGTATACTTCACAGACGCGGTTTCCAGACACAGACGCTACTCTGTTTAACCCAGACGCGCTTCTGATATTTTCTTGTTTATGTTTGTTGGACTGTAAAGATTTTTGCAATTCTGGACACAGACGCGACTGTATACTGCACAGACGCTATTCTGCCCTTCACAGACACGTTTATATGACTCAGACGTGGTTAAAACAGACACAGACGCGTTTCTGTAAAATTTGTGCAATTTTTTCCAATCTATGAAGTCATTTTGTTGTGACCAAATCTGACTGTTTGACTGTTTTTCGTGACAAGAGGACACAATGCTGATGAGGACTCAATGTTTGCAAGTGTTTAGACTCCAAAATGACTCCAAGAAAAGTGTGTTGTTTGATGTAAAAATGTTTTGCATACACTTGAAGACACAAAAGACACAATGTTTTGTTGTTTGGTCTTGAAAGTTTGAATGTTTAACATAAGTCAAGCACAATTCTTATGGCTGGCCAAGACAATAGTTGTTGATCCCACATGGGGTTTTACCCCTGAGGCTACACTATTCAGAGTGGATACTTAGATGCTTGACCTCACTGGCTCCACCCTCGGCACTCACTTCTCGAGTCAGCCAAGCATCAGTCCCCATGAAAACTCCCCATGGCAAACTTTGTATCTCTACTAAGAACCGTATGTGTGTGGGCCGCTACCAGAGGTCTGACCTCCTGCCCCAACAACTAGAAGGATTTGGGCCTCTAAAACAAAATGGTGCTAGTAAGGGCATCCGCTCGTGTGGCCATACATGCGGCACTTTCAGCTCTGTAAATACAGAAGGCTCCCAGCCGGTAGGGGTTACGCCCTACAACTGATCAAATAAATTTGATCAAACGGGTTTATGGGGAGACATAGTGTCGGTATGAACTAATCAACACACGTTATTCATAGTTTTCACCATGAATACATTTGATTATAGTGGTTCGGATGAGGTGGGTTTTCCTCGCTACCACTTGGGTCATTCTCTTCTCACTAGTAGTCCTAATGACCACACGGGAAGACAGGCCCTCTAAAGATTAAACAAAAAGAGCCTATTGCTCAAGACACAAAAGACAATGATTCAATTTTAGTGCACCAATGGAAGTGTTTGCTAGTCTATGAAAACAAGGCACACAATAAAAATCAAAAACTCTTGCCAAGGACCTACAACAAAGAGTTGTTAGTAGTTTGGGTTGTTTGAAATAATCACCCCTTCTTGCAAGCACACAAGTTAGGTAAATTTTAAAACCCAAAAGACTTTGTGAAAATAGGGGCCTTCAACCAAACGATTTAGCTTCCAAGACAAGCTGCATCAATTGTGTTAGCTAGATCTGAAAATGTTAGTCCAAAAATAAACCAGATCTGAAACCCTGAATTCAAAATCTGAAAACTGAATCACTAAAATTTCAAAATTTTGGAACAGGTAATACACAGACGTGATTACCCCCTACGTAGACGCGATTCTGAGACACAAACGCGGTTCTGTTAGACATAGACACGAGTAAAAATCACAGAGGCTCTTTCCCAACACAGACGCGGGTAAAAATGACACAGATGCGCTTCTGTAACACAGACGTGCCTCCCTGGAACCTGCAAAATGAAATATTGACAAAACACAGACACGGATCCAGTTGTCGCAGACGTGCCTGAAAATCAAAAACGTGATCCGAAAGTGCGCAGACGCGAAAATACCGAAAATGCTGCCGAAAATGTCCGATCTGCAACTTCAAAAACACAAGATCTGCAACAAGGAGGTTAAATGCAAAGGGACAGGAGTCCCACCGGGCGTGCCAAAATGTATATGGTGAAAATGGATAACAATAATAACAATATTGAAAGGCTAAATGAATTCAACCACAAAACCCTAGCCTAACAACAACAAAGATCCACCATAACATATGAAGATTACCTAAGACAATGCAAATCAAATGAAATCACAAAGATTATACCATCACATGTCCAATAGGGTTTTTGATCTCCATTCTTCCTATCTCCATTGATCTTGCTTGATATATTTGCTCTCAGATTTTATATGCACAAGAGCTCAACAAAGAACGGAATGTGGTTGCAAGTAGGATCGTAGTGTAGTGGAATCCTCCAAATTGTCTATTAGGGTTTGATAATGAAGAAGACATCTCCTTAAATAGAAGACACAATATGAAATGGAGGGATAAGATTGAGAGGTGTAAAAGGAGGTCGGCTAAGATTAGAGGGTAGGTAGAAGAAATAATAAAATAATGAAAGGGGTAGGTAGTGTGTGAATTAAGAGATGAATGACATGTGTCATGTGTAGAAAAGGCTAATGAATTAATTAAATAAATAAAGATTTATTTAATTAATAGAAGAAGTAGGATAATTAAATAAATAAGAATATTTATTTAATTTAGGAAAAGGATAATTTAAATAAATAAATGTATTTATTTAAATGAGAAATAAGGCTAGAAGAGGATAAATGAATTAATTAAATAAATAAAGATTTATTTAATTAATAGAAGAATTAAGCTTAGATAATTAAATAAATAAAATATTTATTTAATTAGACATGACAATTTTAGGTGTCTACACCGCCTATCCTAGCTGATCTCTAGTATGTACGCACCCGATCAGAAAGATGCAACCTTTCTCTATGACCCACCATGAGGCTTTGAACTCGCAGGAAGGCTCGAAAAGAACTAAGAACTCAAGACAATCAAATGAATGCAAATGAGCTAAATTAAAGGGCCTAATCACTATTTATAGCTCAAAATTAAGGTTTTTACCACTCTGACGGTCGTGGTCCCCCTAAACTTCAAAGTACTTGTAGACTAGTCAAACGAACTCGAAATCATGTGAAACTTCACACGATTGCTCACTAGCATGGTATCGAAAAAAATGGTCAAAAAAATTTATGGTCTCAATTTCAAAAAAAAAAAATGACTGGTTTTTTTGAGGGGGCATATTACACTATAAGCTTCATCGAGGCATACTGGGGCAGAAAATTTTCGTTTCCTTCGAAACAACATTGTGTCGACATTGGGGCAGAAAATTTTCATTTTCTTTGAAACAATGTCGTCTCGACATTGTGTCAAAGAGGGGCAAATGTAGACACCTAAAATTGTCTCATTAATCATACACTAATTATTCATCCTAATTAATTAAGTAATTCTTTAATTCTTTAATTAAGTTAATTATTCTTCTAAACTGCCTCAATCATCACATTCAATATTTTTAATTGTCGAATTTCTATTCTTTAATTAATTAATCAGTTAACCATATCCCAGATATTAATTAGATATTATTTATTTAATTAATCATGATTAATTCCTTAATTAAATAATCTTTATTATTTAATTAATCTCATTTCTAATATTTAAATAATTTTATTTAAATTGTTTAAATTAATTAACTTATTCCTCCAATTCCCCAAATGTGGATTTCAAATAATTACGTCTAATTTCATTTCTCTCAAATTCACAATTCCCCAAATGTGGATTTCAATTAATTTCATCTAATTCCAAATCACCAAATTCACATTTCGCCAAATTTGAATTTCATCGCATTTCAATAAATTTTAGTTAATCTCATGTGCATTTCTGCATTCGAAAATCTAAATTCAAATCCAAATAAGAATGAAATTGATTTTCAAATTCAAATTCCTACAACACATGTTGAAAATCATAACCAATTGATCAAATCAGTTAACTCTTCAATCTCCCCTTTTCTCTCTAAATCACCTTTTTTGACTAATCAATCAAATCAGTCATCCCCTCAATCAACTCAGTCAACTGACTAATCTATTCAGTTCACTGTCCAATCTATTTAGTTGACTACTCAATCAATCTGAGTTAACAAATCAATCAAATGAGTTAACAAATCAATCAACTTTGTTAACTGATCAATCTAAATCAGTTCACTCCCAATCAGGACTTGAGTTCAAAATTCCTCCCCACCTCTCTTGAAAATCTATATAAACAACATCAATTTCTCAAATCAAGCTAGAATCATAGTCTTCAAAATATTTGTGTCAAGCTTATGCAGGAAACCCTAGTGCAACACCTGAGAGCCACCTACCACACAAATTGGAGAAGAATAATGGAAGCCTTGTTACATCAATTGAAGGAGTTTAATTAGATTTCATTCATTATTCAATTGATTTTGCATTATTTCATTGTCATTTAGGAGTTAATTATAATTGGATTTAGAGTTCTGATTCGCTCTTTTACACCTGATTATCTTGATGATTAATTTACCCCTAAGAAACATTTTTTATGTCGACAAAGTGAGGAAAACTCTTCTCATCTTTTTTTCGAATACCCTTTTCCTAGGGAAATATGACATTGTTGGTGGACAATATAGCAAAAGGCTTGCTTTCATGTGTCCTCTTTGCTTGAGTTCTAGGACCAAGTGGGGGTTGCTCCTACCAAAGCCTTGTTTCTTCAAATTGCTTGGAACATAGGTCCTTCCTTCATTTTATGGAATATTTGGATACAAAGGAATAGATGAATATTTCAAGGGAAAGGAATGTTTAGTCATCAACTGTGGATGTGTCTAATGAGCAGATTGCAGGAAACTATCACGTCCAATTATGAAATGTTTGGCCTTATGGATGATAGGGATCAGGCGATTATCCAGAGGCTAGGTTTGGCTAGATGTCAGGGTAGGACCCTCCCTTGTAGGAATGGCTTGTGTACCAGGAAGAAGGTTAGATGGGATGGGTATTGGACTCCACCCTCTTTGGGGATTTTGAAGATTAACATTGATGGTTCCTCCCGTGGCAATCTAAGACATGCTAGAATTGGGAGAGTTGGTAGGCATACCAATACCCGTGTGGTGCAATTTTTCTTCTCCTTTTACAAGGGACATTAGACCAATAATTTGATGGAGGTCATGGTTATTCTTTATGTATTAGAGAAGTATTGTTTCTTAGGATGGAGGAAAATTATTGTTGAGTTTGATTCTCATATCATTGTGGATATGTTATCTGGCAAGCATCTTGAGGGGGTTGGTTGGCATTTGTCTTGTATTGCACGATAATTTTTTGAGTTATGTGATTCTTTGGATTTTGTCACCTTCTATCATGTTCCTTGGGAATGGAATAAGGTGGCAGACTTCTTGGCTTGATGGGCTTCGGAGCATATTGGTTAGTGGGAGGTGGAGGATTGGAATCAATTGCCCTTGGATAAGACTAGGACTCTTTAGGATTTACTTACGGAATATATGGGTAGGTGGGGTGAGACTTGATTGTGGTGTGTGTGGGTTTTGGCTCTGTTTAGTTTCTGGATCTAATTTCTTTGTAATGATTTCTTTTGATTAATAAATTTGTACCCCTTTATTTATTAAAAAAATAAAAATATAATAATAATATATTAATAACAATCTAATATTATAATGGGGATGACCACACAATCCAGCGGTTAGCTACGAGCCTCTTGCATGGGTAATGGAGAGATAAGGTGATGCCTGGACGTGGAAGACAAGACTATAAAAATCTAATGTGATAATAATAACTATATAAAATTTTAAATATATTTTTTTGTTTTTTTAATGAAAGGTAAGTGTTATCAGCTGTGGGGATAGCGCCCTATATTAATAAAAGGAAATAAATACATAGTTATATTATCACATATCCAAAAATCTCTTCAGCTAAGGAGAAAGCATAACTACAATAAGAGCCTGACTGTGAAAACCTTGGCAAATGCACCCTAACTAACCCGAACACCAGAAACCTATTCCCTAATTTTGTCTAATAATACGACGGATATCCACCACTGCATCCCCTATGCTGAGGAGATCGTCAGTTGACCACTCTGATAGCCACCAATCATCCAGTTCCAGGAGCCTCCTGAAACTATTGAGGTTGTCGCTCAACACACCAGCCTTGAAAGTACACCAGGCCTCTCTTGCGAACCAGACCTTTCTTCTCTTCTCTGCTCCGCGAGCCACCTCTTCATTAGCCTCCGCTTCTTCTCCATTATCTGAGTCTTTCACCTCTTCCATGCCCACGTCCATCTCCTCTTCCTCATCAGCCTCTTCCTCTTTCTCTCCTTCTACATCCATCTCCTCGACATCATCACCATCGGACTCCTCCTGACCATTTCCCGACTAATCTTTTGTGTCAGATGCGGATAAAATGCTCTTTGCAAGCTCAAAATACAGCTTCAGGATGCTCTCCCTGACCCCTTCTCGCAATTCAAAGATAGCATCTGCCACGACATGAATTTTCACTAGGGTAACAAATCCTTGCATCAAATCGACACCTTCCACCCCTGACCCCAAGATATCCACTATGGTAGTGATTACCGCTCCATAGACAAGCCCGTCACACCAATGACACTCTAAGCTCAAAGAACAATCCACCAGGAGATAATTGCCCCATAGATTTCTTCCTTTAGCACAAACAGGTTGAGACATTGTTGCTCTAGAGATTTTCCACAATTAACACAGCTCAGACCCACAAAAGGTGGCATTTTGGCTATACATCCATCTCTATCCTGTCCCTCCTTAAATAGAATGCAGACTACTAGAAACATCTGAACTCCCATTCCAAATAAATCTTATGGGATCTGCGCATTGCACTCTTACCTGCTATCACCTACTACAATCTGCCAGAGGTGTGACTAACCTATACCTAACACCGCCACTTTCTGTAGACTGGGACTCATGAGGAACCGAAACATAGTTTTGTTTTCCCTTTTATCAAAAACTATGCCACCTATGGTCCGGTTCGCGAGAGGTATTAGCATCAGTCAATGTCTAGCTAATCCCTATATGATTCAAATCCAGAATCTCAGTCAGAATGGCTTCCAATATGATTCTGCATCCTCTTTGTCGAATATGATTGTACCAAGATCCTTATCAATCCCAACATTGCCCAAAAGATCTGCCACCTTATTTCCTTCCCTAAATGTATGTTTAAATTCAAAACAGTTAATGGATCCGAGAAGCTTATTAATATAAGGTATCCACTTACTTAGTCTCCAATTTAGCAATACCGTTAATGATAATTTGTGAGTCTCCTTCAATGATGACTTTGTCACACCCTTTTCGAACACATAAGTCCAATCCAGCCGCCAATGCCCTTATCTCTACTTCATTATTTGTGGCTAAGCCCAAACTCCCGACCAAGCCTCCCATCAATTATCTCAAGGAATCTCTAATGAACGCACCAATACCTGAAATCCCAGGATTCCCTCTACTCGCTCCATCAAAATTCAGCTTCACCCATTCACATTGTGGAGGAATCCATCTAACTAGCTTCCTGATCAGTATGTGGACAAAGTCTGGGTTGTTTTTGAGGCCTTGCACTTGCTGCTTTCTTTGAGCTTCTTATACACCTCTCCTGCTCGTTTGTCATTTCCATTGAGGGTTGTTCCTCCTCCGGATCCAGCCCATGATCCTCCGGCAGAGAGCAATAGTTCTTGGTTTTTACATATCTAACTACTTTTATCTTGGAGTTGGTGGTATGGTTTTTGGATGCAAATATGGAGTTTTTTGGTTGTTGATATGCTGGAGTTTTGGTAGTATCATATCATTTGAGGAGGTTCTCTTTGGTATCCATATATTCAATTTGTAATTGACAGAAGCTCCTACTTTGATACTGTTTTTTGTCTCATCTGTGGTTATACACAATCTTTGATGGAATTTTGTTATCCAACCCTTTATTTGGTAGCGAGCTGGTTTTTTGTATTTAAGAAAAGTCCTGTGGGACCTTTGTATAATTTTAGATGTAGGGGTTTGGGTAGATTTTACTTGTAACAAATGTTGTAAGGGTAGTTTTTAGATTTCTATTTCAAGGCTACAACCAGAGGTTTTCTTGCAGGTTCTTTCCTACCAGTATGTCTTTTGAACCCAATGTAAAAATATTTTATGAATAATAAAATAGTTTAGTGGCTAGCCCACTTTTATTGAAAAAAAAAGTTTTAAAAATCATTTTATTTGATTAAACCATTGATGAAAATTCTTTTTTATTATTACATCAAATTTTAAAAATCATTTTATTTGGATTAAACCATTGATTTCACTTTTATTCATTTTAATAACTCTTATTCTTTACAAATAATCATTGTAATGACTCTCTAGTTCATTGTTAGAATGTTTTTTTTTGTAAAACTTACTAAGTTCTATATCATTCCTATTTTCATTAATAGTAGTGAACTTTCTAGAGTCAAAAGGCACTCGAAACTTTTTTTTAATGAGAATTAACCTGCTTTTTGTATGCTATATTTAATATTTTCTTTAAATATCTATTTCTTTTATATTTGGTACAAGTTTAATTAGAGAGCTAGAATTATATTAATGCATATGATATTTTTTTCCTAAAGCTTATTAAGTTTTATATATTTCTTATTTTCACTAAAGTCTAGTGATTTTTTAAGGTGAAAACTTTTGTTTAATGAAACCTAACGGTTTATCTAAAAGGTCCAAACTTTTGTTTAATGAGAATTAACCTACTTTATCTAAAAGTGATATGATATATTCAATATATTTTTATGCCTATATGAACTTGATCAGCTAATGTCTCAAATCAAAATCAACGGTTCAAGTTTCTCAAAAGATTATGAAAGACGATTGAAATGTCTTTAATCGTGAGATCAATTTACCAAATTTCTTTTTGAGGGAATAGTTCTCGCTAGTCTTTTTGTTTGATTACTATTATTATTATTATGGGGAACTGTTTTGATAATCTCAAACATTTAAAATGAGCAATAAAAAAAATCCTCATATAGTAATCATTATAATTTTGTACTCCACCTGCCATGAATTACAATACAAGAAAATTAATTTGAAGTTTTTTTACGTATTGTGAGTAATATTCATGTTAATTTATATAAAATAAACTCTTGTTATTTCATAAACTAGAAATTTTATTAAAAATGTATATTTAATTTATTTATAATATTATATTAAATAAAATAAAATAATAAATATATTCAAATATATAGATTTATAATTAAAATATTTCATATTTATATTATATAAATAAAATATGATATTTTAAGAAATATAATAGAATCTATTTATAGACAATATTATTAAAAATATCATATAATGCATGTTAAAATAAATAAATAAACTAAAAAATGTAAATATATAATTTATTATGTATATGTTATATTTATTATATATACAGTTATTAAAATTTTGAAAATGAAATAATACATAAGTAGAAATTTTATTAAAAATATGTATTTAATTATATCATTGCCACCACATTGGAATATGATGGCGGCGATTGAAGGCAGCAGGAGCAGTAGCGGCAGCAGGAGCAGGGATGCCGATATGCGAAGTTTGGGTGTTCAGGCTACGAAGATTCCTAATCAAAACAAAGTAGCCCCAAAGATAGGTTCATGGAGTGATGAAGCAGATATTGCCTTTCCCATTGAAGCAGGTAGGTTGCAACCCTCTCAGAAACCGGCTAATTTTGGGAGAAAAGACATGTTCCATGGAGACAGATATTCCAGACCGCGGATGAATTATGGTAATTTGTATTTGAGTGGCAACCAATGCCCTATTGACCCACATAAATGAAAGGAAAATGGTTTCATTTGGAATAACAAAGTTTGGTTTCACAAGGCCAAGTACCCTGCTTTCGATTCCCCCGAAACTGGCAACCATCGCATGCATCTAGCATCCCTGGTGCGGCAATCAAGCAAGGCAATCCACAATTTGAACCCAATCTGGTCCCTCTGAAATCTCATGGTAGTTTCCAAATGTAGAATGGGCGCTTCAGGAAAGATAACTCTAGGGAGGACCATGCAGGTTTTGGAGATCCAATTTTTATCCTAAAAATCAGAACCCTTGGTCGGATCGAGGGGGAAACACTGATTTCCGAGGACAGACCTTTCTCCCTCATCGTCCCCGTCATCCTAAACCGGTAAGAAAAACTTCAAGACCTACTATCTTTTTGGATGAAAATAAAATTAATTATGCTCGGTCGAATTTGCTTGAATTTTGCTTTTTCATCAAGTGGGGTGGTGGAAAACGGGTTAAGGGTAAGTTTGAATCCTAGTGTAGAGAACAATGGGGAAAGGATATTAACATCAATATTCTCCCAAATGACTTCTATATGATCTAATTTATGAGTAATGAGGAGAAATGGCAAGCTAAAAACAAAGGTCTATATATCTTGGATGGCACTGAAGTTCACATCATTGAATGGCAACCCAATTTCAATCCCCGGACTCATGTATTGTCAGACAGTAAGGTATGGATAAGATTCTACAATTGTCCCTCGGATTACTAGCATATTGATGTCATTAAGGATATATGCAAAGATCTTGGCACATTTGTATCGGTTGATGACATTTTGGAGGAAAAAATATGGGCAAGCTTCCTCATAATATGCATTAGCACAGATCAAATCACCAAGATCCCCGATGAAGTTAAAATCATTGGTGCTGGGAAGTTCTAGATCCAAAATATTGATAGAGAAGATCAGTTGCATATTTTCCCTAAATGCTTCTCCTTGGATCACATCGGTTGACGTTGTGATGTTTCGGCTATGATACAGAGAAGTTATTCATGTATGCAATTTCCTATTGAAGAAAATATGCAACCAGAACCTCCTATCTCCACTAATACCGAGGAGGATTTTTGTAATGAAATTAATGAAAATGAGAATATTCCATTGACTGAGGCAACTCCTTTTAACATTACGCCTCCCTCCTCTAATCAAAGTGAGAGCCAACAAGATCTTCTTAGGCTTCTGGAAAAGACTAAAACCTTACAGGAGGATATTGAATCTAAACTAGCGGATTCGCTACCACCCTCTCCTCTTGAGACTGGGAGTCAGCTGGTAATTGAAGACTACAAAATTCACACTCAGGAAAAGGAGGCTACTAGAAATCTGGGGGAGATGGGAGATAAGATTTTCTCTTCGCTGGGTATTGAATTGGAAGATGGTGAAATTGAGTCTTCCTCCTCGGAGTGGGAAGAAGACTTTGAACCTGACTCTGATCTTATATTGAAGGATTCCAAAAAAGGTTTTGGGAAGTCAGATTCAACCATTGACAAACCAAACTTCAAGCCAAAAGGAATGCAGGGGCGCAAATCAAAAAAAATAATGAGCTAGCAATTGTTGGTGCAACTAGTGGTCAAACCAAACTTAATTTAGGGAAGGGAAACGCCCTTCCCCAGGACAAATGAAACTCTTATCTTGGAATGTCAGGGGCATCAATGCCCCTGATAAATGGTGCTTGATTAAGCGCCAGATTGATGAAACCAAAGGAGATATTTGGCTACTACAAGAGACTAAATGGAGTAAGGTTGAGATTGATGCAAAAATGAGAGTTTGGAAACAGTGGAATGGTCTATTTAGGCAATCAGACGGAGCCTCTGGTGGCTTGGGAATCATTTGGAATCCCATGAATGTTAGGATCTCTCTTGTTGGGGAAGATAAGTATTGGCAACATTGTCTGGTAACCATCCTAGGACAGAATGAGAATTTCAATCTTTTTAATGTTTACGGACCATCCTTTGTTGGTGATAAATGTGCTCTCTAGGATCTTTTAGCCATCAGACTTTGCAGTATTACCGAAGGTAGTTGTGTGGTTGCAGGGGACTTCAATGTGATCATTTCTGGCAATGAAAAAAGTGGGGGCATTCAAATGAATGGTACGGCCCAGAAATATTTTTTGGAATTTGTAGAGAAGAATCACCTAATAGACATTGTTCCTAAAAATGGAATTTTCACATGGACGAAGAGGAGATCGGATTTTACTAATATTGTTGAACAGCTAGACCGGTTTCTTGTTACTAGTGATTAGCTAGGACAAAATCTTGTATTAGAGTCATCGATTCTCCAGCATATTGGATCAGATCACTACCCGATTTATCTAGAGATTGCCAAGGGACAATCAGAGGGAGGTACTCCTTTCCAGTTTGATAAAATGTGGTTCAGAGTGCCTGAGATATATGATCTTATATTTGTTTGGTGGAATGAACCGGTTCTAGGGAATAATTCGAGATTATCCATACTCAATAAGAAACTCAAGTATATTAAGGTTAAGATCAAAGAATGGAATAGGATCCATTTCAAGAATATTCATATGGAGAAATTACGAATTAGGGCTAAGTTGGAAGAAATAGCTAATTCTGTTATTACTTCAGGAATGAATAACGATTTATTTAACAAATAAAAATCCCTCAAATCTGATCTAAATGAAATCCTTCGATGTGAGGAAATCCATTGGTGACAAAAATCAAGGGAGTTATGGTTTAAGGAAGGTGACAGAAACACCAAATTCTTCCATAGATCGGCCATTGACATTCGCAATAAAAACAGAATATCAGAGATTAAGAGACCGGATGGATACATTGTCAGGAACTATGAGGATATTACGCAGGAAGCTATAAGATTCTTTGAATCTTTAATGAATGGTGGTCACCAGAATGATCATGAAGCAAGAGCCAGACTTCTTAACTCAATCCCATCCATAACATCTGATAGTCAAACTGCAGCTCTCTTTAATCCTATTTCAATTGATAAAGTAAGGAAAATTATCTTCCAGCTGAATCCCGATAAGACTCCTGGCCCTGATGGCTTCCCTGCAGCTTTCTTCCAACAAATCTTGGATATCATCGCTCAAGATCTACACCTAGTAGTAGTAGAAGAATCAAGAAAGAAAATGACTATGTTAGGTGCTATTAATCACACCTTTTTGGCTTTAATCCTGAAAAAGCAAAACCCTCAATAGATGAGTGATTTTAGGCCCATTGCTTTATGCAACACGGTCTATAAGATTGTAACAAAGATCATAGCTAATAGATTGAAGCCCCTCCTTAAACACATCATATCGGATGTGTATACACCTAAAAATGGTCTGAAGATAGTTAATCAAATACGCAGATATTTGATTAATTCCCCTTCCTAATTAATTGAATTCACAAGCAATTTAATTAATTTATCTATTCATCTACTAGTAAATAAATCTAAATGATTTATTTATATAGTTCATCTCACATCCCCCTTTGATTAATTAATTCTAAATTAATTAATGTCTCCCCATACTAATCAATTTTTCTAATCCCTAATTAAGATTAACAAACTCAAGTTTGTTGAGATTAATTACCATTTTCCAATTATTTGAATTTCTAAATTCAAATGTGCACATGGCTCGTAACTTTAACCACCCAACCTAACCATCCCCTAACTTAACCCATTCAATCTAATCTTGGGTCTAACTAACCCTATCCTATCTTGCACATTCTAACCTCCTTATCCTAACCTCTCATGGTGTGGATATTTTCTCCTTGAGACACATGGCACTTTTGCCACATGTCTCCTCCCTTGGACACTTGCCCTCTCATGAGCAAGGCTCCTTGACACTTGTCACCACAAAGATGACAAGTATCCCTTCCTCCAACCTCTTCTCCAACTTCCTCAATCTTGGCCCTTGATATCTTCAGATCAAATCTGGACCGTTGATTCCTGCCACCTCAACTTTGGCCTTGGAATTCCTATAAATACCCCTCATTTTGGAGCAATATGGATCCCATCTCATTTCATCTTATGCATTGTTACTATAGGCATATCGATCCCATCTCATATCAATTTAGTCATCATTACTATAGGCAATTTGCATTTCATTTATCTAGTAATTAGCTTTGGATTTATCATAGCATGTTCATCTAGGTTCTTAAATCATGCATTTCATATCATCTCCATAGTCAATCATGATCAATTAGCTACTCAACTCTTGAGTTGTCACTTTGGAGGTCATTGCTCCGCTGAGAGCCCATCAATCGAACACCTTCAAGGTCCTCAAGAATAGAGGAAAATGGGAAATTTCAAGGAAGGCTTATGGTTTGCATCTTTGATTTAGTTTTCAATTAAGCTTTCAATTATGTTTTTATTGTCTCATTATATGTGTATGCCTCTTATACTAACCACATTTTTAGCATCACATTAATTGGCACCCACCGTGGGGCCTAACCCCTTTGATCTTTAACAAGTTTGCTTGCAGGAAATTTCATTGACAGGTTGATTAGCTCTTTCGAAGTGTAGATTAGCTCTCTTGGTCTCCTGAATCGCGTTCTTAGCCTCTTTTGTGGCGTTCTAGCACCTCAAATGACATTTATGGGAGATTCCTCAACTCTGCTTTTAAGTTTTTATGTACTTTAGCGCTTTCAGTCTGTACTTTTGCATTTTTGGTATGTATGGTGGCATTTTTGGTACATTTGGCAGCATTTTCAGTCTATTTGACAGCGTTTTTGGTTTCCAAAACAACATTTCTGGTTTGCAGAATAGCATTTCTGGTGTGCAGAGCAGCATTTCTGGTGTGCAGAGCAGCGTTCTTGGCACATATGATAGTGTTCTTAGTCAATTTGATGGCGTTTTCAGTTTTTTCTTAATTTTGCAAATATTGTATGTTGCATTCCTCATTTCTGCTTCTGGACTGTCATTTTTGCGAACCTAATTTGCATATTGTTGGTTTTGCAGGTACTTATTTCGCTGTGAAAGACCGGAGTCATAAACTATTTCGTCGCCAAAGAATGCAATATAAACTACTAACTTTGTTTACAATTGCGGGATTTTGCACTTATATTTGTTAAATTAGGCACATAGACTAATTACAATGGAAATGAACAAACATGTCTTACGTGTCTTAATGATAGGTGAGTATGCTCTCACCTTTCTTAGGTGATCAAAAAGCTAGACTCGTCCTTTGCTTTCAATTGCATCTCTTTAGAGGGCCTATCATGGTGGGAAAAAGTAATCACCCTGTGAGAATGACCCAAGTGAGTACAACTGGACCTGAGCATTCCAACTCACTATAATAAATAGGTCTCTGATGATTAGAGTCTCGGAGAATGGGATTATTTGAGTTTTCTCTTTGAGATCTCTCATATCGAGCATTTTGTAGGGCCTCACGGTCTCAATCACGTTTACGTGACTACAGTTTGTTTCGGTACCTTGTTGGGCTATAGGCCTCAATCATGCTTGCGTGACTTCAAGGGGTAATTTCAAACGGAATTCTAGACTAAGAACTTTAAAAATAGAAGCTACCCAATTCACCTCCGAAAGGGTGATAATCTTTGTGCAAGAGAGCTAGTAACTCTCCCAAGACACTTGCCATATCATGCCCCCATTAGCATTTGGAGTTGGATAATACGGCGTTGAGAATCCATTGTGTGAGAGTCAACGGCCATATTCTGATTAGCTATTGGGTGTGTACCTAAGTCAACAAGCAAAAGTTTTCATTCTTAGCCAATCTCCTTAGGGTAGACTGATTGATGTGTTTTTAATTGTTAAAAACCTTTGAGACAAAAATACAATCTGAATTCTGTGTTTGTAAGTCAAGTCAAGATATAATCCATTGAAATACAACAAACATTGAAAACTCAAACTTCAAACTATTAAATTCACAAGTTTCACAGTAGGTTAGCTCTTTCAGTCCAAACAGTCGCATCTGCAGTCCAAACAGTTGCACTTACAGTCCAAACAGTTGCACTTGCAGTCCAAACAGTAGCTCTTTCAGTCTAAACAGTCGCATCTGTAGATTAGCTCTTTCAGTCCAAACAGTCACACCTACGGTCTAAACAGTCACACTTATGGTCTAAACAGTCGCACTTATTGTTCAAACAGTCGCACCTTCGGACCAAACAGTTGCATTTTCAATCCAAAGCTCAACTCTCTTGGTGTTAATGTCAAATTTCTCATATTTCAACATTAACTCTCAAAGGTTGAGCATATTACAGAGTTGGGTCAAAATTGTAATCTCCTAAGTTCAAACACTCAATTTGCTAAACCTACATATCATTATTTGAACTTTAGAGTCACTGTATAGCAGAACAGAGTTCCTGGTTTGTCAGTCAGCATTTTTGGTCTGTATGTCAGCATTTTTGGTCAGTATAGTAGGATTTTTGGTAAGTTTGTCAGAGTTTCTGGTCCAAACAACAGTGTTTCTGGTCTAAATAGTAGCATTTTTGGTCTAAACAGCAGAGTTCCTGGTCTAAATAGCAGGGTTTCTAGTCTAAACAGCAGAGTTCCTGGTCATTTTGTCAGCGTTTCTAGTAAAAAACATCAAAATCAGAAAACAAAAACAACCCATTTCTCAAACAGTCAAACATAAAGACTAGGTTGTCTTGTTGGGTCATTCAATCGGGTTATCTTCTGTCAAAAGCATATTCAAGAGCAAGACACACAAAGGTTTCAAGTATTCACATCAAACAAGTTAAAGATTAAACACCTTAAAGTGCATTATCACCCTCTTTGATAAACTGATCACTCAAACATAGTTTCTCATCAGGATCAATCATCCTTTATCACGAAACTACAATGCTTGATCAGAATAACCTCGTTCTTTATCATAGGATATATCATTCCTATTTGAACTTGGTCATATCAAAAATCACAAAATTTGCACTCCAAAACTAAGAACAAAAAACTTGCAAACAAGCAAATACTTGAAAAAAAAAAAAATCATTTCCTCAACAATTGATCACTTATTGCGGCACATTAAGCAAGATTTAATCACAAAAACATTCAAAACACAATGCCCATTTTAATTGCAGCGCAGAGACATAAGATCACTGAAACATTGGAAATACCTAAAGATCATAGAAACATGGCATACCAAAGCAAAAGACAAGAACACATAACAAGCCAACATATTGGAGAAATCAAACAAGTCCAGAATCAAAATCCAACCATGTCAAAACTTAACAGGGATTCAAATACATATCAAAAGAAAGGTGGCTCTTTTATGCAACTATTAAAAAGCTCCTTAAAAGATTTGGATGAGAAAGATCACAATCACACACCTATATCTAGCAATGGTTCATCCCCCCATAAGCAAATTAACTCTCCAAAGGCATCTATTCTTACACTTCTTAAAAAAGTGCAAAAACCTTCCATAACATCCTCACCAGACAATACACCCAAAGATGATGTTCCCCAAGGGATACCCATAATGGCCATCAAACCTATTTCAGAAGATCCTATTCAAAACCCATCTACTTCATATCCAAGCATTGATTCCTTGCAACATCCCCATAGCGCTTCCTTACAAATTGAAGTCCTCATTCATAAAACGCTCGTTAAACGTGTCCTAATAGATGGGGGAGCTAGCTTAAATATCTGCTCATTGAGTCTTGTTCGTGCTCTAGGTTATTCAAAAGATGTAGTTGATCCCCTGAAAAAGATCAAAATCAAAGCACATAATGAAGAAGAGAATTCCTCTAAAGGAGTTGTGGTATTACCCATCAGAGTGGGACCTTTGCAGAAAAACACAGCATGCCAAGTCCTAGATTTGGAACTACCATACAACATACTCTTGGGGAGACCATGGATTCAGGACATACAGGCTATTCTATCAACATGTCATCAGTGCTTAAAATTTCCATACAATAGACAGGAAATCACAACATCAGCCAACTTAAATCCAGTGCAGTGTGGTAATAACTTGAAATCAGCTCAAGAGATCATTGTTTCACATAACAGAGAAGAAGCATATTCAAGCACACAGTCCAAGGAACAATCATTTGCATCAATTTTGTCAAACATGGAAGAACAACTACAGCTAAAAGATCAAGGGAACAAAGAATATTCATTATCATGGAACAACAAACAAGAGTAACTTCAAATTGAAAGGGATGAAGAAGAAGATACAGTAGTCGATATAGTTCACACGTATGCAGAACAAACGTTAGGAACTAGCCTACTTGAATCAGAATCACATATGGCTGACATGGACTTAACCGAGGACGATCAGGATTTTCTTGTATGAGGTCATTCTGATGAGAGTATCGTCCTAGACATGGAAATACCTACTGAAAGCTCTCACATCTCTATCATGACTCCCAATATCTCTGAAACATATCAACCTGAAGATCCTTTATCCTTAAGCTATCCTGAACCTATGGACTGGGAAAATGAAGGACATACTGCCATTGATACCTTACCTAATGACTATGCTATATCCTTATATCTTAATGAAATCAAACCTGCAACAACTTTCACCAGGGATTCCGCTAACGTATCTTCAAGTCAAATGGATGTCAAATCTCCTAGTCGCAAAATTGAAAATCAAGAAAGCAATATCAAGTCTAATGCTGAAAACCATTTATTGGCAACATTAGACCACAAAAAAGTAAAAACAAAGGATGCATCTAACGGTGAAAACCTCCTCGAGGCATCAAAAGATGGGAGATTTGGCACCTTACCTGAATTTTATCAAGAGAAGTTATCTATTCTAATAAAACTGACAGATGCAGTTATCATTGGCACAACTGATCTATATCCAACAACTTCTCTATCAGAACTAGCAAGGCAGAATTATTTGGAACCCTTCAAAAGATGGCAAATCAATTTTACCTGGTCATACGCAGACATTCGAAGGTTCGATCCAGATCTTATAATACATCACCCAAATATCAGTCCAGGAGCAAACATCAATAATGGAACACAACGTGGATCAAGAGCAAACATCAATAGAGGAGCACAACATAAATCAGGAGCAGGTATTCTATTTATCAAAATGGCTACAGAATGGAACATTAAACAACTTCAAGTCTTTGGAGAGTCTCAGCTTGTCGTTAATCAAATCAATGATGACTATCAAACAAAAGATGACAAACTCATGCCTTACAAAAAGATGGTGGATGACTTCAAGAAATATTTTGTTGAAATCACTTTTGAACAAATTCCAAGAAATGATAACAAAGCAGCAGATGTCATGGCAACACTTGCTTCTTTATTACAAACACAGGAAAATCAAGAGCGTTATGAATTCCTGGTTGAAGCGTTGTCATACCCTTCTCATAATTGTCCGAATTCCCAAACCATCTGCCAACTTATTGGACATAATAATTCTTCTCGCTATGGCCAAACTTACACATATCTGAAAGATAACACCTTACCTCTTGACCTATCAAAGAACCAAAAGAGAAACTTTATTCGCCAATCCTCCCATTATACTCTCATCGTGGATACCCTATTTAAACAAGGTCTAGATGGTACTCTCTTAAGATGCCTCGAACAAGAAGACTCTGAGAAGGCCTTAAATGAAGTTCATAATGACATTTGTGGCACTCATTCAAGTGGTCTTACCCTTTCAAAAAAACTCATATGCTTGGGCTATTATTGGCCAACTATGGAACGAGATTCTTTTCAGATAGCTAGAACATGCAAACAATGTTAGATCCATGGAAATTTGATCCATGCACCAACACAAGAACTTCATGGTTTAGCAACATCTTGGTCTTTCTTCCAATGGGGACTTGATCTAGTACTAAAGGAAAATCCTCGAAACTAGTCAGATCGAGAAAAGAAAGGAAAATTTGAACCAAACTGGTTAGGTCCATTTGTGGTCACAACATTAATTGGGTCAGGAGCCTATCAGCTATCAACACAAGACAGAGATCAGCTTAAGGAACCCATCAATAGCATGCATCTGAAGAAGTTTTATGTCTAAAAAATCCAAAAACAGTGAAAAATCAAAAAAAATTAAAAACAGTGAAAAATCAGAAAAATCCTAAAAAGTGAAAAAGCAAAAAATTAAAAAAAAATCAAATATAAGAAAAAGTGCAATAAAAACAGATTGTGAAAACCTGGCAAACAGGCACTATCTATCGGCTAGCTCTGCCATCTATTGGTTCACGCTTTCTTCTGCTTGCATTCTTTTCCATCAACGTTTTTCATACTCATCATAAAGCCTTTGTACATATGTAGGCATCCCAGGTGATTTCTCGTCATGGTTTGGATCATTGACTATATTATAATAAAGGTTTGTTTCTAGGCTGGGGGCAAAATCCTGAACCTGGCTGGGGGCAAAAAGTTTTGATCATTTTAAGCTTAGTCAAAGTAGGTAGAACAACAGTCAGACAACGCTTGTCAAGCGAAAAACTGAGACACATCCAACATTGAACATAAGATCACATTATCAACCATTAATTATCACATATCAATCTAAACATGACAAAACACATATCAATGGATGATATATCTTGACTCATGATCTTAACACTTTGGCAATAATGGTTCAACAATTTTATTTGGATTTTCGCTATCATGATTTCTAAGTAACTCCAGGATGTCTTTGACTAGAGGAATGAGGAAGGAACATGAAATTTTTCTTGTCTACTATCTATAAATTAATCATCAATATGTGCAAAGTTGTCTAAGGAAATAATCATCAGAATATCATGGAAGACATTTTGGACTTGCATATAGAAATGGTTAATACTGCCTGTTTTACTCAAGCAACACTCTGATAATCTTGGTTCAATTATACCTCAATGCTTATGCTAACTTGCAATATCAAAACCCAGGAAAGTAGTGCTCAGGTCATCATGGTTCAATTATACCATTGATGTTTGCACTCACTTCCCACATTTTAGAGGCTCAATGATGAAACAAAGCAATGACTCCATGACTGGTCCGATCACTGCATTGCATTGCATTTTAGGATAGATTTGCATTTCATTCTGCATGGGATCACAATGCTCATCTTTTCCAAGGCCAAAGCTACCATGGTGTTATCTCTCTTATTACGTGATTGAGTACATTGGACAATAACAAAAATAATCAATTCATTCATCCTGCATGATAAGTTAGTTCATCTCAAGTAACCATTGCATACCAAGGCATCATTCATATAAAGCATCAAATCATTAATTCATTTAATAGGATCATTGCATGACATTCATCAAATCTCAAATCATATAAAATAACACCATTGCATTGCATTGCATCCATCTCATATTAACATGCATGAGAAAATCATAAAAAAAAATATATCATAAACATGGAAAGCATTGCAATCGCACATACATCACATAGAAATTATAAGCATCACCATACATGTTTGCATACATCATGTAAATACTGCATCATCATATATCCATCATCTAGAATTCATAAGCATATAGAAATTAAAGCATACATCATGAAAGTAACTTCACATCATAATCATATACCAAATAGAATGCATCCATCATCTCATAGGACATGTAGAACAAATAGGATCGACTGCACATCATATCATCAAAACAAGACCAATGTCCAAGGTACAATGATATCACAAAATATATGAGATACATCATAAAATATACATCGCAGGAATCATCAATGTCTCATCACAAAAAGGTGTGTACATAAATAGATCAATGTCCCATATCAGTGTGACCACTCGGACGCGGAGCAGAACTCTATCCTGATGCGGCAGGTAGAGTAGCACCAGCTAATACCCCTGTACCTGAGTCTCCACCTAGGGGAGCTCTCTGAAGTGGCCCTGTCACTCCTCGACTCTTAGTCTGGCTCTGTCCCGATCTCCTACTCAGCTGTGAAAATCCTGGAGCCCTCCGCTCAGGAGGAACAGTAGTAAAGTATAATGTCCTACAATACTCAGCCTCTCAGATCCCCTGGCGCATCATCTTCAGGGCGTTCTTCCCTGAAGTAGACCCTCCTAACAACTATACCTATGTCTCAACCTGCTGACACCTATCCATAGCTGCATCTCTCTCGACTAGGAGAGAAGCCATCCAAGTCTCTAGCTAGGCCATCTGAGAGTCCCTCTCTGCTAGTCGACTCTCTAGCTACTGAACCTGAGCCTGTAAGTCTGTAATCTGAGCCTACTGCTAATGTGACAGCATCCTAATGAGGATTCACCGAGGTGCCTCTGCCTGTGGCTGCTCAACCTGTGATATTGTCGTAGGTACCTACTCAACTGGGGGTCCCTCCTGCTCTGGAACCTGATGCTCCTGATCCCCTGGACCTGATCTCCTGCGTCTGACCACCTGGGCCATCCAATCTGTGTATACATCCCTAGCAGATCTAGAACTGCCAGCTCCTGGTGTGCCTATCACTGCCGCTGCCACTGCTTGACCATCTCCCTCATCATCATCTCCCCCATCCCCCCATCATCATCTCCACCATCATCATCCCCAACACCTTGATCTCCTGCATCTCCTCCATATCCATCTCCATCTCTGCTATCATCTCTGTCTCTACCATCCCTCCGTTGTCTAGGAGCTCTGCATCGTGGCCTCTCATCATCCTCATCTAACACTGGCTCTGGCTCATCCAGACATGTTAGCCTTGGAAACCTGTGTGCAATACAATATACGGCGTACTCATGTGTCATCCCATTGTCCATCACACCTAGAAGATAATCTCAATCCATAGGCCCCCATGATCGATACTCTGCGCAGACATGGTCATATGAAATAGAAGGCCCCCAAGTAGCCATATCCAATCTCCGACGAGCATAATGAGTTGTACCCTGTGGCATCCCCTGTATCCTGCCATACTGTCTCAACACCCTCATACAAGGGAATCGTTCGATGATGTATGGTGTCGAGCCAATCAGATATCGCATCATGAATACATATGGCATCTCCAATGCATCCTCGGGCCAAATCTCGGAGTCCCTATATGGCCTCCATATCACAGTATCTAGGTCATCCAAGGTCCATCTCCAGTGCTCTAATTTGCCCAACTTTCACTAGACAATGACACTGGGATACCCCTCCGCATAAGGCCTCCCTACAGGCCTATCTTTGTTAGCCAATGGTCATGTAATAAGTAAAGCTCCCAGGCCCATATCTGAAGCACAGTCACCCCTGCTGATAATGCAACTGACCCCTAATAGACAACTCGGTGCAAGTCATGATATAAGTGTGCTAACATACATGACCCCCATGAAAATCGGGTCCCCTTTGTCACCATCTGCTCAAGCAGACGACCCCATCCAACAAATAATCCCTTTGACTTGTGATCAGGACAAAGGAAGCCGCTAATAAATCCAGCGAGACAGTCGGCAATGTGGCATACCCTAGCTCCAACATCTCCTGCCATGCAATATCGTACCCACCTATCTCGTCATCTTCAAACACGTGACAAAGTGCCACTGTCCCACCTCGCTCGCTCAGATCATAGTATACTAAATCACCCATCACCAGGATACGCAAAATTCGGTAGACATCCTCAGGTGTCACCGTCATCTCTCCAGTCGGCAAGTGAAATGTGTTATATTCACTATGCCAGCGCTCTGCTAAAGCTGTCAGTAATCCCCGATTTATCAAAGGTTGGGGCATGTCAAGAAGGGAAGCTAAACCACACCTGCCAATGTGGTCTCGCTCTACCTGGCTAAGACGAGGTATCAACATCCATGTCTTCAGGAAACATTCCCGAGACTGAAGAACGAAAAAGTACTCCTCCAATCAAATCAACTCATCATATCAGTTTCTTGATTTATCTATCTATCAAATCAATCTATCTATCAGTCTATTTTACTCAATTGAGATTTTTATCAAATCTCGTTGGGCCCCTATCAATGACGCTCATCTATCATGAGGTCATTATCAATTTTCTCTCATCTTGCACATGCATCGAGATAATCAAAACTGATCATCAAATTTATCAATCAGGAGTGTTTAATCAAAAATCAAATCTTACCCTATCAAAAATCGAAAAATCAGAAATCAAATCTTACCCTTTCAAAAAATCGAAAAAAAAAAATCAAATCCAATTGACAGCAAATCTAACGAATCAAATCAATTTATGGAAAAATCAAATTAATTCATCATACTCGCGAAAAGAAATCATCACCTAATCGACAACATCAAAAAATCAGAAAAAACGACAACATTGAAAAATCGTTCAAAAATCAAAAAATTCATTAAAACCGAAAAATCAAATCAACGCATCGAAATTGAAAAATCTAAAAATCGAAAAATCATCAAAAAACCAAAAAAATTGAAAAATCATCAGAAAACCAAAAAAATCGAAAAATCATCAAAAAACCAAAAAAATCAAAAAATCATCAAAAACCAAAAAAAAAAAAAGGGGTTTCCCCCCGGCCTGCGGTGGCGCTGCCTACAGCGCTGGTGACGGCTGCGATGGCGCCCGCGGCACCTCCCGCCTCCACCCTCCTCCACCTCCTCTCCTCCGCTCCGCCTCCGCCCTCCTCCGCTTCGCCCTCCGCCTCCGTGCCACAGGCTCCTCCTCCTCCAAAAAATTTTGCATTTTTTTAAATTTTACGAAAATCTAAAATTGCAAAAATGACATTTTTTTTTTAAAATTGCGAAAATAAAAAATAAAATAAAAAAAAAATTTATTTATTTTTTTGGAAAATACATGCATGCAAAAATAAAAAAATTTGGGAGGCGTATGGAATTTTTTTTTAAATCTGGGAAAACCCAACGCAGATCTTATGCTACCCCCCCAAATATGCCAACATCAGCATATATGAATCTTCCTGCAACATGATATCAACAAAATGTCAATTCTTTATCCAATCAATCTTATCAATTCTATCAATCCATCTCATCTAATCCTTTCTATCAGGTATTATACAGGATGAATCCTTCCTGGAACCAGATGTTTTGATCAAGTCTTATACAGGATATATCGTTCCTGAAACCAAACGCTTTGATCATCTTTGTCTTATACAGGAGGTGCCATTCTTGAAACCAGACTTGATCTCGATCTCATCAATCCTATCAATTCAATCAAACTCTATCAATCATCACATCAAGAACCACATCAAAGTGATCGAAGAACTCGCACTTTCATCAACCACAGTTGCAGGAATCATCCAATAGTCTATCGGGAAATCAATTTCGCAAAGATCCAAAAAACTCCAAAGGTCAATTATCTCAATTGATCTCCCGAGGGGGCATCCTCGCATCAATATCTATCAATCAGCGTCTGGGGCATCATATCAGCATCATATCATCTCAAGCATCGAATCCACATCATATCGGCATCATATCATCTCAAGCATCGAATCCACATCATATCAGCATCATATCATCTCAAACATCAAATCCACATCATATCGACATCATACCATCTCAAACATCGAATACACATCATATTGGCATCATATCATCTCAAACATCAAATCAACATCATATCGAGATTTATCATCTCCAAGATCGAAACAAAATCATATCGAGATTTATCATCTCCAAATCAAATCAATATCATATCGAAACCAAATCTGCATCAAATCAAGATCAAATCTACATTCTATCGAATCAATAACATCATCAATCGAGCTTTCTTTGAACCAACGCGTCATCACACATCACTTCAAAGAGGGGCAAAATGTATACACCTAAAAATGGTCTGAAGATAGTTAATCAAATACACAGATATTTGATTAATTCCCCATCCTAATTAATTGAATTCACAAGCAATTTAATAAATTTCTCTATTCATCTACTAGTAAATAAATCTAAATGATTTATTTATATAGTTCATCTCACATCCCCCTTTGATTAATTAATTCTAAATTAATTAATGTCTCCCCATACTAATCAATTCTTCTAATCCCTAATTAAGATTAACAAACTCAAGTTTGTTGAGATTAATTACCATTTTCCAATTATTTGAATTTCTAAATTCAAATGAGCACATGGCTCCTAACTTTAACCACCCAACCTAACCATCCCCTAACTTAACCCATTCAATCTAATCCTGGGTCTAACTAACCCTATCCTATCTTGCACATTCTAACCTCCTTATCCTAACCTCTCATGGTGTGGATATTTTCTCCTTGAGACACATGGCACTTTTGCCACATGTCTCCTCCCTTGGACACTTGCCCTCTCATGAGCAAGGCTCCTTGACACTTGTCACCACAGAGATGACAAGTGTCCCTTCCTCCAACCTCTTCTCCAACTTCCTCAATCTTGGCCCTTGATATCTTCAGATCAAATCTGGACCATCAATTCCTGCCACCTCAGCTTTGGCCTTGGAATTCCTATAAATACCCTCATTTTGGAGCAATATGGATCCCATCTCATTTCATCTTATGCATTGTTACTATAGGCATATCGATCCCATCTCATATCAATTTAGGCATCATTACTATAGGTAATTTGCATTTCAATTATCTATTAATTAGCTTTGGATTTATCATAGCATGTTCATCTAGGTTCTTAAATCATGCATTTCATATCATCTCCATAGTCAATCATGATCAATTAGCTACTCAACTCTCGAGTTGTCACTTTGGAGGTCATTGCTCCACTGAGAGCCCATCAATCCAACACCTTCAAGGTCCTCAAGAATAGAGGAAAATGGGACATTTCAAGGAAGGCTTATGGTTTGCATCTTTGATTTAGTTTTCAATTAAGCTTTCAATTATGTTTTTATTGTCTCATTATATGTGTATGCCTCTTATACTAACAACATTTTTAGCATCACAAGATGAACAAAGTGGATTTTCCCCTGGAAGATCCATTGTGGAAAGCATTATCATTTCCCATGAAACGCTTCACATGGATAGGAAAACCAAGGATTCCTGCATGATTTTAAAACTGGATATTCTGAAAGCTTATGATATGGTGGACAGGGGTTTCTTAATTGATGTATTAAATAGATTTGGTTTTTGCAAGGAATGGATTACATGGGTCACGAGTTGTTTATCATCCCCCAAATTCTCCGTTTTGGTTAATGACTCGTCTCATGGCTTCTTTTCAACGTCAAGAGGAATACAACAAGGTGATCCAATGTCACCATTTTTGTTTATCATAATGGCTAAAGCCTTAGGTCGATCAATAAGAGCTCTTCAATAAGGTGATCGATGGATTGGAGTCAATGTGGCAACAGGGGTTGAAAAAATGACTCACTTGCAGTTTGCCAATGATACCATTCTATTTGGCTCGGCTTGTAGGAGAGAGGAAAGGACAATTAAATCATGCCTTGATGATTATTGTATGGCTTCTAGGAAGAAAATCAATTGGAACAAATCTGAAGTGTTTTTTGTCAACACTCCAATTAACTTGCAAGGTGTCTTATCAAGGATTCTTAATCTCAGAGTTGCAAACTTCCCAGGGAAATTTCTTGGAACCCCCCTCTTCATTGGCAGTAACAAAACTTGCTATTGGAAGCATCTTATTGATAAGTGCAAATCCAAGCTTGCAAATTGGAAAGGCAAGTGGTTATCCTATGCTGGGAAACTCACTATGATAAAATCGGTCCTCTCTGTGCTATTGGCTTTTTCCATGGCATGTTTGAGATTCCCGATGGAAATTGAAGGTGAATTGATCTCTATAATGAGAAATTTCCTTTGGAATGGCTCAGATGATAAAGGGAAATTTCCTCTTGTAGCTTGGAAAAAGATCTGCCAACCAAAAAAGGCATGGGGCGTTGGCATTCAACAAATTTCGATTATGAATTTAGCTATGGGTGCTAAATTGGTTTGGGAAATTTGCAGTGGTGGTAAACAGAAATGGGCAAGGATTCTACAACATGAATATTTGGACTCCCTGGAGCCAAAAAGGATTCTCAATATAAACAACCCCCCCAGAGGTTCGGCCATCTGGAATTTTATTGTGGAAATCAGGGAAATCATAAGTGATCAGGTTACCTAGGATGTCAGGAATTGAAGGTATGCCTCCTTTTGGATTGATTCTTGGGCTGGTGAAGCTGCCTTATGTCTCAACCCTTCTCTAAACCTATTATGGTAGAAACTTGTCACCTCTGGGATCACAATATCTGTGATTATGGTTATCCTATCCAAGAAAATGGCATTGCTAAGTGGAAATGGAACTCATTGAATCGCTTGGACTTGGATCAGCATCAGAAAGACTTCTTTGCCGACATTCTCAACAAAAGGGTTATTTTCCCTTCTCATGAAAAGGACATTATTAGGTGATGTGGATCCTCTTATGGTAAATACAAGGCATGTTTTGGTTACAAATTGAAAGAAGCGGCTATAGACAAAAAAGATTGGTCTGTTAATATTTTTTGGCACCGACATCTCCTACCCAAAGCAAGTTCACTTTCCTGGCTGGCTTGTCAAAGAAAGATTCTAACTAAAGAAAGACTCTATTCAATGGGTATCAATGGACCCAATAGATGCATTTTATGTCAAGAGCAAGAAGAAACTGTGGATCATGTACTTCTCCACTGCAAGTTCTCCAGTCACTGTTGGTGGCATTTCATGGGAAAATTGAGAATCTTTGGCCCCTTCCCATCAGGGCTGGATGAGTGGTTTCTGCAATGGCCTAAACTGGAAGGAAAGGCTACATTTGCTAATTTACTTTATATTTTACCATCTCTTCTGATTTGGGAAATTTGGAAAGAAAGGAATCATAGAATTTTCTAGGGTAAAGAGATGAGCTTAACGTCTCTATGTGGGAAAATTGAGAACCGTCTGACTAAGCTCTTGAATGAGGTTGCTCAATCCAAACCATTAAAGAAAAATATATATACAGACTGGGATTGGAAGATTAAGTTGGCACTTCCAAATCTGCTCATTCCACCACTTTTTGGCAAGGGATCCCCGGTGGATTAGGTCAATCCAAGATTGGGTGTTAAATGGGAAGCAGGAGAGCTTGGGTGGTTTAAGGTAAACTTTGATGGTGCTTCTCCACAAAACTCAGGTCAAAGTGGTATTGGGTGTATATTGAGGAACTCTGATGGTATTTGTATAAAAGAAATCTCTGAAAAGATTGGAGTTGCCACTAACAACGAAGTTGAATTCAGAGCGGCTTTAAGAGGACTGCAGCTAGGGATGGAGCTTGGGGTGGAGAGAATTCATCTGGAGGGAGACTCACTAAACATGGTCAATGTGATCTGATGTAACAACACCCCTAGTTGGCGCCTTAACCAGTGGCTTCAACCGATTTTGGTGCTGCTAGCCACCTTTGATGAATTTCAAATTAGCCACATCTATAGGGAAGGCAATGGAGAGGCTGACAGACTCTCTAAAATGGCGATTACTGATGGTGACCCCCCCTTAGCACTCTGATTGGGTCTTTCTGACTGGTTTGTTATCCCAGATGAGCTTCCACCGGTTGATATGGTCCAATTATCTTGCCAGTAACGGTGCTTTCCGGTTGAGTTTATCGGTTGTGGTCTCAACTGATTGTCTTCTCCTTCTAGCTGATATGTTTTTCTGATTAACCTGTCGGTGATGGTGCTAACTAGTAGTATTGCCTCCACCGGTTGATATGGACTCTGGGGAAGGAATTCCTTATGGCTTATCATAGGTACAAAGCCAATGTCGATATCCCGACCTTTTTCCTTGCAATGGTGATATACATGGGGACTAGCAAGCAAAGAGCGAAGCTTTAACTCAAATGGTGTTTAAACACCACCTGCTAGGGGAAATTGATGCCGTGTTGGACAATATTGATGCCAACCTGAGAATATCACTTCCCCAAAATTACTATATGTCCTTGGGAAATGGGGCGGAGGTGAGAAAGTTTATGATTGTGAACTCTCTGGACTTTGATGCTCTTAAGGAAACCTGGCCTGCCATTACTAGGAATATTGAATTTCTGCTTAAAGCGGCAAGAATTCAAAATGGCTTCACATCGGAATGGAGGGAAAAATATCTTCGAGATGAAGGGTTTGCGGGTGCAGAAGGATTTGGTATTCTAGAGAATGGAGATTTGGTTGATGGCAATGTCTGGGGGTTTGGGCTTCACAAGGAGGTTCCCAAATGACTACCAACTCCCTAGGGAGAAGGCAAGAGCGGCGGCTCACTCGACCTATGGCACTGAATGCCCTATAATCCTGGATGTGGCTCGTGTTCCTGTGGATGATGACTCTGAAGACTCCCATTGATTCCGGTTGTGTCACCTTTCTTTGGTTTCTCTGTTTTCTAGTTATTATTTTTTTGTTTAAAGGCCTCTGGTCGGTTCTGTTATCTACTTCCAGTAGTTGTTGACTGGTGTTTTGTACTTGTCCAGCCTCCATTGTTGGTTTCTTTTTGTAAAAGGAATAGAGCTAGGGGAGGGGGTTTTATTCCTAGTTCTTTCTCCCCTACCACTCTCACTAAACCAGGCCTTGTATTCACTTATTTTGATTAATACAAGGGTGTTGCCCCTTTGCAGCTATTTACTTATTAAAAAAAAATGTGTATTTAATTTATTTATAATATTATATTAAATAAAATAAAATAATAAATATATTCAAATATGTAAATTTATTATCTTACAATAAAAACATTTAATATTTATATTATATGAGTAAAATATGAGATTATAAGAAATATAATAGAATCTATTTATAGACAATATTATTTTAAAAATATCATATATTGCATGTTAAAATAAATAAATAAACTAAAAAATGTAAACATATAATGTATTATTTAAATGTTATATTTATTATATATAGTTATTATTTATAATTGTTGATTAGTTTATTTTTTATGTACATCGTGGTGCTAGGGCTGGGTAACAAACACTTCAATTGTATTCAATATATAAATTTAACTCTTTCAAACTTTCATTTCACAAAATCAAATAGGATCATCTTTAGAAGATCGGCATCAACAAGAAACAAAACATTTCAACAGTCAATATAACTAGCTTATATATATTTAATAATATATATAGAATAAGTTGAGAGATATCCTTCTCAAGGCGCCTATTTTTTATTACTTAATCAACATTAAAGTGCAATAGGTTCCTCGAGAAGAATATCTCTTGGCTTATTCTATATATATATTATTAATTATATATAAGCTAGTAGCAGTCGTAGCGTTTAATCGAAGACATGACATAAAATAATTTCAAAATTATATATTGTTGTATAGTTATATATTTTGGATTGGTACAGTGTTAGATTTAGGATTCCATTTGGTTCAATTCTAGATTTAGAATTATAGTTAGATTGGGATCAAAATGGTAGCCCTAATAGAACCCTAGAATCAATTGCCAACAAAACTATATAATATATTAATAAAAATTAAGTGAGAATGTCTTTGATTGATTGGGAAGTTGGATGCTTTATGCATGCTTAACATAACAAAGGTTGGGGCGTGGTTTCCATCTCTCATGCTATGTGGGAGAAGAGACTCCTCACGCAGGTGCAGAGCCTCCCCTCCTACGTAAATTATGCGGGTGCAGTTTGCAATATGTTTTATTATGTGGATATATGAAACACAGAGAAATACAAGTGAATTATCTATCTATGTTTTGCAAGAATATCTTTAACAAAATAGTACATGAACTACAATTTGTTGTTTGTCACAATAATGAAAGTTTCGATCACCAAATGCCCTTATTTTATATGATGTCACACAAATGATAGCCCTTCATATAAGTGCAATAGACTATTCTTAATATATATTCTTAATATTATTCCCCATGGTTAAAGAAGATTGAAGCAAGATCGTAAACCTAATTGAACCCTAACCCTAATACTAAACAACATTGAACCCTAACCCTAACACTAAACTAAATTAAATCCTTTCTCTAAACCTAATTGAACAATAATTCTAATTAAACCCTAAACTTAAAATCTTTTTGATTGAATAACCCCAAACTAAATTCAACCTTGAGGTATTGGAGAGCTTATATTATGTTTCAATATCTTTTAGCCTACTTTATATAATCTAAATTTTAGTTTAATCTGAGTCCTAATCCTAAAGTTAATCTATCCCTAATGGTTATCCTTATTAACATTTTATTTTCAGAGTAAATTTGATTTGGATATGAACGTCTGAGGAGTTGAGGTGACACTTTTTTTTTTGACAAAAAATGAATAATATATTTGATAATCAATACTTTAATGATTTAGTTTAATTCATAATTATATTTATTTTTTAAAATTAAAAATGATTCATTTGTATGAAGTTTATGTACAAATATTTTTTAAAATTAAATAAAAATAATGAGTCTGCTACTAACATAGAAAATGTAACGCCTCTGCAGAGATTCTCACCAACCATTATAAATTTTAAGGTTAAATGGTATTGACAAATTTTCTTGTGAAACAATGGGAGGGAGGAAGAAATATGCACGGTCTCCTAAACCTCACGGAGAGGATAAATGTTTTTAGGAAGATGTTGTAGTTTCTATTGCACTAGTTGGCATGCATGTAAAACGTGGAAGCATACACAGACTTGTGAGTTGTTTAATAGAATGCCTCAATGAAATATGCTTTCATGGAAGACCACAATTGTAGTATATGCTTAAAATGTATTTGTTCTAGAAACCTCCACACAAATTTCAAGTACTCAACATTTATGAGAATCCTTCACGTCTGTATAAATGTGTGAGCCTTGGAATAAAGCATATGAATTCATGGAGGCATGGATGAACACCATGTAAGACTGGAGAAAATATTTCCGGAGAAACTTAATTAGTTGGGCACCAAGATTGATAAAAGGCATGAGGATTGGCAAGGGAGGTTGAGACCAACCCAACCTGGGAGATATTTGGCTGGGTACACTCTTCACCCCACACAAATCGCAGTCTTGAAATCATAAAACAAATATGAACATTGGTGACTCCAACTATACAAAAGGAAGTCAATAAAAAACATGAGTTAGTTTCTGAGAAAACTGGGAGTCAGAAAACTAAATTCTATTAAAACAAAGTCACATACTTGTTTTTGGTGTGTAATTGATCCCTTCTCTGAAATTCCCAAGATTTTAATTCGAAGAGTGGAACAATACGGTTTCTGTAATTTTTAATCACTCGATCCCGTGAGACCGTCTCAATAATGATTTCATTATATAGTATATTAATCTTATATTATATAATATATTAATCATATATTATATAATATATTAATCTAATATTAATCAGTAACAATGTAAATTAATTGAAAACTTCTGAGTGACTATCAAATTAATTGAAAACCCTCAAATGTTGACGCATAAATTTGTTGTGATTGTAGAAGCCTCTCGGCTTAATGAATGTATTCCATGTTAGAAATTTGCATTCTTCTACATTTAATTTTTTATATTTTTAAATTAATTCATTTATATTATAAATAATTATCACTAATTAATCTATTAGTCGAAATTTTTTGCTAAGTCTCAGACTCCTCTTTTAAAATCATTTTTTTTTAAATGCATTATTTTCCTCCACAAAAATCCAGAACTTCTCACATGCACAAAGAATTTGAATTTGGTAGAGATGTTTTCCTTACTCCATAAAGTTATCTGCTACTCTTTTCAAGATCACCACTTGGATATGGGCATAGTTTGGTAAATTGAATGGGAAACAACTATCCAGTCATCAGGATACACCATTGCGTCCATCATTGGATGCTACATAACTGAAGTTTTGACTTATCATCATTCACAGCTTGTTCATTGTATCATCGCCTCAAACAAATTCAACAACAGTCCACATCGATGAGAACATCTAGCTATTGATATCATGGTGCGTCCTGATGGTGGATAACCATTTCCAATTGGAGACGGCACCCCTGCTCCATACAAGCAACGACTATCCATGCACCTAGATTATTGTCTAGACTAACGTAAACTACTAGTCTCCCCAATTATGAGCTAATGTTGGGAGAATTCATAGGGAATTGACCTCAAGAATGCACTTGCAATCATCGAAAGAATAGGCATCACTTCCCCATTGATCTTCTCATATATAGCCATAAAATAATTGTCCTCAAAAATAGCATACAAGGCTTGGAGATAATGTTTGTCAAAACGGACACTCCACAATTGCACAGGCTTCTGCAAAATCTTTTGTGGGTTCAAGTCTAAGAAATCCTCTGAGCTCCTAGTGTATCAAACCACTCCATGGCCAAAAAATACAAAAAGATGTAGCAAAAGCCTAAACTTCTTCGGTCCAGATGAGCACTTGAATGCTGACAACTCAATGGGAATCTTTGTTGCACACAAAACTCAATTCTATCAAAATTATAATTGTCACAGAGAAATGCTAAAGCAGCTAAACCAGTTTGGGTGTCATCATCATTCCTAATAACCTAAAAAAAAACATAAGAAATTAGCTTGGAAATAGTAACAAAACCTAAGTATTTACAAAGGCAACGAGTTTTTGGTTGGAATTAACCTTTCACTTGTAGGTTCTACCCCAACAGAGATCCTGTGATATTGCAAATCTGAAACCCTAAGTCCATGCTAGTTAAAATTATGCTTCATAGCCAAAAGATTGATGTTAAGAATCCACATAGCAACCTTCCTTGATCCAAATACCTTCTTCAAAGTGTTAGTGTCTAACCTGAAATCACCATCATCGGGCTTTCTATTAACCCCCCTGTTCTTAACATTATAACTCTATATTGTCCACCGAACTATCTCTAGATTTAAAAAACAATTGCGCACAGTGGTGACCTTGCCCAATTCCAACATCCATCAATTACAGAGGCACTACAAACTGATGCCTTTTATGCTGCTATGATAGGACAAGCAAGGATCCCTAATACTACTCATGAAATCAAAAAATTTATCCCCAACATCATCCCCCCATCCAGATCTCCTTGCAGTGTTTAGCAATCATTATGGAAGCAAAGACCTCCTCACGACCTAAGGATCACTTGGGTACCATGGTATGTTCTGAATTTTCTAAAATAGGGTTAAATATGGAGTAAACATATTATAGTAAAACCTTAAAACCGAAACCAATACAAAGTAACACTTTCAAATGTACTGCAAGCACAAAATCACTCTGAAAAAAAATCACAAGCACTTCTATAGAAACTCACAAAGCTAGACTGATTTGAAGCTTTGCGTACAGTGAAACTCATAAATCACCTAGTGCAACATGGTAGGTTTTGAAATATTTAAACTATGCAGGCAACGGATTACAGTGAAACCTTAAAACCCCAAACCATTTCGCAACATCTCTTTTTAATTTTATGTACTTCAAACACAAATTCACTCCAAAAAACAATCCAAAAGCACCAAATCAATTTTACTGAAATTCAAAAGTCACAACCTTAGAACAATTTCAAGCTTCGTGTACGGTGAAACTTAAAGACCACGTGTGTGCCATGGTAGGTTTTGAATTTTTCTAAACTGAGGTTTAATATGCAGTCAATGGATTACATTGAAAACTTAAAACCCCAAAACAATTCGCAATAACTCTCTTCAATTTTATGTACTCCAAACACTAATTCACTCCAAAAAGAAATCAGAAGCACTTTCTATAGAAATTCACAAGCCTAGACCAATTTCAAGCTTCGCGTAGAGTGAAACTTACCTTGAAATAGCTCCCAATCTACCGTGAATTGCAATTTGACATCACAATTCATAGATTCCTCATTTCACAAGATCGACAAGCACAATAACTAACGCTTGCACCTGGGAGGTGCAATGTGAATTGTCGATAGGAGCTTATATAAGCTATTACCAAAATCCTAATAATATTTATATATCAATCTTATAAATTGTAAAGTGATTACTTCAAATAGCTAGTAGCTGAGGTCTATGTCCTCTATTAAAAATTCTTGAGATATTAGTTATATTTAAATATAAGATAAAATATGAGTTGGCTAACATGTTTAATCACTATTTCTAAAACAAGTTATTACAACATAAAAACAACTATAAATATAAATGATCGTGTTGTTTCTAATCAATTACAAAATGGTCATTTCCAACAACATTTGAAAAGACATTTAAACTATATTAGTGGTTTATTATGGATTTTGATTCATCAAAGCACTTTTAATGTATAAATTGTGCCTTTGCAATGAGATTTTTTGGCCCTCACAACACCTTTAAAATAGTTCACATTTTTGTTACAACTTCCCTTTTTCTCTTGCAATATATACAAATAAGTGAGAGAATGTATGACTTCCATACACATTGCAATCCTAATATTGATATTTATTAGTTGATTTTTTATATATTTATATGCACCCACATATTTAGGGCATTTCATTTGTGGTGGCACTATGTGTCACATAGTTTATACATAAGGGATTGTGTAAGTCTCACCTAATTTCATGAAAGTTGTTAAATACAACTATGATAACTTGTAATATGTGTATGAATTCTCAAGATGGAAGGAGCATGTGGAAAGGGGAGTTAAGTTTGTGCAAGGAAAAAATCAAGAAAGACTTTTAGTTGTCATAAGTATGTTTCTAAAAAGGCATATAAAATGAAAATGGAGCACTCAAATTGCCTATTTGATCATAGTAAAAATGATTTTAATTGTTGAACTTAGTGCTTGATTTAGGCACCTAATTTATCTTGTAGTTTTAATCATGATGTCCTTTATGAAACAAGTAATGTTTTGAGGTTTTGGTCTTAGTTATAAATTGGGTTCACAAAATGGGGTTTTGCCATATATCATTGCAAGTATCAAATTACTCTTTTATATTTTATCTAGATTGAGTTGGTGTATTATTCTTCTATAAAGGCTTGAGCATGTATGATAGTAATGTAACCATCATTGTAGTTTTTTTTAGTACAATTGTTTTTTAGGAGATTAGTTAACCCAATGAAAACATGTATCCTAAGATTACTTTAGATTGAGAAAGAAACATAACTTAAGCAAACAATTACCCAACAAAGATTTGAACCTTAATAGACACAACAACTATGTTATGACTTAACAACTACTTTACACTCTTATTGACTATGTAAATATTTCATTGTTTTTTAATAAATGTAATGGTCATCTCCCTTGCCTAATCCAAGACGAATAATAAAAATTATATTTAACAAAATCAGTAATTATTGAACACCTTTGAATATACTCATTAAATGTATTCAACAAAATCAGTGTGTATGAAATTATGAATCTCCCACGAGTCTATGGCACAATTTAGTAAACCAGCAAGACCCATGTGATTTTTAAGAAGTTTGGGATAAAGCTCAACAAGTCAAATCTCCATGGCATAAACAACACAGACAAATAAATTGCATACGCAACAAACAGGCAAAATAAAAAAATCGGGTGACGGCGGACGTAGGCCCCGTTCTGTTGATCGATGGACATCGACCAGGTGCATCACTGTGATGTTGGCCAGCTGCTTCACCGAGGTCTGGACATGGCTCCACACGTGTCTCAGCCAGCCCTACGAGAGGGCACCAGATCACTTCAAAGCGAAGATCTGCTCTTCCGAGCTTGCAATCTCTGCAAATTGGCCCGGGGACCTTCCTCGGCTGCTAAACATTTAATGGCCGAAGCACCTCGCCACCGTACCCCTCTAGATGCTGATGATCTTCTTTCTGGAAAGCTATATAGCTTTAAACATAAAACCACACAGGCAATGTGGTATTATTTACGCCGAAGGCGTATCTTTATTTGAAATGGACCGGCTAAGTTTTGAAATCCACGGTGGAAACTTCGAGAGGCTATGCAAGACGATGGAAGCCATCTTGACCGTGGATTTTCTGTTTGTCATTTGGTTTTCCGCACGCAGATCAACGAACGAATAAGTATGACGGAGAAATGGTTTCAACCGCTACGCCATTTCCAATTCACTTCTCTCCTCTGTGGTCGATAAATGTGTTCTCCACGATGTACAACACATTTTTCTCGTTGATTTCTCCCTTGCTCTCTGGCTCCAGTATGGGATCTATAGCACACTTTTTCACCTGCTCATTGCCATTCCCTTTCGCTAAAATCTTCTTGCATCCGCACCCATCATAACATCATTACATAAAATCACAATCATTCTATTCAAAGGAAGTAAGATAGGAATAAGCGGTTTTATTTGAATTTAAGACCAAAAAGCCTTCAAGGCTTACCTTCGTTCTTGGACGAAGAAGTCATTAAAAAGGCGAGCACCCTGCTCTGCAACTCCCTGGACTTGTTCAAATACCCTCTCAAGAACGGCCTCAAGATGGGAATGAAGTCCCCATAGTTGTACTCAAAACTCTGCGCCAGTCAGCTTCTCGCTGCATTAAACGTCTCGCCTGGATGAACAACGGTTCCTCCTGAGACTCGAACCTGTCTCATAGAATGCAATGATTGCAGGATACACACAAAACGACTATGTTGAAAAGGCGTTCAAAAATTTTAACCAAATGCATTTGGCAGGTGTCAAGCTAGTCTCCCCAACCTTTTCCAGTGTCCTTCCACGCTATGCAAAAATGGGTGGTTTAGAACTAGGAATGGATATCCATAAAACCATAATCCAATGTGGACTTTCATCGGATCTCATCCTCGTAAATTCCCCGGTAGAAATGTATGCAAAATGTGGAAGCTTACAAAAGGCGCTTGAATTATTTGACAAAATGCCTCAAAAAGAAACAATCTCATGGAATGCGATCATTTCACGATGTGCACAAAATTGATTCTTTGGAAACACCTTAGAATCTTGTAAACAACTGATAGGTGTAAAGCCACATTCAATTTCAAAACCAGATTCTCCAGAAGTATCTTCTGCCATTTCCAATTTCCACTTCCTCTGTGTCGGCTTGCAAGATCAGGGACAATTTGGCTCTCTGCACAATAACATCTTTATAACTGCACTGGAAACAAATCCCCTGCCTCCTCCACACCAATAATGATGTAGCAGATCTATCTAATGTCGATCTCGAAACACCTTCATATTAAGATCTACTTTTCATTGAATATAAACAGATTGAAGCAACCATTGTAAGAAGATTGGTTTGGGTTCAGCCCATCTTTTGAAAATAGATAGTCCCGGCCTAAAAGGACTCCGAAACAGATGGGTGCCAAACAAAAGAATTTCCAATCAGACTTTCAGATAAATTATTTTGCTATAATGAAGTAGTCAAATGCCATTGTTTTAGACACAATTGAATGGATATTTGTGATTAGAACATTTCGAAAACAATAATCATTTACACAAAACTGTAAGATGGGATGTGAAAATTTTGTTTTCCATTCCGACACAATCCCACTGAAAAACAGAGAACTTGGAAACTTTATTTCAACTCAAAAAAAATCTACATGTATATCATCTTAAGAGAGAGAATGCTTCAAAAAATTGTATAAACTGGTAAGCAAAATTAACCTGCTTTACAATCACGTTTTAACACTACAATAGTAATCTTACAAGGATATTCATATAGCAGTTCAAAAAGACAAATTTGGCCTGATTGCAATTATATGCACTTAAAATTATGTCCTCCAGAGCAGTTTGCTTAATAAATTTGACCCAACTGATGCTAGAAGCCATTTAATCTGATGAACTGGGAGGTATTAGTATATCTAAATGCTCTGTCATTGTGAAAAGAGGGAGTGAAGTTGTTTGACACATTGTGATGAGCTTTTCTGGACAAGATTCTAAGAAAAACTACCACGCACGTGTTGTTTCCAGAATATCTCCTTCTGATATGTGTCTACCTATTAATAAATAGATTCACCTGCCCCTGACTCCTCCCTATTATCTTTACTACTATGCCTTCATTCCTCAGTCCTCAATCCTGACTCCCCCACCATAGGATGTCCATTGAAAATGCCTGCTCGCTTAGAGTCATGCTAGGATTGGTTCATAATATATTAATGTAACCCACATTGCCAAAGTCTATCTTTAAAGAGAAAGGCTACATCAATCCATTTCACAATTTTAGCTATACAAAGAGATGTTTGAGATGGATTCATTGGTTTCGAATATAAATACTTGTTAAAATGAAATTTGGGGGAGAAGTTTAGAAAATGTTTAGAATATAAATTCTTATTCAAATAAAATTTGGGGAGAGGTTAAGATTTGTCTTGAAATTTATTTTGATGAATAATCATTTATTTATAAAATAATTTTATGCATATTCGATGTCCGTGGATATAAAATATTATATGATCAAATTTTCAAAATACCCCATGCATTCCAGATTTGCAGTTGCATGCAAGTCGGGTTTCCTTTCATTGTAAGAGGTTGGGATGCTTCACTTACTTCCCATGCTAGAGCAGTCGAATTCGTTCGTTGTATTCATATGAACTATAATCTCAATATTGAGAGAATAAAATATTACATCTAAAAAATTAGAGGTTTGGGCTTTATAATTTTTATTATTCTATGCCATCTTTTAAAAGTTTTAGTAAAATGACAGTATGGATGCATTACTCTAGTGAATGTCTAATAAAGCACACATAGAACATTATAAAGCACAATGAAAAAAATTGCAGTTCCTATTTGTACTCCATTATTATAAACATTAATGCTTTTTAATATCTTGATTAATTGAAAAAGTCTCTCACTGAGTTCCAATATTCACTTATCTTCACATTTCAAATTCAATTTACTTATATTATACAAAATTAGTCCTAAAAATGAAAATTTTCATCCCCTTTTATTTGGCATTCTGGCAACTTTCATTCATCAAATGAAATGAAAGTATTTGTAAGAATTTTTTTTAATGTTTATTATTTACTATTTTATTTTTTCCCCTCCAATAAAGGTTAATAAATCTACCATGTAAAAAGTTTTTAAAGTTTAATGTTTATATTATATGTTTTCATTTAAAATCATAATGATGTGGCTAGTGAATTAAAAGCTTTATGTGCTATTATAATAGTTTATTTAAAGTTAATATAAAATAAAATATAATATTTTTGCTAAATATTAATATAATTTATATTACAATCAATTTATACAATTTTAATTTATATTATATTTTTTAATTTAATTTATTGATAGTAAATAAATTAAAGTATATGTAATATTTTATTAGTATATCTATAATTATTTTTTAATTTTTTTTTAAATGATAATACAAATCACATTTTTTGATTTGTTATTTATATTGTTTAACAATAGTCATTAAAGTAGATCTGATTTGTTCTTGACAAGAGAAAATTCATATTTATTCAAAATTTGAAATGTTATTTTTCTTGTTAGTAAAATATATGGATATGAGAGAATATAAATTATTGAATAGAATTTAATACAATATTATAATATAAATTTTATATAATACAAATAAAATTCTATTGCTCGCAAACACACACACACACACACCATTATTATTATATTATGTTCTACAATAAAATCTATTAAATATAAGTATATTGATTATAATAATTAATTGTTAATATATTTTTTATATAGGGGAAGGACACAAGCAGTTATTATAGCTAACTTCAAACACATAAGCTGCTAAACAATATATTAGATTTAGATGATTTTTTTTGTTTTCTTCGTATTTGGCATAAGTGCTTATAGCTATTGTGTTGGCTTCTGGGTAGCTATGACAAACAAAGTGGGATTCATTATGCATGTAAGGGTAAAAAAGGGGTCATTTCAAGTTGATTGCCAATACATATTCTATATTGCCTCATTAACCATTCACTTTGACCACTAAAAAATTTGCACAACTAATCCAATACGTATGCACAAATGTCCCAGTAATAATATGCTATTGGTATCAATAAAGTTGCACAACCCCTCTAATTACTAATCTCTTCTCTAGCTATTGAGCATACCAGTAACTCACCCCTCTCACATCCATACCTACACCTATTCTAATAGGCCTCAAAATTTAGTTTCTACTCTTATATCCTATACCACATATATACTTGTAGATAAAATGGATCAAGTAGAAAAGAGAGGTTGCAATAATATGGTGATTTAAATTCAAACTTATGCAACACCATTAAATTATCATATTGTTACACATCTACCACACATGAGATTTCTGACATTAAAATTGTTAATGTATGAGTGCAATGGACACCCCAATACATAAATATGATATCATTTATAGGAGCATGTGTCAATTTTTTATGAAGATATATTTTTGGCTAGTCTATTTGTAATTAATCTTAAGGGTTATGCTATATTAAATGGTTATTTGTATTGCCTTGATGATTTAACAAAGATTTTCTTACATAGTTTAAAGTCATCATGGGAAAATATTTTTAAAATTTGTTAACGAAAAGAGATGAAAAATAAAAACTTTAGATTAATAGATTACATTTAGTTAAAGATGTTTGTGTATAGTTGACGAAAGCATATTCAAATGTTAGGTAATGCAAAATTCATTAAATGTTGTATCATATAAAATTATTATATGCTATATATAATATAATGTAACCTCTCTTTTCTAATGTTATGGTTATATTTATTATCATATATTATATTTTATATTGGAAACTATTAAATATCAATACAATAGAATATATTACTAATATATTATATAGAGTGCAATTTAAATTATATATAATATAATTCTACTTCTTATTATATATATAATATATAGAAAGTGAGACATATTGATGGAGACAGATTAAATGAGATTAAATGAGAGAGGAATAGACAATGAGATATAGAGCATGAGAAAGAGAAATATAAGAGCTACAAAAAGAAATAGAGAGATAGAGAGAGATCTAGAGAAAATGGAAACTAACAATCCATCTCTATTCATCTTCCTATGCATCTATATCTATATCTCTTTTCATCTCAATCTATCCATAGTTCTTCTTTCATATCTCTCTCAACTCCATCTCTCTCTAACCCTTATCTCTCCCTCTCTTTATCTCAATCTAAACATCACTTCCTATCTCTATCTATAGACCATTTTATTTTACATTGACCTTTTACATCTTTTCCGCGTACCTATTACACACCAAGATGCAATTGCTAGTTACAAGGAATGCGTACCTTATATGAAAAAAACGAATTAACTTTAGAGATCGACGGTTCAAAACATCACATAACCATGCAAGACGATGGGAAGGTTGTTGGCCGTTAGATTTCATGTCTGTCACCATTTTTCCTTCTCGCCTGGCATAAACCGTTGACTGTATTTTTGTTCACTGTATTTTGCTGTGCGTTTTAGTTCTAGGCAATTTCCTCCACTATGTCCAAACGGATGATGAAGGGCTCATTGAGAGGTCTTCTGAGAATGAGAAAATTGACGTTAAGATGTTTTTGGAGGAGAGCAGCTCAAAGAGGAGCTAGAAGAGGAAAGGCAAGGGCGTTCGCTACTACTTTGTCCATTGCAATTTATAGATCCCTCAAACCTTGTGTTGTGATTCTCAGTTGTCTAATCAAACTCTGTTATTGAGATCATATTGAGGCCCAGATCCTCCGCAACAGTAATAATACACTATGTTTGCATTCAGCAGTCTAATGAGAACATGGTGAATGTTGCCAGATCAATACAAGAAATAGTTGTATGACGTACTCTCACTAATGGCAGAGGAAGCATATTCTTCTCAAGATGAGGTTCTGTATTCTACCACAGAGAGCACGTTTTTGTCCTTCGTAATCCATAAGACTCACACATTACACAAATTAAACAAACCCAATCCATTTTTAGAGTCGTTAAGTAAACATTAAATTAATTTGCAGAAACAAAAAACAACTGGGAGTGCTTGCTATGGGATCTTGTCTGCAACAAACGCATTTCGTGCCATTACAAAAAGGCAAAAATGTAACAAATTTAGAATGCCCATTAGCTATATGTGGTTTTTTGCAAATTGGGCAGCCAAATAGGATCTCCATTGCCAATTTGATGTGAGCATAAGGAGCAGCCATATGATGATTCTTTACTTAAAGGTTATGTCCTATTATTCAAAGGATATGAACCTCAATATGATCTGAAGACTTTCCCCTCAAATTTCCTCCTTACAAACTAATTGAACAATTAAACATTTCAACGTTTAAATATCTCACTACCTTGACATTTTAATTATATTGGTTACTAATAAAAATCTTAAAATAATATTTAAATTAGTAGTATTTTTTTTAAATATTAATATTTTAAAACAATTGTCAAAAATTAGAAATGTGGAAAAACAAAAGAATCTTAATATTAAATTTTATATAAAAAAAAATTCAATACAATTTGTTTCACTATTTTATGATAAATTTATTTACATTATTTAGTAGCATATAATTTTAATCTTACTCTAATCATTTCTATACATACTCATTCTTACATGTAGAGCCTTTACCTTATTCTTACATGTATAGCCTTTACCTTATCTTGACACAAAAATACTTCAAAAATAGTTGCCTATACATTTTTCTATATCCCACATTTGACACATGTCTATCCACCTACTTTCATAGTCATAAGCCATTTGCTCTTGACTACTTGCTTATCTTGAGAAAAACTCATGTGATTGTGGATGCAACCATGATCACAAACTTGTCCCTCCTCATTTTAAATTAGAATCAAAATTTAAATTTGGCTAACTAGCCCTCTTTACCCTCCCCACTAAACTCAACTAACAAATATTTGTTTGATTTGATATTATGCGCTAATATTTAAAGACATCTAATTTGCATTCAATTCACATCTCTTGTTTACCAACCATTCTTTCATCGTAAAGTGTTGAAGGAACCATTAATAATGACATATTTGGACTTTAGGCATGGAATATAATAAAACAAATATGCATACATCATTTTTGTCACCTACTTGTTGTCTTTGATTGTTCCTCTCTTATTTGTCCAAGGTTGAACTTCATGAATGTTTCCATGTGACATAACACCTCAATTTAGGTATTTCTAAATATGTGTAGCCCTTATACATCGTAAAAGTGTAAGGTAGGAGATCTATCAAGAATGAAAGAGCAAATAGAATTCCACATCCAACAACAACAAATTTAGGCATAGAGGACTAGATCACAACTACAAACTTGTCCTCTCACAAAAGAGAGATCCAATGTAGAATAAATACATTCAGAGATCACGCTTTCAAAACATAATGGCATATTACTCTAGAGCCCTCCTTAAGTCACATCATTATTCAATTATTAAGCTAAACACTTCATCTTTCTATTTCATTTTTCAAGTATTGTAGATATAGTTGTTAAATTACTCACATATCATTAATTAAGTTATTTCTTAACACTTTATTAAATAATTGATATAAGTATAGTTAAAAAAAAATTATTTTCACAAGTATTAATGTCCACTAAAAATCAACGAAATATAATAATTTTAAGATAATATTTTCTTAATAACATTGTTTCAAACTAACTATAAAATAAATAAAAGAAAAACTAAAAATTATGAACAATGCTCAACCAAAAATGGAGATCCCCTCCCATTCACTTGTAATAAACCAAATCACCACCCTAAGATATTTGTATATGAATCTAAACAACTGACTTTGAGGATTGATTGTTGATATCATCTTAGAACCATGGAAGATGATTGTATGTATCTAAGCCATTGGATATTTTTGCCAATTTTTTTATCAAATTTTTCTTGTTGTATCATTGACAACACACCACAATTTGTGTGGAATAAATTATAACATCATTACATATAACTATTGTTAATCACAGTTTGTTGCAGGGAATGGTATTCACATAGCTTCTTTATCTATCTTTCTCTCCTCCCTATTCCTCTCTTTCTCCATCTCCAACTCCATCCACGTCCATCTCTCCTCTCCCTCTACCCATTGCTAGTATATTCTTATTTTGGTCCTGCTCTTTGATGTTATATGAGATGAATCAAATGACTGTAAAGATCGATGCTCTATATTTGCATAGCGTTGTGCAAGACGATTGAAATCTCCTGAATCGTCGGATCATTTTCAAAAAAATATATTTTTCTGTAATGGCGTCGACTGGCCATACTATGTACCTGACGTGACCAGTGTGATTAGAATTCCACTCTCTACCATAGTCTAGCCATATAGTGATGTCGCTTTCTACTCCCGGGCTAGCTATAATTGGCACGAACGAACTGGGTAGGAGTGATAGCTCGAATACACCGGTTTCAGGCTCGAATGCATTTCAGTTTGGCTCCAATGAATGGCATGGTATGGTTCGAATGAGTCACAAAATTTATTGGCCTGAGTGACACTGTTCAAATGAGTCACAAAAGGGGAGAATCTATGGAGAGCTCATATGATATTATCAATTTTGTTGGAAGTCATTGTCAAGGGTAGAAAAGGGCCTGAATATACCTTTGAAATGAGTAATTCATTGGGGGCAACAATATTCTAAAACTTTTGTAAGGCATATGTTGCCATTTAACTGATCAAGACCTTGCTATGTTGTCATGCAATTCGGTGGGCTAACGAAAATTTACTATTAATACAGAGTGATTGCTCACCAGCTGTGAGACAGATGACCAGTGATTTGGTCAAGATTTTTGGAGATAAATCTAACAAGGTTTTTTATAAGCAAAACTATGATAGCAAAATGATGCATATAACGCCTTTTTACACCATTCAGATGGGAATTATATCCAGCGACACATAAATAAGTGATGCTCATCAATGTTTTGATTATAAATGATTTTTTTTAGTTATTTGTATCAGTTTTCAAAAATAGGTTGTGAGCACTGAATGTCTAAAATATATTTGTCAATTTTTGAAAAGAACTGTCAATAGGAATCTAAGTGCTCTCAAATGCTTTGTTTTTTGACACTAGAAATCATAGAAGCACTTTCAAATGCTTGGTTCTAGTTTTTCCATTTTAGAATATCAAATCACATTTCAAAAAGAGAAATTAAACAAACAACAAATGTAGCGTGTATTACAAGTGCCTTTGACTTTGCATGCAATAAATTTTTCAAGAATTCATCATCTTCTTGTACGCTCAAAGAAATTTGATGATGTCGGTCTGATCTCAACCTATGACCAATAATATGTAACTAACAATTGCTAGCTATTAAACTGCATCATTCGACCATAATGATTATTGGCATGGTAACAATAACATTTTTAATGATAACATTGAGATAAGGAAATATTTTTCACTAAATCCAGACTTTGCACAAAATCTCATTCAAACTTGTGGTAGAATAGCTTGTGTCGCACACTTATTTGCACAATAAATTTATATTTCATAGGTTTTATATTTTAATGAATGTTGAGTATTTTTGTTCTTTCACTTTAAACAGTCAACCCTCCATTAGCTGGCCTCACGTACAAAAATTATACCTACAATTAGATTTTTTTAATATAAGAAACCATTAATTTACAAACAATATTTATAGTTAAGCTAGATTAAATAGAAACTTGCATAATTTCTTGTGTGGATATCCTTTATATAACACATATGGTCAAAAATAATGTTGGTCTACCAAAAAAAAAACCAGTTTGAGCTATGGTGATTAGTTTAAGATTTCCTCAAAACATTTTGAAGTCATTGAAGTCTTTAATATAGGCTTGCTGAAAGCCCACCTGGATTCAACAACCCTCCCTTATTTTGGTTAATGCTCAGTGAAATGATTGGTCTATGAGTAAATTAAAGCGAGAAAATCACTTTTTGTATATTAAATTATCTTGGTTTCCTAGGGTATTGTGTTTCATTTTAATTGGGTCAATTAATTAATAAAAAGTAACTTTTAAATATTAATTACATATGTATTTCATGTTATTTGTGTGTGAGGTCATTATAAAACTCTAAATGTTTCTTATGCTTCTAAATTTGAAATTATGTACACCATCTAATAAATATTTTGAATATTATCATGTTATTTACCATGTTCTAACCCATATGGTCTATAATTAGTCCACCACTAGCCATAATGATATAAAATGACAATCTATTGTAAAAGGTGAGATCATTTGCCTTTCAACTAATCAATATGATATAAAAGAACAAACAAAGTGAGTATATATACATGTATGGTGTAATTTCATGTTAGACACATACATCTAATCACTTACTCATCCAAAGTTGTTTCTATATTTGTGGGGTTAACTGTATAGCCACAAAGTTAGCCATTTCCTTTTTGAAATTTCAATTCAACATTTGACTAAATGACTCACTTAATTTTAATCTCTTGAGCCAACCAAGTACATGATATAATTTGCATCCATTTTACATCACTAAGAATTTACAAGTCCTCTCTTATTCTAGAAAATTAAAGGAGCAACCAATAATAACATATTTAGACTTTGGTGTAATAAAATGAAGTAAAAACCTACATATCTCTCTCTCTTGCCCTATTCAGACCTCTATATCTATATCTCTTTGTCTCTTTATATCTTTGTCTCTCCATATTTCTTCTTCCATCTCTCTCTCCTTATTGCAAACATGACATGATCCTATTGATAATGGAGTCAGGTTATCTTCCTAAGTTAGAGGTTTTCATTCAATCATGTTTGATCACTATAAGTGGATGATTGTTGATTTTAATCTATCACTTCTTCATTGAGCCATTTTTTGCACAAACAACAACATTTTCTAAATTTTATCTATCAATTGATCCGATGTACTACAAAAAATATATTTTTAAAAATAAATCTTAATTAACCTTCCATACCTATTCGGCGTACCCATTGCACACCAAGGTGCATTTGCTACTATAAAAATCTGTCATATTTATTTGGGCAAAGTGAACACTTATAAATGAAACGGGACTATGGCTGCCGAATGATCCACCATGGCCACCTTCCTATCTGTATAGAAATGGTTACTAGTGGAATTTGCTCTAAATAAATGAAGCCCCCTTTTTGAGCAAGGCTTCTCATCATTTGAAGGTTTATATTTAAACGTTGTTTTTTAATGATATATCTATGTATAGATGTATAGGTGGTTTTTGTCAGTGATATTAATCCCTACATAAATATTAGATGGTTCGGGATTGAAATGTTTCAACAATAAATACATATATCAATGCGGTTCGCACTTCAATGGAACACAAATTCATTTAGGGCATGATTTCAACCTCTTGTACTTAGCAAGACTTGATCCCTTGTGGACTCATTTGCAGCCATTCAACTTCAACGTAGACCAAAGGTCCATTGATATGATTCATTATTTTAAATTTATATTAAATTCTAATGTTTATGATTAAATTTATTTATTAGTATCATCAACTTTTTCAATTATCAAATTTTATTATATTTACTTGCATTTCATTATCAATAAAAATGCAAGTTTCATATATTTAGCTATTAATTTTATCTATATCTTCAAAATTTTACTTGTATAAAGTAACTACACTTGTTATATTATTTGTAAGCAATAGAGATTAATCATTTTGCTACAAAAGTGTTGTAAGCCTTGCCTATTAAAGTATTTTACTCTTTATAATTGATCAGTATTTTCTTAAGGAAAGTTATAAGTGATATCAATTATGTTTAATGTTGGTGGCACATTTTTGGCATCATGGTTTAGTAAGCATGTGATCAATTGAGCTTATTAGAAGAGTGCATTTAATGTTTTTGGTCAGTTTTAAATGCATTCAATATTGTAAAACCATTTAATTGTTAGAGCGCATGTGGTAAGCCAACTTGGTTTTAGGGAGTATGAGAACCATCATGGAGGTGCTTGAAGATTAATTTTTTGTGCATTGGACGCATTCCATATTATTACTTGGGGCATTAAATAATGGTAGAAGAGGTTGTTATGAAGCTTCTAGTGTTCATTTCTTCCTACTTGTTATTATTTTTCTTCTAGATGTGAGGCTTGGGATGAATCATCCAATCACTTGATCATCGTATACTTTCTTGTAAAGGTTTGGGATATTTGTTGAGGAGATTTTGAGTAGCATGGAGTGGGATGTTTGGATCTCATTTATTCTTAGATCAATCTCATGGGGATAACAATGGTTTCTCGCTACTGTAGAAATTCATTTCTTGGGTGTTTTATCTTTGGTTGAGAATGTTGATCTCCATGTTAAGGCTCAAAGCCTAATATGTATTGTGACTTCTTTTTTGTTGTGAGGATTACATTAGTTTTGGTGCTTTTATGAAAATGGTTTTTCACAAAATAATCTACCTAAGTATATCAATATATCATGATTTTTCTATCTTTCATTTTTGTTATGTATGATTTATGCTAAAATACTAAGAATTTATGTATCGATCATGTTGTTAAAACCTCTTTTCTCATGGGGTTAATGTGAAATAATATTTTATTGTGGTTAATATAGGAATTGTCTATATTTCCTTAAACTTGATATCTATTTAGCATCAATAATTCTCTGTAATTTTTGTACTAGTAGTTTGGGATTCCTTTCATTTATAATTGGACCCTAATTTGGGGATGAGGAGAGGAAGCCTTCCTTGCACCATGGAATTAATCCATGTTCAAGTAGGAGTTAGTTGTAGATGATCTTATCTTAGGGACAATTATGTTGAGCATGTCTAGAATAAAAGTGAAGAGGATCAATGGAACACACTTTAAGCTTTAGGGCTTAGGATTTATGAGTGTATTGATCATGTCAAGATTGTGGTTCACATTTCTAGTTTACTTGGAGGTCATCCCTACATTGTAGGAGTATGTTATGTAGTGTTTTGTAGCTCATGTTATCATTTTGGATGATTTCTCAGTTATATGGAGGTTGTGGAGTTAGACATTTGGTGACTTGGAATATCATAGAACAACCCTTTCCATAATTGGTACTATAGAGATATTGAGTTGGTCATATGGTGACCTTGAAGCTCCTAGATATCTCAATTGTTCTACTTGCATGCAATTTATCAAGGAATTAGACATGCAATGACTCGAATCTAAAGATCCTAGATGCACACACTTGGTGGAGGTTTTGGAGTTGGTTATTAGGTGGCATAGAGACCCTAGACAAATCCTTGGTCCTTTTAGATATGTGTACTTGCATGTTGTATATTCATGGTGTTTAAATCTATTGGTTATAAACTAGCAATACTATGTTGTTTTCATAGAGAATCATGGGTCCTATGATTTGCATGGGATTTAGATAATGTTAACTTTTTCAAATTAGTATGGATTCCTTTAGTATTTATGGTTTTCATAAGCTATATGTTTAACAAAAAAATATGGTTCTTAGATACATGGAAGATTATTTTTTATAATGAAATTCTTGAAGGTTGTCTAAATAGCAATAGTTTCATTTTTGCATTCATGCTTCCAATCATGGTTACAAGATTGTTTAGTAGTCATTGCTTTCTAACTTGCAATTGTCTTGGCGCTACATATTTTTTAATATTTTGGATATGAGATTATTGTCATGGTAATAATCTACAATTATTGATTCTCTTTCCATGGAGGTTCGAAATGGCATATTTTTGGGTATACAAATTTGGGTGGATCAAAGTTGTATTATTTTAATGGCTATGGATTTTGAAATTTACTTTGGTTTTAATAGGGGCACTAGCCATACTTTTATGTCAACTTTATGGAGGTAACATGTTTGTAGTATGTGGTTGTGGTTCACATGTTTGTGTACTTGCATGTTGCAAAAGTAATTCTAGAGCATGTCTACATATATTTTTATAGTGTATGTGTGTGGTAGGGAGATCTACAATGAGAGTGGTGGATTTTTTTAAGTATTTTTTGTATTTTTTATAAACTATTTGGATTTCCATGTGTAGTGTCACAAATTGTAACCCTTTACAGTTTCACACTTTGTTTGGGCCCTATTCTACTCTATAATTTTAATTATCAAAATCACCATTTAACTATCTTCAAATACTCAAATTAGGACATAGTTTAGAATCACAAACCTCGACACTCCTTACTCCTTTTTTGGAATCCTATTTTGGTGGGACTATAGTGCCTAAATTGGACAGTTGTAAGGATATATGACACCTATCTCCATAGTACCACCAAAATTCCATGAAATTGTAGTCATTATTAGTGTCGACCTTCCCATTTGCAAATCTGATCTTGATTTTTATAATTGATTATTGGAAGTTAGTCTAAATGTGAAAATACCTTGAGAATCCTATATAAGGCACCCATTCATCATTCATAATTATAAGAATCTACAAGTTTCATTTAAGCATTCATTTCCTTCATTCAGTGTAGATCTAAGTATAAGGAGCATCGAGCTATAACAACTTATCTTGAAGTATTTCTTCTTAATATGGGTTACTTGGGTTTTTAGCTTATTTTGAGTCTAGAGAGATTACTACACATCTTGTAAACACAATAGCTTAATGCAGATACATGGTATGTGAGGTCAATGACCCAACAATGATTTGAACCTTAGTAGCTACTACAACAACATTATGACTTGACCATTGCACTGTAAGAGTGGAAAAATGATAAAAGAAGAAAAGAGGAAAGTGTTTTGGGAAGAGTAATCTCACACATGTGAGAGCACCAAATGAAAAGTTTTGGTCTAAAGATGACTAGGAAGTGGGAAAGTGACATGTCCATACAAACATTTATAGAGGCTTGGAGGACACATGTCACATGACTATAAGTTTGGGGATTTGGAAGAATTAAAAATTGAAGAAAATGTTATTGATGATTAGGAGGGAGACTAGTTAGTTAATTAGGGAATTAATTAATTAATCAAGATTAGAAGTTAGAAATTTTAGGCTAAGGATAAATTTATTTTATTTAACTAATTATAAAATGTTGATGCTCAAGATATTTTATCTTGTTTTTAAATTTGTTCTAATTTTTAGAGGAAATGAAGACTATGAATTTATGCAGTTCATAGGGGTAGCCATGGAAGAAGCAAACTAGTAATCATTGGAATCAAATTCCTAGCAAATGATTGGGCTTGTGGCATAATGGAATCGGGAACTTCTCTAGCAAATTAATGGATTTGAATTTTCATGTGTTCGTTTCCAAAGCAAATAGGATTCCACTCAGCAAGGGTGGTTGGAACATAGCATACAGAATCGAGAAACACTCAAACTCTCTCCCTAATGGTTTTAAGGAGGTAAATAAGAAGGAATCAACAATTGGTGATCCTAGGGCCTCCTCTTATGTAACAAAGAGGGCCTAGAGAGGATCTAATCCATAGAGGAACCTACGAATGTAACCAAGGTCACAATATAGGTAAGATGCATGGCAAAGGGGGGGAAATCAGAGGGATTTTCTCTAGAGGGAGATATCGAATGAAGGGAGGTGTCAAGGGAAAGAAGAGCCCTAGTAGCAAGATTTTTGTGATGTCATCATATCTTATAACCCAAATTGCTAATTGGTTGAAGGATAGGGTGTTATTGATTAAATGGTGTGGTGTTGAAGGAATTGATGTGGAGATAATATAGTGGAGGAATTCATATCCAAGAAAGATAAATATTTGGCCTCTTTAGAATGATTTTTTTCTATTAGAATGCATACATCAAAATTTAAGCCTTGAAATATTGTAGGGGAGCCCAATTTTCTTTAAGGGGTCTAATTTTCATAAGATAAATTGGATGCCTAACTTTGATCCAATAATAAAAAAATTTAAAAAATTACCAATGTGGTTAAGTTTAGTAGACCTATCTGCAAAATTTTGGAATGGAGAAGCCCTCATTAGAATAGGCAACACCCTAGGTTCATTCCTGGGCTTTGAAGAGGATTTTCTCAATGGTAATACAAGGGATGTAGAAAATCTATATGCAGAGGTGGATACTAATCTAGGGGTATATAAGTCACTAGCTCGATTTTATTAGATTTGGGAAGATGGATTCAAAAAGTAAGAGTGTTGGAAGGTAGGCAACCTAGTCAATGCATCTTGAGGGAAAAATTACAAGAAGGAAGTTCAGGAGGTTCCCAAACAAATTGCATGTATAACAAACCCATCATCAAAAGGGATGATAATCTCCCCCCAGATAGAGCTACACCAAGAGGCAACCTAGAGAAGGGCAAAGGGGTTCTGATAGTTACAGGTGAGAAAACAAACTCCAAAAAAAGATAGCAATCCTCAAGGCCTCGAGAATATGACATTCAGATCCCTAACCAAATTTTGGAGTTAGTGATCCCCAATAGGGAGGTAAATCTTTGCTCTCACAAGGAAGGTATTGAAAAGGTTGAGAAGGAGCTATTATATTTGTTAAAGGAGGCAGACATGCTCAAAGAAACCATTAAATCTTTCTTTGGGCTCTAAAAGGAACAAAACAAAATTTCCCATTTCTGCAAAGGGTTAAAATTGAACATCATTTTCTTTTGGTGTTGATTAAAATGAACCTTATTTTTCATTCGGGAATTTAAAAAGAAACTTCACTTCATTTCAAAACATCTTTCAAGATTACAAAACCGTTGTTATTCATTTGATGAATTTACTTTGGTTGACCAGGATTGCTTTAAGTTCAAATATCTTGCTATTTTCACACATTGTTATATTTGGATAAAAAGAACATCATATCTTCTTGGAGCAACATCTCCATCTAGCTTAGAAAATTTTTGAAATGAAGGTTTAAAAAGAATCCTTGTCTTTTTTGTTTGTGAGGTGATAGGTATATGCTCTCACCTTCAATAGGTGATCAAAAAGCCAAAACCATCTCTTTTATGCTTTCTTTCAGTTTCATGCATGAACAACTTTAGAAGGCCTATCCTCCCGAGTTTCCCTTAGGACACCATTAAGGTCAGTGAGAGGGCAACGACCTAAGTGGGAAACGGCTTTATCGCCAAGTATTCCAACCCACTATAATCAAATGTGGAGGCTAATGAAAATCCCTTCCAACGATTTTTCTCATTGATTAGGCTTCCCCCAATATCTTAAAGATACATAAAGCCTTTGTTCTAAAGGTTGGGAAGCCTCCTGAGCGAGTTTATCACTGAAGACCGAATGGAAGCTTGATTAAAAACCATAGAAGTAGAAGCTTTGAGTCGAGTCAGTTACCAAACACTAGCAATATCATAGCACAAGGGTGGGGAAGAATCCACCCAAAATATCACTCACCATATATCTCCCAAAATAACTACCCAATTGTGAAGCAATTCACTTTGGGTTAATTTCTAGATAAAGGCAAAAAACGGGCGCCCCCTAGGGGATGCCAAGGTTGTTTGAGCTGACAGAGTTTCGAGACTAGTGGGCTATGATATTGTTAATGACCTTTGAATAAAGAGTTTATCTGAGATATCTTCTTTGTAATCCAAACCAGTGAAAACATCAGGGATTTGAAAACATCCTCAAAAGAACATACACTATTTGTTTAGCTTAGACAAACTGTTATCACTTCTATCTGTTGTGTTTTTAAATCATTTTATCATAAAATCATCCATCAAAGCACAAAAATCATTTCTCAACATCTCAGCAAAATCATCAAAACAAAGTTATCAGGACAGTTAGCATGTAGGAGCAACATCCTAGCGCATATCGACCATCAGATAGCGCATTCAAACCAACAATTAGCACTTCCATCACTCACATTAGTGCATGATCAGTATAATATTGGTGAAACTCAAATAGCACCTTCCAACATCACTATAGTGCATAGGAGCATCAGCCTAGCGCATCTGAAACATATTATAGCTCATTTGTACCAAACATTAGCGCCTTAAAGGGACATATTAGCGCATAATCGATTCAACAATTGTGTTATCAAACAATATAAAATAGCACATTTGAGAGGCAGCATAGTGCATCTGGAATATTTTGTAGCGCTTTGGGGGCATCCTTTAGCACATAATGTCTCTATTCTAGTGCATGATCAAAATTAGTGAAAAACAGAGATCAAACCAGTCACCTTGTGAAATTTTCATCAATAGTTTCAAATACCCTTTTAGGTCCTCTAACAAATCCAACAACAAAATTTCAAAAAAGGATCATAAGTGGGAAATTTCCAAATCCAACTAAGCACCCTTAGAAAGAGATATCAAATCTTCAACTCTCTTAAGATCATATTTCATCCAATAAAAGTGAGGAGTATCAAAAACAGTGATCAAAGGTTCCACCATCCAATGAATCCTATCAAACCAATACCTAGTTAAAATCTCAAGTTGTCAAATTAAGTTTCTACGTCGTGAAACTTGAGTCATATCATTTGGCACAACTTGTCGTGAGGGAGAATCAAACTAAACCTTTACTCGACAAGTAGACTTGAGTATCCAAAACAAAGTATCCATATCCAACATTAACATCAACATTGATCATTTGTGTTTGACCACTCCCCATATTTTGAGAAGAAGAAGTCTTCATCAAAAGACTCAGTTGAAGAAGAGACAACCTAGTTCTAAGTCACTTATCAAGATGAGTAAATTTCTCTATATCAACCATCAACTCTTTAAATCACATCGCACATTCTTGCATCATATGCGGTTGTATATCCAAGGAAAAACCAATGAATTTGACAAAGAATCTTTAAGAAGTAGGGCGTATGTTTAGAAATCACCATTCAATCAACGCCTTAATAGGGGAGGAAGGATTAATCGTGCCTTGTTTCCAAAGTTTTTTATCACTTACAATGAAGCTCGACCTGAGCCACCAACTCCACCAAGAACCCCAATAGAAGAGGAAGAATTCACTAGTATAGAGATATACTAATTCCCATTGTCACTCGATCTCAGAAAAACAAAAAGAAGGAATCAAAACCAAAATCAAGCATGAGTCATAGACTATCTAATCCTTTTGATGAATATGCAAATATGAGAGAAACAGATATCACCGAAGAGCTTCTCCAAGAATGTCAAGAGAATGCGGCTTTCCAAAAACTCATAGAAATACCTATAGAAGCAGATAAGCAAAAATATCTACTCATGCTAACTAGAAAATGAGTCAATATTCCTGAAGATTTCGACACAGAAAACTTAAGGAATATGGATGTGAGAACTTCAAGAACAAGGGTGAGAAACTATACTTGCAATCAAGAACAACTGAGACAAGAGGAAACACATGATCAAGAAAACATATGCAACTGAAATCACACCCATGAACGAGATAACACTCACGAACAAGACAATACCCACAATCGGGACAAACTTAATGAATGAGGAGAAGCTCCCCATTGAAGAACAAATGCACCCCTAACTGCTCTTCCACAACAACTCCAAACACTCTAAAGACAAATGTAGGACATGCAATAAGGAACCATGATAAGATACTCATTAGACAACATTTGTCTTTGTCCTTTTGATAGGAGATTGAACATGGTACTTTTTACCCCAAATTCAAATATACCAAAGTATGACAAATACAATGGTAAGAATGATCCTCGTGATCACGTTCGGGAATTTTTTTATTATGAGCATGGATTTTGCTCACAATGACACATACTTAATGAGATTATTTCCAAGAAGTTTGGGAGGGAAAACAATGGAGTGGTTGTCAAAACTCACACCTCCCATCAGATCATTTGATGAGTTGTTAAATAAATTCATAACACAATACTCCTATAAAATCCAAAATGCAATCACCATGCTTGATGTATGCAATACGAAGCAAAAGAACAATGAAACATTCATGGTGTTTCTACAATGATGGAGGCACATGGTCACAATATATCCACAAGATGTGCCTGAAAAGGAAAAGATGGAAATCTTCATAAACAATCTGAATAGTAAAATGAGTTATCATCTTAAACTACAATGTATACCATCTTTTGAAAAATTAATAGAGAATGGTATCCAAGTAGAGGAAGCTTCCATCAAGAAAGGAACCATGAAGTTCTTTAAGGAAGGTGTTAGTTCGTCAAACAATAACACCTTTAACAATCAAAATAATAACAACAACTTAGACAAATCCAGATTTTGGACAAGGAACAAAAACATTGTTAATGATGGGGTAATTGATGCCAACAATGTAAAGTCTAAAAAACCAGTGTTGACTTTATCAGGAAACCCACCATCCAATAATGATCAAAGAAGTGCTAATCAAGGCACTAACACTTATCAATGAAATACCAACCCAAGAACTTCAACGTCAAACAAAAAAAATCACCAAGGCAACAAAAACAAAAAACTAGGGAACAACACAAACCAAAGAGGCAACACTAATACTTTCTTATATCGTTGAATATACACACCATTATTACAAACCTTGGGTTAAAAATTTTGAGAACTATTGGAAAATAAGATCATCACATTGCCCGCCACAAGCAACTTTGAACCCAAAGTCAAACCACCATGGTGGAATGACTCACATTATTGTTATTATCATTGAAACAAGGGGCATAACACAAATGATTGCATGAGGTTGAAGAACATAGTTCAAGACATGATAGACAAGGGGGACTTAATAGTCGATGGTCATAAAACCAATCGTGACCATGAAGCTTTCAAAAATCCTCTTTCCAATTACGACAAGGGAGGAATGTCAACGTCAAACAACACCAAAGGATCTCGTATTAATCACATATATGAAAACACCATCAATCACATATCGGCATATGGTAATCAAGTGAATGTCATAAAAATCAAAGACAAACAAGAACATGCGTTGATAAATGTGACAACAAGAGCATAGAAATATGTCTTGAAGGGGAACACATCAACATCAACAACTCTCCCCAACACTCAATATAACTTAGTCAACCAACTATGGAGAACACCTGCTCAAATATCTATACTTGAGTTGCTCAAACTTTCACCAAAACATAAAGATATCTTAGAGCAAGATCTTGTCGAAACAACTATTCCAAATGATCTGGATATTGATCGATTCCAAGTCATGGTGTCCCATATGACGGTACCACATAACATATCTTTTTTTGAACGTGATGATGTCTCCTTGAATCATCCATATAACACCCCACTACATATCGACGTCTTAGTCTATAAACATCGGGTAAAAATAGTATTAATAGATGGAGGAGATGGCCTCAGTATATGTACCCTCAATATTATCCGTGCATTGGGCTTCTCTGAGCAAGCTATTGATCCCAAAAATAAAATCACTATCAAAGCCTATGATGATGAAGAAAGATCATCCGAAGGAACTGTGATGCTACCCATTTAGGTAGGTCATGTACAAAGAGACACCATGTGCCAAGTCTTGGACATAGCCTTGAAATACAATATACTTTTGGTTCATCCGTGGATCCATGAAATGCAAGAGGTACCTTCCATGTACCATCATTGTATCAAGTTCCCCTACAATGGACAGGAAATTTCAATATCTGCAGATAATAACCCTTTTTAGTATTGTAATGTTATGGGAGCAGCTCAAGATAGCTTGGTTCCACACAACAGGGAGGCCCAAGCTTCCTCATCATCTAACCATTAAGAACAACGCAAGTCCCTATCCATGAACTTCAATCAAAAGATAAAAATAAAGGACCAAGGCATGGGGGAGTACTCTTTTGAACCCTTGTGTATATCTAAGTTGCCAACTTCACCAAAGTCTTATGAGAAACCTTCCACATCAAGGCATCAGACAACACAAGCCATCACAAATTTTAATGGTAAATTTATCCAAATGGGCACATTGGTTGAAGAATCAAAAGATAAAGACATCCTTAGCTGGCTATACAAGGATGAGGAAGAAATAAGCGTTGCTACCCTAAAAGTAGTCGTACCAATAGAATTATATGGCAATGGGTTTCCGATCATGCAAGGAATGGGATACAAAGGAAAAGGACCTATTGGCAAGTGCCAAGAAGGCACCATAGAACCCATACAACCTCGTTCACAATTTGCAAAAGACAAAACAGGACTTGGGTATGGACAACATGTTCCGCCTGTGCCAAAGAAAAATCAACATCAAAAACCTCAATGGAAAGAAAAGAAAAAATATAACGAAGACTCATGGAAAGAAGCACTAAACCAAGCAGTTGAAAAGACAAGGAAGGAGAAAAAGCATGAAGAAAATGAGAGACGACAAGAAGAACTCACTATTCAAAGGGAGGAATATTCTTATAAGAAAATACATCATGTACAAGAACTTGATCAAACCAAGGTTGGGCCACAACCTAAGGAAATTGTTACTCAAAGAAAGGAAATGATGTATGAACAAATTCAAAGAGTACAAGAAAGCACCGATCCCGAATCAGATCAAGCTACTAAACTTGTGTCAATTATCAATGATCTTTTCTCACCATACAACATACCTGTCATATTCATTGAGGTAAACTGGAACAGTGATTCTGAAACTGATTCCAATGAGTATGAGTGAGATAGTTGTTCTGATATTACTAAAGATGTTGAGGTGGATACAATCCATGCATATACACCCATTTCTCATGAGGGACAAGGCTCAAGATCTCGATCGTCTGAATTTGGACCATAATGTATCTATGAGGCTAGTGAGAATGAGCAGTGACAATACGAGCAAGGCAATGTCGAGGAGAGTACCATCAAAAACCTCAAGAATATCATAACCCTCACAAATATCCCAAATAACTATGATGATGTCTCAATCATAACACTTATAGCAGTTGATCTTAACCTGCCAAATGACTCCCTACCGCTCACCTATCCTGATCTAATAGACTAGTAAGAACACAAACGTCATGATATACCAATATTCCCAAGTGATGAATCAATTTTCCAACACTTGTGCTCAGTCAACCCGGAAACATGCTCCACCAGTGAACAACATAACAACATCTGCAATCAGGGGAGTGCCAAGTCTCTTACTCGCAAAAATAAAATAAAACATGGATCTAATGGTGAAAACCATTTAAAGGCAGTATTAGATAACAAAAACAAAAAAGTAAAAATAAAGGATGTATCTGAAGGTGAAAACTTTTTGAGGCACCTAAAGATGGGAGACTTGACACTCTTTGTGAACATTACTAAGAGAGGTCACCAATCTTGAGTGTCAACTCAATCAATAAATATGGGCACTGAAGCAGTGGTCAAAACCATACATCTGGCAGAATCACTCACAGAAAAAGAACAACCAAATTTTGTCAAATTCTTCAAGGAGAAGCAATTCAATTTTCCTTGGTCTTATGCTGACATGCCAAGAGTAGATCTGAATCTAATCATGCATAACTTAGCCATCGCTCCTGGAGCTAAACTTGTCAAACAGAAATTAAGGAAGATGAATCCATATGTGGCATTATTAGTCAAAGCAAAACTGAAGAAGTTATTAGATGTCGGATTTATCTGACCTATACACTATGCTGAATGGATCTCAAACATTGTACTAGTTTCCAAACTAGATAAAAGCATAAGGATTTGTACAGACTTCAGAGACCTCAATAATGCATGTCCAAAGGATGACTTTCCTTTGCCAAGCATCACCACCATTGTTGATCTAATAGCAGGGCATGCAATGCTATCTCTCATGGATGATTTTTCAAGCTATAAATAAATCAAGATAGCCCCAAAGGATCAAGATAAAATTGCATTCACCTATCCATGGGGAACATATTGCTAGAACATCATGCCTTTTGGCTTGAAAAATGTTGGTGCAACTTATCAAAGAGCCATGACAACAATCTTCCATGACATGATGCATACTTTCATGGAGGATTGTGTAGATGATCTGCTAGCTAAATCAATCACAAGAGTTGAACACCTCAACATCCTAGATAAAATATTTGAACGATTAGAGCAATTCAATGTCAGATTAAACCCTAAGAAGTGTGTCTTTGGGGTCACATCCAGCAAACTTTTGGGCTACATTGTATCAGAAAAGGGCATTGAAGTGGATCTAGCAAAGGTTCAAACTATCATGGAGATGCCACCTCCTAAAAACATTAGCCAGCTATGATCTCTGCAAGGTATGCTACAATACATCAGACAATTCATCGCTTAGTTAGTAGGTAAATTTCTTCCATTCAATCATCTACTTCATAAAAATATACTTTTACGGTGGGAAGACAAATGTGCAGAATCATTCCACCAGCTCAAATAATATCTGATGAATCCACCAGTTTTGGTACCACCAATAGTAGGCAAGACACTCATCCTCTATATATCAACAACAAAAGTATCATTAGGGGCACTACTAGCACAGGAAGATCGAGCAGGCAAAGAAAGGGCTATCTATTACATCAGCGGGTCTCTAAACGGATATGAACAAAATTATATATTCATCGAAAAGGCTTTCTTAGCAGTGGTGTTCGCTTCTCAAAAGTTATGCCACTATATGTTAGCCCACACAATCAAGATGGTAGCAAAGATCGATCCTCTCAAGTATCTACTCAGCAAGTCCACTCTCACACGAAGATTAGCTAAATGGGTCATGATCCTAAGTGAGTTTGATATTCAGTACACAGAACGATGGGATATCAAAGGTCAAGCAATTGTAGATCAACTGGCAGAAGCACCACTACTAGACCAACAGCCACTACAAGTGGAATTTCCAGATATTGACGTGCTCACTATCACACCCAAGAAATGGACCCTATAATTTGATGGATCCTATACACAACATGGATCAGGTGTCGGCATCCTATTTGTCACTCCAAAGGGGCACACAATTCCAAGATTTTACAGACTAATGTTTCCATGCACTAACAACATTGTTGAATATGAAGCCCTAGTAACCGAAATCAAAGTGGTTGTAGAATGGAGAATCACACAATTAAGAGTCTATGGGATTCTCAATTATTTATCAATCAGATCAATCAAAAAAGTATAAAAAATCATCACTATGGTGAAAACCTGGCAAACAGGCACCTTGTAAGACAAAAAAAATCAAAAAATCAGAAATATGCAAAGCAAATAAAAAAGTGCAATAAAAACAAGTGGTGGAAACCTGGCAAAAGACACTATTTGTGAGAGAACAACTCCTCTATCTATCGGTACTCACATCATATCTTTAATCCATCCCCATAGCCATCGCAGCACACTTATACACACAACATTATCCAGCACATACTTAGTGTAGTCACTAGCCTTGTTTATCTAAACAGTTATCCATATCATATCCCACCATGCCTTGGTGATCAATGTATATATCCATATTGATGAGTTTCCATAACTGGGGGCGGCATTCATCTCACTTTAGCATTCAAACAACAAACAAGGATCGCAACATACTAAGGAAACCAATGTCAAAACTACTCATTGGACTAGAAAACAGGATCATTATCCAACTACAACTGCAACACACACGATGGATGATATTTACGGAATTATGATTTTTTACATTTGGCATAAAGTGTTGACTATTTGTATCTTGATTTCTGAATCATTAGATCTTCTGAGCTACTCAAGGATGCACTAAGCTAGAGAAGCAACGAAGGAATCTAATATTTTCTTTGGATTTCTATCTGTGAGGCAATCATTCGTATGGTGCAAATTTGTCTCGAGACATGATTGGAAACATATCATTGAAGACATTTTCCATTTTGCACATAAAAATGGTTAACTCTTGTCTGTTTTACGCAAGCAACACTCTGGTCCTCTTGGTTCAGTTATACCTCGACGCTTGTGTCATCTTCCAATATCAAAAATCATGTAAGTTATACTCAAGTCATCATTGTTTAATTATACCATGATTCTTGTATTAACTTTCAACATATCAAAAGCTCAATGATGACAAAAAGAGCACAAACAAAGTGACTAACGAGAATGACAATGATAGAATTAAAGTGATCATATAGTTGCATATCATCTTAAAATTGCAGTAAGTTGCATATCATTTTAATCTTGCATTAGTCTTGTATCATTATCATTATTATTTACATCTAATTTTCAAGATACATCTCATATCATTATCATTATCATTTACATCTCATTTTCAAGATACATCTCATAATCATAACATTCAGATAATATCACATCTTGTATCAAAGTAAACATAGCAATGCATATCACAAACACATATTCATCACGAACCATGCATTCACATCACCATATAATAATCAACATTAAGAGATGAAGAACGTCATTATTATCTAAGCATCTAATCATCCTCCTTGTATCATCATTTTAAATAATGCACATCATAAATCAATCATCATCAATAACACATCACATGTGGATCAGAGAGAATCAAATCCATATATCATATATCTCGTAAAAATGTCAAAATGTACAATAGGTATCATGTCTATCAGTACAACAAAGTGATCAATACAACAGAACAGTTCTCTTAGGTATGACTATCTCCTGGAGCAGAGGGTCTAGCATCAGATGTCCCAGCTCCTTGATCTCCATCAAATGGATCATGTCATGTTGGCCCCATAAAACCTTTGCTTTCCGTCCTTGTATGACTACGTCTAGATCGATTGGATGCCACTGCAGCATAGCTAGGATCTTTATGATCTCGAGGGACCATATCCTCGTACAAATGCCTATAATACTCAGCCTCCTTGGTGAAGTACTATATCTCCCTTAGTGTGTCCCGGAGTGGAGCACCTATCGTGGCTCTCTCTAACCTATCAGCAAGGGCCTATGCTCAGCCCTGACACTCTACTATTTTATCCCTCTCTACCTGCAGCTACGTAATCTGTCATTGTTGCACTAGCACATGTTCCTGCAACTCCTGCACCGAGACTTGGAGCACCCTAATCTGAGCATCATGTTGGTAGGTCAGCACATTGATCTGAATAGGTACATGTGTCGTGGTCCTAGTTGCACCTGTCCCTGTTCGAGGCATTGGTGGAGGTATAACGTCAGATCTCCTCCTCTAGGAAGGTCGCATATCATCCTCCATCCCTCCCACAACAGCTAACACCGCACCTATCCTCACACCCCCACTCACACCAAGCACGAGACCACCTCTACCACCTCCACCTCTATCGTCCCCACCTCTACCACCTCCACCCATGTCATCCCCACCTCTATCACCTCCACCTTAGCCATCCCCACCTCCACCACCCCCTCCACCTCCATCTCCTCCCTCCTCTCCCTCATCCTCCTCTCTCCGTCTAGGACTCTCTCGCCGCTATGGTCACTCCTCCTCCTCATCATCAAAATCTAGAAACAGCTCTGTCGGATCAGATATGCATGCCACTACATGTGCCATGAAGTAAGCTGAGAAATCATGTGTCATCCCAGCATCCACTACCCCGGCCCAGTAATCCCAGATCTGTCCTGCCAGGGTCATATACTCATCCATGACTACTCCACTATCTAGGGTAGGCCCCCACTCCAACACATCTTGTCGTCGATGAGCATACAAACAGGCTCCCTGTGGTATTGTCTACCATACTACAGATGAACGCGACTGTGCAAAAATCGCTCAATGATAAAGGGTGTCTGCCCAATTAGGTACATAGACATATATACATAGGGTATTTCTATCCCATCCTCGGCCCATACGTCGCAATCTATATATGGTCTCCAAATGACTGTATCAATGTCATCTAACACCCTCTGACAGTGCTCTAGTTTGTCCAACTTACGCTGGAAAACTACACCTGTATACCCATATGCATATGCCCGACCAATTGGCCTATCCTTATCTGCAAGCGGTCTCGACACTGGTATATGCTCCCAGGCCCACACCTATAATAAAGTCACCCTAGCTGATAGACTAGTGTATCCCAAATATACTACCTGGTGGAGCTCTTGGTATAGGTGGGCCAACATACAAGACCCCCATGCAAACCTGCATCACCATCTCCTCCAAAACCAATCCCCTTCCAACGGCCAATCCCTTCGACCTACAGTCCAAACACAAAAAACCACCAATGAAACCTGCTAATACTAATGGCAACGGCGCCTAACCCAAATCCAAAAACTCCTGCCTTGGGATCTCATAGCCACTAATGTGATCATCCTAGAAGACATGGCGGAGAGCCTTTGTACCGCCCTCCTCGGTCTACTCATAGGGTAAAAAATCCCCAACCACAGGAATCCGCAGAATCCAATAACATTCCTCTGGTGTAACTATCATCTCACTAGTCGCCAAATAAAAGGTGTTTGTATCGTTGTGCCACCTCTCTGCCAATGTTGTCAATAACCCACGTTTAATGGTATACCGGGGTATGTCTAGTAAGGATGATAAACCACATCTCTCAATCACATCTCGATCAGCCTGTGATAGGAGCAGGATAAGTATCCACAACTTCAGGAACCACTCTCGGGACTATAGTACACCAAGCTTTACCTGCAAATCGACACATATACATCATCAATTCTCGATTCAATCTATCTATCAAAAAAAAAATCAACTTAAAAATGTGAATCATATCAAAAACACATCAGAAATATATTTGCATCAATCAGTGAATCATATCAGTGTATCATATCAGGACTCATTCAATCAATCAAGACTCATAACGAAATCAGATCCATATTGAAATCAAGCATCATAATGAAATCAAGACCCATATCAAAATCAAGACCCATAACAAAATGATTCATATCGAATTCAAGACCCATATCGAAATCAGGACTCATAACGAAATAATATCCATAGTGCAATCAAGACTCATAACAAAATCAGATCCATATTGCAATCAAGACTCATAACGAAATTAGGACCCATATCTAAATCAAGACCCATAACAAAATGATTCGTATCGAAATCAAGACCCATATCAAAATCCGGACCCATAATGAAATCAGATCCATAACACAATCAAGACCCATATCAAAATCAAGACCCATATCGAAATCAGGAGCCATATCAAGATCCATATCGCAATCAAGACTCAACAAAATCATATCCATAATGCAATCAAGACTCATAATGAAATCAGATCCATATCGACAACTTGACTCATAACGAAATCAGATCCATATCAACAACTTGACCCATATCGAAAATCAGATTCCTATCAACAACTTGATTCATATTGGAAACCAACTCATATCAAAACAAGGTCCATATCAACCACAGACTCATATCGCAATCCAGCAGCATATCAGAATCATACATCATAACAAAACAAGACTCACATCATATCACGCTCCATATCAGACAATCGACAAACCCATAGTGACATCTACACAACCTATCCAATTCATCGGACTCATGACACATTTTTCAAAACACCTTTTTTCTAACTTTTTGCCCTATGCGCCAAATCAGGGCTCCAAAGCGCCAAGCTACCACTTATGCGCTAATCTTTTCCACGTATGCGCTACAGAACACATCTTATGTGTTATTTTTCTATCATGCGCTACAACACGACTTCAATGTGCTAGCTTGTTTAACCAGTGCATTGTTTTACCCTATACGCTAACTATCATACTGGTCGTGCTAGACTATTTACCCTACGCGCTAAATCTCTCCTATGCGCTACCTGTCATACCCTTTGAGCTGCTCTATGAACCCTATGCACTAAAAGAGACCTACACACTAACCTACCCCCGATCATGCTAATATTTGACAATCAGACACTAAACCTACCTAGGGTTTGGTATATGCTAAACTTTGTATCGTGTGCACTATAATACCTACCCTACACACTAAATTGGCAAATTTTGACCCAAAAAATGAAAAATGTGACAAAAATCAATGAAATTAATCAAAAACAAGAGGAATTTTGGCCACTTACTGGTGGACCATATGCGGCGGGTCTCCGGTATCGCCTGACACGCTTAAATCGATGCAAAGAGTATGGAATCGACATTGTGGTCAGAGCTCCAAATGTCACAATCACAAGAAGACAAGTGTGCAAATGATTTTTCAAAATCACTTTTTAACTTTTAATAGGGTAAATCGGCGGGTTAATAAGTGGGGCATATATTTTAATCCCACATTTTCATTATTAGCCTTGTCCACATCATTTTTTTCGGGAGATGAATCAATAATGTGCATCCAACGTAGTCGATATTTTCATATCGCAATCAGTTCAAAAATGATCGTAAACTTGACAAATTTTTGCCAGACCCTTGATTCATGTCCCGATGGGGCATCATCAATATCCTTCATCAAATCTACATCTGGGGTATCATATCGACAACTTTGGTGACAACATCATATCAAAAAAAATTGGCAGCATATCCAACGATTTTCTTTGAATCAACATGTGCACACACGCCACTTCAAAGAGGGGCAAAATGTAGATGGATAAATCTGACCACTTTCTTAAATAAATATTTAATATTTATTTTAACCCCATCCCCCTATTAATTAAATCTTATTTAATTAATTACTTCATTTTCATCTATTTGATTAAATAAATTACTCAATTTATTTAATTAAATTCACATAAACCTTTCTAGCCTTTAATTAAATAAATCACTTCATTTAATTAATTCCCTTTTCTTCCTTTTAATTAAATTTACATTTACTTAAATCCCCCCACTTGTATTTATGCAAGTTGCATCTATTTTAGTTGAAATAAAATATTTTATTTTAATTAAAATTATTTTCCCTCATCCACTTGCATTTTCCTACATCTTCCACTTGCCTCCTAAACCCCTTCTAGATTCTTCTAATCACTTCCAATTTATCCTAATCATATCCTAATCATTGTCACATTCCTAAGTAAAAGGTAGTCACTTCTCAAAATGCCTCCAAAGTCTTCAATGACCATTAAAGGCTTTATGTATTCAAATGGTTGACCTCTAAAGTCTTCCAAACCATTAAAGGCTCTTACATAACCATTTATGGTCAACTCACCTTTGACCTTTGGTTAGAGACTTTCCTCTAACTTAACTATCATTTCTAACTCAAGGGTCTCATCAAGCACTTATGGCTTTGACTATAGTTATCCATTTGACCCTTGCACAAGAGTTTACCCCTTGGATAAAAGCTTTATCCAATGGATAACCCTAACCTAACCTTAACCCTTACCTCCTAAGGTAACCTTCATGTCTTCTCAAGCATTTAATGCCTCTTGCATCTCCTCTCAAGCAACCTCTTGTTGACAATTGTCACCATTTCATTGGTGAAAATTATAAACATGGATTGATTAACTTTCAATCCTAGCCCTTGTTAAGATTATTCAATCTTAACCATCCATTTCCCTATTTTCCCTATAAATAGAGCTCTCGTTCTTCAGTTTTCGTATATCGAAGTTTCATGCATCTACATTATAGTCTAATCTACTAAGCATTTTAACCTCTCTTTGTTAAAATATCATCATAAACATTTAAAAGCATTTCATTTTCATATCAATAGTATATCCATGCTAGTATATCGTGATTAGAATAATTTGGCAATATCTTTATCACATCACTATCTTCATACTAGCTTGGGATCATCTTTAGAAGATCAGCATCAACAAGAAACAAAAAATTTCAACAGTCAATATAACTAGCTTATATATATTTAATAATATATATAGAATAAGCAGAGAGATATCCTTCTCAAGGTGCCTATTTTTTTATTGATTTATCAACATTAAAGTGTAATAGGTTCCTCAAGAAGGATATCTCTTGGCTTATTCTATATATATTATTAAATATATATAAGCTAGTAGCAGTCGCAGCGTTTAATCGAAGACATGACATAAAATAATTTCAAACTATATATTGTTGTATAGTTATATATTTTGGATTGGTACAATGTTAGATTTAGGATTCCATTTGGTTCAATTCTAGATTTAGAATTATAGTTAGATTGGGATCAAAATGGTAGCCCTAATTGAACCCTGGAATCAATTACCAACAAAACTATATAATATATTAATAAAAATTAAGTGAGAACGCATTTGATTGGCTGGGAAGTTGGATGCTTCATGCATGTTTAACATAACAAAGGTTGGGTGTGGTTTCCATCTTTCATGTTACGTGGGAGAAGAGACTCCCCACGCAGGTGGAGAGCCTCCCCACTTGCGTAAATTATGCAGGTGCAGTTTGTAATAAGTTTTTTTATGTGGATATATGAAACACAGAGAAATACAAGTGAATTATCTATCTATATTTTGCAGGAATATCTTTAACAAAATAGTACATGAACTACAATTTGTTGTTTGTCACAATAATGAAAGTTTCGATCACCAATTGCCCTTATTTTATATGATGTCACACAAATGATAGCACGTCATATAAGTGCAATAGACTATTCTTAATATTATTCCTAATGGTTAAAGCAGATTGAAGCAAGATCGTAAACCTAATTGAACCCTAACCCTAATACTAAACAATGTTGAACCCTAACCCTAACACTAAACTAAATTGAATCCTTTCTCTAAACCTAATTGAACAATAATCTTAATTAAACCCTAAACTTAAAAATCATTTTGATTGAATAACCCAAAACTAAATCCAACCTTGAGGTATTGGAGAGCTTATATTATGTTTCAATATCTTTCAGCTTACTTTATATAATCTAAATTTTAGTTTAATCTGAGTCCTAATCCTAAATTTAATCTATCCCTAATGGTTATCCTAATTAACATTTTGTTTTCGAAGTAAATTTGATTTGGATATGAATGTCTGAAGAGTTGAGGTATATTTGATAATCAATACTTTAATGATTTAGTTTAATTCATAATTATATTTGTTTTTAAGACTAAAAATAATTCATTTGTATGAAGTTTATGTACAAATATTTTTAAAAATTAAATAAAAATAATGAGTCTGCTACTAACATAGAAAATGTAACGCCTCTCTGGAGATTCTTGCCAACCATTATAAATTTTAAGGTTAAATGGTATTGACAAATTTTCTTGTGAAACAATGGGAGGGAGGAAGAAATATGCACGGTCTCCTAAACATCACAGAGAGGATAAATGTTTTTAGGTAGATGATGTAGTTGCTATTGCACTGGTTGGCATGCATGTAAAACGTGGAAGCATACACAGACTTGTGAGTTGTTTAATAGAATGCCTAAATGAAATCTGCTTTCATGGAAGACCACAATTGCAGTATATGCTTAAAATGTATTTGTTCTAGAAACCCCCACACAAACTTGAAGTACTCAGCATTTCCGAGAATCCTTCACGTCTGTATAAATGTGTGAGCCTTGGAATAAGGCATATGAGTTCATGGAGGCATAGATGAACACCATGTAAGATTGGAGAAAATATTTCCAAGGAAACTTAATTGGTTGGGCACCAAGATTGATAAAAGGTGTGAGGACTAGCAAGGGAGGTTGAGACTAGCCCAACCTGGGAAATATTTGGCTGGGTACACTCTTCACCCCACATAAATCGCAGTCTTGAAATCATAAAACAAATATGAACATTGATGACTCCAACTATACAAAAGGAAATGATTCATCCACAAGAAAGAATTTATGAAGTATTGCAATGGAGAAATATACGATAGCTATTGGCAGAGAAATATCAAATATAAAGTATTCAGAAAGGATCAAAAAAATGATAGGTACAGCCTGAGGAGAAATCACATACCTCTATCTGAAAAGGATGTTGAAGTTGTTTAAGCCACCCAGTCAATAAAAAACATGAGTTAGTTTCTGAGAAAACTGGGAGTTAGAAAACTAAATTCTATTAAAACAAAGTCACATACCTGTTTTTGTTGTGTAATTGATCCCTTCTCTAAAATTCACAAGATTTTAATTCAAAGAGTGGAACAATACAGTTTCTGCAATTTTTAATCACTCAATCCAGTGAAACCGTCCTAATAACAGTTTCATTATATAGTATATTAATCTTATATTATATAATATATTAATCATATATTATATAATATATTAATCTAATATTAATCAGTAAAAATGTAAATTAATTGAAAACTTCCGAGTGACCGTCAAATTAATTGAAAACCCTCAAATGTTGATGCATAAATTTGTTGTGATTGTACAAGCCTCTCGGCTTAATGAATGTATTCCATGTTACCAATTTGCATTCTTCTAAATTTAATTTTTTATATTTTTAAATTAATTCATTTATATTATAAATAATTATCACTAATAAATCTATTATTCAGAATTTTTTGCTAAGTCTCAAGCTCCTCTTTTAAAATCATTTTTTAAAAATGCATTATTTTCCACCACAAAAATCCAGAACTTCTCACATGCACAAAGAAGTTGAATTTTGTAGAGATGTTTTCCTTACTCTATGAAGTTATTTGCTACTCTTTCCAAGATCACCACTTGGATATGGGCATAGTTTGGTAAATTGAATGGAAAACAGTTATCCAGTCTTCAAGATACACCATTGCATCCATCATTGGATGCTACATAACTGAACTTTTGGCTTATCATCATTCATAGCTTTTTTACTATATCATCGCCTCAAACAAATTCAACAGCAGTCCATATCGATGAGAACATCCAACTATTGATATCATGGTGCATCCTGATGGTGGATAACCATTTCCAATTGGAGACGGCACCCCTTCTCCATAGAGGTAACGACTATCCATGCACCCTGATTATTGTCTAGCCTGACGTAAACTACTTGTCTCCCCAATTAAGAGTTGATGTTGGGGGAATTCATAGGAAATTAACCTCAAGAATGCACTTGCAATCATCAGAAGCATAGGCATCACTTCCCCATTGATCTTCTCATATATAGCCATAAAATAATTATCCTCAAAAATAGCATACGAGGCTTGGAGATAATGTTTGTCAAAACGGACACTCCACAATTGCACAGGCTTCTACAAAATCTTCTACGGGTTCAAGTCTAATAAATCCTCTGAGCTCCCAGTGTATCAAACCACTCCATGGCCAAGAAATACAAAAAGATGTAGCAAAAGCCTAAACTTCTTCGGTCGAGATGAGCACTTGAATGTTGACAACTCAATGGGAATCTTTGTTACACACAAAACTCACTTCAATCAGAATTATGGTTGTCACAGAGAAATGCTAAAGCAGCTGCACCAGTTTTGGTGTCATCATCATTCCAAATAACCTAAAAAAAAAATAAGAAATTAGCTTGGAAATAGTAATGAAACCTAAGTATTTCAAAAGGCAACGAGTTTTTAGTTGGAATTAACCTTTCACTTGTAGGTTCTACCCCAACAAAGGTCTTGTGATATTGCAGATCTGAAACCCTAAGTCCATGTTGGTTAAAATTATGCTTCATAGCCATAAGATTGATGTTAAGAACCCACATAGCAACCTTCCTTGATCCAAATACCTTCTTCAAAGTGTTAGTGTCTAACCTGAAATCACCGTCATCAGGCTTGCTCTTAACCCCCCTGTTCTTAACATTATAACTCTCTATTGTCCACCAAACTATCTCTAGATTTAAAAAACAATTGTGCACAGTGGTGACCTTGCCTAATTCCAACATCCATCAATTACAAAGGCACTACAAACTAATTCCTTTTCTACTGCTATGATAGGACAAGCAAGGATCCCTAATACCACTCATGAAATCAAAAAATTTATCCCCAACATCATCCCCCCATCCAGATCTCCTTGCAGTGTTTAGCAATCATTACGGAAGAAAAAACCTCCTTACGACCTGAGGATCACTTGAGTACCATGGTATGTTCTAAATTTTCTAAAATAGGGTTAAATATGGAGTAAACGGATTACAGTAAAACCTTAAAACCCAAACCAATACGCAGTAACACTTTCAAATGTACTGCAAGCACAAAATCACTTAAAAAACAATCACAAGCACTTCTATAGAAATTCACAAACCTAGACCGATTTGAAGCTTTGTGTATAGTGAAACTTATAAATCACCTATTGCACCATGGTAGGTTTTGAAATATTTAAACTATGCAGGCAACAGATTACAATGAAATCTTAAAACCCCAAACCATTTCGCAACATCTCTTTTCAATTTTATGTACTTCAAACACAAATTCACTCCAAAAAATAATCTAGAAGCACCAAATCAATTTTACTGAAATTCAAAAGTCACAACCCTAGACCAATTTCAAGCTTCATGTGCGGTGAAACTTAAAGACCACATGTGTGTCATGGTAGGTTTTGAATTTTTCTAAATTGAGGTTTAATATGCAGTCAACGGATTACAGTGAAAACAAAAAACCCCAAAACAATTCGCAGTAACTCTCTTCAATTTTATGTACTACAAACACTAATTCACTCCAAAACACAATTAGAAGTACTTTCTATAGAAATTCACAAGCCTAGACCAATTTCAAGCTTCACGTAGAGTGAAACTTACCTTGAAATAGCTCCCAATCTACCGTGAACTGCAATTTGACATCACAATTCACAAATTCCTCATCACAAGATCGGCAAGCACAGTAACTAGCGCTTGCACCTGGGAGGTGCAATGTGAATTGTCAATAGGAGCTTATATAAGCTATTACCAAAATCCTAATAATATTTTTATATCAATCTTATAAATTGTAAAGTGATTACTTCAAATAGCTAGTAGTTGAGGTCTATGTCCTCTATTAAAAATTCTTGAGATATTAGTTATATTTAAATATAAGATAAAATATGAGTTGGCTAACATGTTTAATCACTATTTCTAAAACAAGTTATTACAACAAAAAAACAACTATAAATATAAATGATCGTGTTGTTTCTAATCAATTACAAAATGGTCATTTCCAACAACATTTGAAAAGACATTTGAACTATATTAGTGGTTTATTATGCATTTTGATTCATCAAAACACTTTTATTATATAAATTGTGCCTTTGCAATGAGATTTTTTGGCCCTCACAACACCTTTAAAATAGTTCACATTTTTGTTACAACTTCCCTTTTTCTCTTGCAATATATACAAACAAGTAAGAGAATTTATGACTTCCATACACATTGCAATTCTAATATTGATATTTATTAGTTGATTTTTTATATATTTATATGCACCCACATATTTAGGGCATTTCATTTGTGGTGGCACTATGTGTCACATAGTTTATACATAAGCGATTGTGTAAGTCTCACCTAATTTCATGAAAGTTGTTAAATACAACTATGATAACTTGTAATTTGTGTATGAATTCTCGAGATGGAAGGAGCATGTGGAAAGGGGAGTTAAGTTTGTGCTAGGAAAAAATCAAGAAAGGCTTTTAGTTGTCATAAGTATGTTTCTAAAAAGGCATATAAAATAAAAATGGAGCACAACAATTATCCAACAAAGATTTGAACTTTCATAGACACAACAATTATGTTATGACTTAACAACTACTTTACACTCTTATTGACTATGTAAATATTTCATTGTTTTTTAATAAATGTAATGGTTATCCCCCTTGCCTACCCGAGATGAATAATAAAAATTATATCAAACAAAATCAGTAATTATTGAACACCTTTGAATATACTCATTAAATGTATTCAACAAAATCGTTGTGTATGAAATTATGAATCTCCGACGAGTCTATGGCACAATTAAGTAAACCAGCAAGACCCATGTGATTTTTAAGAAGTTTAGGATAAAGCTCAACAAGTCAAATCTCCATGACATAAACGACAGAGACTGCATACGCAACAAACACGCAGAACCACAAGAATCTTCATTTTGATCTTTACTGATCTACTTGTATTTTTGACATGGCAGAATCTTCGAAAGCTCGACGAAAAATATTGTTATTTAAGCTCAATAGTTTCAATCATCAAAGGACCAGACCAAAAAGTATATATAATAAGCATTAGCTTATTACCTTATCTAATCATCGGGCGAGCAGTCGAGCTAGCACATTGGTTGAACAATTTCATTACTAATAGAAGACTACAAAGGGTGTGGGAGCCACAAGGGATATTATAACATGAAAGCGGCAAGCAAAAACAGATCGGAAAAAACGGTGCCGAAGAAGGGAAAAACCGACGAAGAGTGATTTAACGACGTGAGACTGTTTACCGATGTGGGGAATAGCCTATCGGGGGCAGAATTAAAAAGTCGGGTGACGGCAGACGTAGGCCCCGTTCTGTTGATCGATGGACATCAACCAGGTGCATCACTGTGATGTTGGCCAGCTGCTTCACCGAGGTCTGGACATGGCTCCACACGTGTCTCAGCGAGCCCTACTAGAGGGCACCAGATCACTTCAAAGCGAAGATCTGCTCTTCCGAGCTTGCAATCTCTGCAAATTGGCCCGGGGACCTTCCTCGGCTGATAAACATTTAATAGCCGAAGCACCTCGCCACCGTACCCCTCTAGATCTTATAAATCTTCTTTCTGGAAAGTTATATAGCTTTAACTATTAAAACACACAGGCAATGTGGTATTATTACGCCGAAGGCGTACTTTATATGAGAAACAAATTAACTTTAGAGATCGACGGTTCAAAACATCACAGAACCGTGCAAGATGATTGAAATCTCCTGAATCGTCGGATCATTTTCAAAAAAATATATTTTGGCCATTTATTTATCTGTAATGGCGTCGTACAGTCGTACAAGTACTGGTCATACTATGTACTTGACGTGACCAGTGTGATTAGAATGCCGCTCTCTACCATAGTCTAGCCATATAGTGATGCCGCTCTCTACACTTCAATGGAACACAAATTCGTTTAGGGCATGATTTCAACTTCTTGTACTTAGCAAGACTAGATCTCCTGTGGACTCATTTGGAGCCATTCAACTTCAACGTAGACCAAAGGTCTATTGATATGATTCATTATTTTAAATTTATATTATATTCTAATGTTTATGATTAAATTTATTTATTAGTGATCATCAACATTTTTAATTATCAAATTTTATTATATTTACTTGCATTTCATTATCAATAAAAATGCAACTTTCATATATTTAGCTATTAATTTTATCTATATCTTCAAAATTTTACTTGTGTAAAGTAACTACACTTGTTATATTATTTGTAAGCAATAGAGATTAATCATTTTGCTACAAAAGTGTTGTAAGTCTTGCCTATTAAAGTATTTTACTCTTAATAATTGAACAGTATTTTCTTAAGGAAAGTTATAAGTGATATCAAATATATTTAATATTGGTGGCACATTGTTGGCATCGTGATTTATTAAGCATGTGATCAATTGAGCTCATTGGAAGAATGCATTTAATGTTTTTAGTCAGTTTTAAATGCATTCAATATTGTAAAACCATTTAATTGTTAGAGCACATGTTGTAAGCCAACTTGGTTTTAGGGAGTATGAGAACCATCATGGAGGTGCTTGAAGATTAATTATTTATGCATTGGACGCATTACATATTATTACTTGGGGCATTAAATAATGGTAGAAGAGGTTGTTATGAAGCTTCTAGTGCTCATTTCTTCCTGCTTGTTATTATTTTGCTTCTAGATGTGAAGCTTGGGATGAATCATCCAATCACTTGATCATCGTATACTTTCTTCTAAAGGTTTGGGATATTTGTTGAGGAGATTTTGAGTAGCATGGAGTGGGATGTTTGGATCTCATTTATTCTTAGATCAATCTCATGGGGATAACAATGGTTTCTCACTACTATAGAAATTCATTTCTTGGGTGTTTTATCTTTGGTTGAGAATGTTGATCTCCATGTTAAGGCTCAAAGCCTAATATGTATTGTGACTCTTTTTTTATTGCTAGGATTACATTAGTTTTGGTGCTTTTATGAAAATGCTTTTTCACAAAATAATCTACCTAAGTATATCAATATATCTTTATTTTTCTTTATTTTTCTATCTTTCATTTTTGTTATGTAGCCTGGGATTCCCTATATGGCTAGACTATGGTAGAGAGCGGCATTCTAATCACACTGGTCATGTCAAGTACATAGTATGGCCAGTACTTGTACGAATGTACGACGCCATTATAGAAAAATAAATGGCCAAAATAATCTACCTAAGAAGGGAATCCATTATGGTTCTAGTGCTTGGGATTCCCTTCATTTATAATTGGACCCTAATTTGGGGATGAAGGAGAGGAAGCCTTCCTTGCACCATGGAATTAATCCTTGTTCAAGTGGGAGTTAGTTGTAGATGATCTTATCTTAGGGACAATTATGTTGAGCACGTCTATAATAAAAGTGAAGAGGATCAATGGAACACACTTTAAGCTTTAGGGCTTAGGATTTATGAGTGTATTGATCATGTCAAGATTGTGGTTCACATTTCTAGTTTACTTGGAGGTCATCCCTACATTGTTGGAGTTTGTTATGTAGTGTTCTGGAGCTCATGTTATCATTTTGGATGATTTCATAGTTATATGGAGGTTGTGGAGTTAAACATTTGGTGACTTGGAATATCATAAACAACCCTTTCGATACTTGGTACTATAGAGATATTGAAATGGTCATATGGTGACATTGAAGCTCTTAGATATCTCAATTGTTCTACTTGCATGCACTTTATCGAGGAATTAGACATGCAATGACTCGAATCTAAAGATCCTAGATGTACACACTTGGTGGAGGTTGTGGAGCTCGTTATTAGGTAGCTTAGAGATCCTAGACAAATCCTTGGTCCTTTTGGATGTGTGTACTTGCATGTTGTATATTCATGGTGTTTAAATCTAATGGTTATAAACTGGCAATATTATGTTGTTTACATAGAGAATCATGGGTCCTATGATTTGCATGGGATTTAGATGATGTTAACTTGTTCAAATTTGCATTCATGCTTCCAATCATGGTTACAAGATTGTTTAGTAGTCTTTGCTTTCTAACTTGCAATTGTCTTGGCGCTACATATTTTTTAATATTTTGGATATGAGATTATTGTCATGGTAATAATCTACATGGATTGATTCTCTTTCCATGGAGGTTCGAAATTAAATGTTTTTGGGTATACAAATTTTGGTGGATCAAAGTTGTATTATTTTAATGGCTATGGATTTTGAGATTTACTTTGGTTTTAATAGGGGAACTAGCCATACTTTTATGTCAACTTTATGGAGGTAACATGTGTATAGTATGTGGTTGTGGTTGACATGTTTGTGTACTTGCATGTTGCAAAAGAAATTCTAGAGCATATCTACATATATTTTTATAGTGTATGTGTGTGGTAGGGAGATCTACAATGAGAGTGGTGGATTGTTTTTAGTCTTTTAAGTATTTTTATAAACTATTTGGATTTCCATGTGTAGTGTCACAAATTGTAACCCTTTACGATTTCACACTTTGTTTGGGCCCTATTCTACTCTATAATTTTAATTATCAAAAACACCATTTAACTTTCATCAAATACTCAAATTAGGACCTAGTTTAGCATCACAAACCTCAACACTCCTTACTCCTTTTTGGGAATCCTATTTTGGTGGGCCTATAGAGCCTAAATTGGATAGTTGTAAGGATATATGACACCTATCTCCATAGTACCGCCAAAATTCCCCGAAATTGTAGTCATTATTAGTGTCGACCTTCCCATTTGCAAATCTGATCTTGATTTTTATAATTGATTATTGGAAGTTGGTCTAAATGTGAAAATGTCTTGAGAATCCTATATAAGGCACCCATTTATCATTCACAATTATAAGAATCTACAAGTTTCTTTTAAGCATTCATTTCCTTCATTCAGTGTAGATCTAAGTTTAAGGAGCATTGAGCTATAACAACTTATCTTTAAGTATTTCTTCTTAATATGGATTACTTGGGTTTTTAGCTTAATTTGAGTCTAGAGAGACTACTACACATCTTGCAAACACATTAGCTTAATGGAGATACATGGTTTGTGAGCTCAATGACCCAACAATGATTTGAACCTTGGTAGCTACCACAACAACGTTATGACTTGACCATTGCATTGTAAGAGTGGAAAAATGACAAAAGAAGAAAAGAGGAAAGTGTTTTGGGAAGAGTAATCTCACACATGTGAGAGCACCAAATTAAAAAGTTTTGGTCAAAAGATTACTAGGAAGTGGGAAAGTGACATGTGCATACAAACATTTATAAAGGCTTGGAGGACACATGTCACATGACTATAAGTTTGGCGATTTGGGAGAATTAAAAATTGAAGAAAATGTTATTGATGATTAGGAGGGAGATTAGTTAGTTAATTGGGGAATTAATTAATTAATCAAGATTAGAAGTTACGAATTTTAGGATAAGGATAAATTAATTTAATTTAATTAATTATAAAATGTTGATGCTCAAGATATTTTATCTTGTTTTTAAATTTGTTCTAATTTTTAGAGGAAATGAAGACTATGAATTTACGCAGTTCGTAGGCCATGGAAGAAGAAAACTAGTAATCATTGGAAGCAAATTCCTAGCAAATCATTGGGCTTGTGGCATAATGGAATCGGAACTTCTCTAGCAAATCTATAGATCTGAATTTTCATGTGTTCGTTTCCAAAGCAAATAGGATTCCACTCAGCAAGGGTGGTTGGACCACAACATATAGCATCGAGAAACACTCAAACTCTCTCCCTAATGGTTGTAAGGAGGGAAATAAGAGGGAATCAACAATTGGTGACCCCAAGGCCTCCTCTTATGTAACAAAGAGGGCCTAGAGAGGATCTAATCCATAGAGGAAGCTACAAAATTGTAACCAAGGTCAAAATATAGGGAAGATGCATGGCAAAGGGGGGGAAATCAGAGGGTTTTTCTCTAGAGGGAGATATCGAATGGAGGTTTCAAGGGAAAGAAGAGCCCTGGTAGCAAGATTTTTGTGATGTCATCATATCTTATAACCCAAATTGCTAATTAGTTGAAGGATAGGGTGTTATTGATTAAATGGTGTGGTATTGAAGGAATTGATATGGAGATAATGTAGTGGAGGAATTCATATCCAGGAAAGATAAGTATTTGGCTTCTCCATAATGATTTGTTTCTATTAGAATGCATAGATCAAAGTTTAAAGCTTGAAATATTGTACGGGAGCCCAATTTTCTTTAAGGAGTCTAGTTTTCATAGGATAAATTGGATGCCTAACTTTGATCCAACAAAACACAAATTTAAAAAATTACCAATGTGGTTAAGTTTGGTAGACCTACCTTCAAAATTTTGGAATGGAGAAGCCCTCATTAGAATAGGCAACACCCTAGGTTCATTCCTGGGAGTTGAAGAGGATTTTCTCAATAGTAATACAAGGGATGTAGCAAATCTATATGCAGAGGTGGATACTAATATAGAAGTATATAAGTCAATAGCTCGATTTTATTAGATTTGAGAAGATGGATTCAAAAAGTAAGAGTGTTGGAAGGTAGGCAACCTTGTCAATGCATCTTGAGGGAAAAGTTACAAGTAGGAAGTTCAGGAGGTTCCCAAACAAATTGCATGTATAACAAACCCATCCTCAAAAGGGATGATAATCTCCCCCCAGATAGAGCTACACCCAGAGGCAACCTAGAGAAGGGCAAAGGGGTTCTGATAGTTACAGGTGAGCAAACAAACTCCAAAAAAAGAAAACAATCCTCAAGGCCTTGAGAATATGACATTCAGATCCCTAACCAAATTTTGGAGTTGGTGATCCCTGATAGGGAGGTAAATCTTCGCTCTGAGAAGGAAGGTATTGAAAAGGTTGAGAAGGAGCTAGTATATTTGTTAAAGGAGGTGGACATGCTCAAAGAAACTATTAAATCTTTCTTTGGGCTCTAAAAGGAACAAAACAAAATTTCCCATTTCTGCAAAGGGTTAAAATTGAATATCATTTTCTTTTGGTGTTGATTAAAATAAACCTTGTTTTTCATTTGGGAATTTAAAAAGAAAATTCACTTCATTTCAAAAGATCTTTCAAGATTACAAAACCGTTGTTATTCATTTGACGAATTTACTTTAGTTGACCAGGATTACTTTAAGTTCAACTATCTTGCTATTTTCACACATTGCTATATTCGAATAAAAAGAACATCATATCTTCTTGGAGCAACATCTCCATCTAGCTTAGACAATTTTTGAAATGAAAGTTTAAAAAGAATCCTTGTCTTTTGTGTTTGTGAGGTGATAGGTATATTCTCTCACCTTCAATAGGTGATCAAAAAGCCAGAACCATATCTTTTATGCTTTCTTTCAGTTTCATGCATTAACACCTTTAGAAGGCCTGCCCTCCCGAGTTTCCCTTAGGATGCCATTAAGGCCAGTGAGAGGGGAACGACCTAAGTGGGAAACAAATTTATCGCCAATTATTCCAAAGCACTATAATCAAATGTGGAGGCTGATTAAAATCCCCTCCAACGGTTTTTCTCAGTGATTAGTCTTCCCCCAGTATCTTTAAGATACGTAAAGCCTTTGTTCTAAAGGTTGGGAAGCCTCCTGAGGGAGTTTATCACTGAAGACCGAACGGAAGCCTGATTAAAAACCATAGAAGTAGAAGCTTTGATTTGAGTCAGTTACCAAACCTTAGCTATATCATAACACAAGGGTGGGGAAGAATCCGCCCCCAATATCACTCACCATATATCTCCCAAGATAACTACCCAATTGTGAAGCAATTCACTTTGGGTTAATTTCTAGACAAAGGCAAAAAAATGGGTGCCCCCTAAGGGGTGACAAGGTTGTTTGAGCTGACGGAGTATCGAGACTAAATGACCTTTGAATAAAGAGTCTATCTGAGATGTCTTCTTTGTAATCCAAACTAGTGAAAACATCAGGGATTTGAAAACATCCTCAAAAGAACATACACTATTTGTTTAGCATAGACAAACTATTATCACTTCTATCTGTTGTGTTTTCAAATCATTTTATCAAAAAATCATCCACCAAAGCACAAAAATCATTTCTCAACATCTCAGCGAAATCATCAAAACAAAGTTATCAGGACAGTTAGTGCGTAGGAGCAACATCCTAGAGCATATCAACCATCAGATAGCGCATTCCAACCAATAATTAGCGCTTCCATCACTCACATTAGCGCATGATCAATATAATATTGGTGAAACTCAAATAGCACTTGCCAACATCACTGTAGCGCCTTTAGCGCATAAGGTCTTTGTTCTAGCGCATGATCAAAATTAGCGAAAAACAGAGAGCAAACCAGTCACCTTGTGAAATTTCCATCAACAGTTTTGGATACCCTTTTAGGTCCTCTAACAAGTCCAACAAAAAAAATTTTAAAAAAGGATCATAAGTGAGAAATTTCCAAGTCCAACTAAGCACCCTTAGAAAGAGATATCAAATCTTCACCTATCTTAAGATCAAATTTCATCCAATAAAATTTGAGTATCAAAAACAGTGATCAAAGGTTCCACCATCCAACAAATCCTATCAAACCAATACCTAGTTAAGATCTCAAGTTGTGAAATTAAGTTTCTACATCGTGAAACTTGACTCATATCATTTCGCACACTTTTTCATTACGGCGAATCAAACTAAACCTTTACTTGACAAGTAGAGTTGAGTATCCAAAACAAAGTATCCATATCCAACATCAACATCAACATTGCTCATTTGTGTATGACCACTCCCCATATTTTGAGAAGAAGAAGTCTTCATCAAAAGACTAAGTTGAAGAAGAGACAACCTAGTTCTAAGTCACCTATCAAAATGAGTAAGTTTCTCTATATCAACCATCAACTCTTTAAATCACATCACGCATTCTTGTGTCATATGTGGTTGTATATCCAAGGAAAAACCAATGAATTTGACAAAGAAACTTTGAAAAGTAGGGCTTACGTTCGAAAAGCACCATTAAACCAATGCCTTAATAGGGGAGGAAGGATTAATCCCGCCTTGTTTCCAAAGTTTTTTATCACTTACAACGAAGCTCAACCTGAGCCACCAACTCCACCAAGAACCCCAATAGAAGAGGAAGAATTCACTACTATAGAGATATATTGATGCCCGTTGTCACTCGATCTTAGAAAAACAAAAAGAAGGAATCACAACCAAAATCAAGCATGAGTCGTAGACTATCCAATCCTTTTGATGAATATGTAAACATGAGAGAAACAGAGATCACCGAAGAGCTTCTCCAAGAATGTCAAGAGAATGTGGCTTTCCAAAAACTCATAGAAAGACTTATAGAAGCATATAAGAAAAAATATCTACTCATGATAACTAGCAAATGAGTCAATATTCCTAAGGATTTGGACACAGAAAACTTAAGGAATATGGATGCGAGAACTTCAAGAACAAGGGTGAGAAACTATGCTTACAATCAAGAACAACTGAGACAAGAGGGAACGCATGATCTAAGAAAACATACGCTACTAAGATCACACCCATGAACAAGGTAACACTCACGAACAAGACAATGCCCGCAATCGGGACAAACTTAATGAATGAGGAGAAGCTCCCCATCGAAGGACAAATGCACCCATAACTGCTCTTACACAACAACTCCAAACACTTCAAAGACAAATGTAGGACATGCAACAAGGAACCATGATAAGATACTCATTAGACAACATTTGTCCTTATCCTTTTTATAGAAGATTGAACATGTTACCCTTTCCCCCAAATTCAGATATACCAAAGTATGACAAATACGATGGTAAGAATGATCCTCGTGATCACGTTCAGGAATTTTGTACTATGAGCATGGAGTTTTCTCACAATGACACATACTTAATGAGATTATTCCCAAGAAGTTTGGGAGGGGAAACAATGGAGTGGTTGTCAAAACTCACACCTCCCATCAGATCATTTGATGAGTTGGTAATTAAATTCATAACACAATACTCCTATAATATCCAACATGCAATCACCATGCTTGATATATGCAATACGAAGAAAAAGAAAAATGAAACATTCATGGTGTTTCTACAACGGTGGAGGTGCATGGTCACACTATGTCCACAAGATGTGCCTGAAAAGGAAAAGATGGAAATCTTCATAAACAATCTGAATAGTGAAATGAGTTATCATCTTAAACTACAATGTATACCATCTTTTGCAAAATTAATAGAGAATGGTATCCAAGTAGAGGAAGCTTCCATCAAGAAAGGAACCTTGAAGTTTGTTAAGGAAGTTGTTAGTTCATCAAACAATAACACCTTTAACAATCAAAATGATAACAACAACTTAGACAAATCTAGATTTTGGACAAGGAACAAAAACATTGTTAATGATGGGGTAATCGATGCCAACAATGTAAAGTCTAAGCAACTAGTGTTGACTTTATCAGGCAACCCACCATCCAATAATTATCAAAGAAGTACTAATCAAGGCACTAACACTTATCAACGAAATACCAACCCAAGAGCTTCAATGTCAAACAACAAAAATCACCAAGGCAACAACAACAACAACCTAGGTAACAACACAAACCAAAGAGGCAACACTAATACTTTCTCATATCGACGAATATACACACCATTATTACAAGCCTTGGATTCAACATTTTGAGAACTATTGGCAAATAAGGTCATCACATTGCCAGCCACAAGCAACTTTGAACCCCAAGTCAAACCACCATGGTGGAATGACACATTATTGTGATTATCATCGAAACAAGGGCATAACACAAATGATTGCATGAGGTTGAAGAACATAGTTCAAGACATGATAGACAAGGGGGAGTTAAGGGTAAAAGTACAAAGTTGTGTCACACTTTTATAAAGGAAATGGTCAATGTTGATTCAACTTTATAAATTAAATAAATAGAAAGTGAAATATATGTTTTGAATTTTGAAATGATGTAAACTAATCAAATTTATATTCTTTTGTCTATTTTATGTTTGTAATTTAAAGAAAAAATTAAAAAATTATTTGAATGTAGTTTTTTATAAAGTAAACACTATAATTTAGTTGCTGATAAAATGCTGAAATTGAAGTTACACGAGCCACCACACTTTATTTAGTAAATTATATCTTTTTTTCTTCAATTTTTTTAATGTATATTGATAACTTGAAACTTTAGTGCATGGATATATTTTTTATTATTTTTTATAAATATATATTTTTCAATAAGTTTGAAAAGTTGTGTGTGCTGAAATATAACTCTTTCCAATTCCCACCACTTTTTTTCTTAACTATTTATCCAAATTAGAAAAGAATTATATCATCTTAACATAGATTCTTTTCTCTACTGCATCATATTTTTTTCAAAAAATTTAAATAATTTTAATATTTTTCCTTAACAAGATAATCAACCTTATATTTTAGTGTTGATGACCTAATTTCAATTAAAATAAAATATTAAATATAAAAACTAATTAAAATATGAAAATATATATATATATATATATATATATATATATATATATATATATATATATATATATATATATATATATATTAGAAAATTCACTGATAGATCTATAAAAGGGTATTTTTACATTTCAAAAAAATATTATTTATAAGAGTAGGAGTTGTTGAAACATCGAGTTTTTAATTTTTCTAGTAATTAGACCTAAAGTGGTATAAAATATACATTTAGTAAACATTTCCAGTTGGAAAAGTCGTGGCCCATATATAACTTATAGCTATAATGAATCTATATAGACCATATGTTTGACTAAAGTTAAATTTTAATTAGAATTACTTAAATTCACTTGTATTGATAAGTTAGCCTGAAATGTGACACAGTTTTGTGCTTTTACCCTTAACAGTCGATGGTCATAAAACCAATGGTGACCATGAAGCTTTCAAAAATCCTCTTCCCAATTATGACAAGCGAGGAGCGTCAACCTCAAACAACACCAAAGGAGCTCGTAATAATCACATATATGAAAATACCATCAATCACATACCGACATATGGCAATCAAGTGAATGTCATAAAAATCAAAGACAAACAAGAACATGTGTTGATAAATGTGACAACAAGAGCATAGAAATATGTCTTGAAGGGGAACACATCAACATCAACAACTCTCCCCAACACTCAATATAACTTAGTCGACCAACTATGGAGAACACCCACTCAAATATCTATACTTGAGTTGCTCAAACTTTCACCAAAACATAAAGATATCTTGGAGCAAGCTCTTGTCGAAACAACCGTTCCAAATGATCTAGATATTGATCGATTCCAAGTCATGGTGTCCCATATGATGGTACCACATAACATATCTTTTTTTGAACATGATGATGTCTCCTTGAATCATCTGTATAACACCCCACTACATATCAAGGTCTTAGTCTATAAACATTGGGTAAAAAGAGTATTAATAGATGGAGGAGATGGTCTCAATATATGTACCCTCACTCTTATTTGTGCATTGGGCTTCTCTGAGCAAGCTATTGATCCTAAAAAGAAAATCACTATCAAAGCCTATGATGATGAAGAAAGATCATCTGAAGGAACTGTGATACTACCCATTTAGGTAGGTCATGTACAAAGAGACACCATGTGCCAAGTCTTGGACATAGCCTTGACATACAATATACTATTGGGTCATCCATGGATCCATGAAATGCAAGCGTTACCTTCCATGTACCATCCATGTATCAAGCTCCACTACAATAGACGGGAAATTTCAATATCTGCAGATAATAACCCTTTTCAGTATTGCAATGTTATGGGAGCAGCTCAAGATAGCCTGGTTCCACACAACAGGGAGACCCAAGCTTCCTCATCATCTAACCATAAATAATAACTCAAGTCCCTATCCATGAACTTCAAGAAAAAGATAAAAATAAAGGATCAAGGAATGGGGGAGTACTCTTTTGAACCCTTCTGTCTATCTAAGTTGCCAACTTCACCAAAGTCTTATGGGCAACCTTTCACATCAAGGCATCAAACAACACAACCCATCACAAATTTTAATGGTAAATTTATCCAAATGGGCACATTGGCTGAAGAATCAAAAGATAAAGACATCCTTAGCTGGCTATACAGGGGTGAGGAAGAAATCAGAGCTGCTACCCTAGAAGTAGTCGCACCAATAGAATTGTATGGAAATGGGTTTCCGATCATGCAAGGAATGGGATACAAAGGAAAAGGACCTATTGGCAAGCACCAAGAAGGCACCATAGAACCCATACAACCTCGTTCACAATTTGCAAAAGACAAAACAGGACTTGGGTATGGACAACATGTTCCACCTATGCCAAAGAAAAATCAACATCCAAAACCTCAATGGAAAGAAAAGAAAAAACATAATGAAGACTCATGGAAAGAAGCACTAAACCAAGCAGCTGAAAAGACAAGGAAGGAGAAAAAGCATGAAAAAAATGAGAGACAACAAGAAGAACTTGCTATTCAAAGGGAGGAATCTTCTTATAAGAAAATACATCATGTACAAGAACCTGATCAAACCAAGGCTGAGCCACAACCTAAGGAAATTGTTACTCAAAGAAAGGAAACGATGTATGAACAAATTAAAAGAGTACAAGCAAGCACCGATCTCGAATCAGAACAAGCTACTAAACTTGTGTCAATTATCAGTGATCTTTTCTCACCATACAACATACCTGTCAGATTCAGTGAGGTAACCTGGGACAATGATTCTGAAATCAATTCCAATGAGTATGAGTGAGATAGTTGTTCTGATATTACTGAAGATATTGAGGTGGATACAATCCATGCATACACACCCATTTCTCACGAGGGACAAGGCTCAAGATCCCGACCGTCTAAATTTGGACCACAATGTATCTATGAGGCTAGTGAGAATGAGCAGTGACAATACGAGCAAGGCAATGTCGAGGTGAGTACCATCGAAAACCTCGAGAATATCATGGCCCTCACCAATATCCCAAACAACTATGATGATGTCTCCATCATAACACTTACAACAGCTGATCTTAACCCCCCAAATGACTTCCTACCGCTCATATATCCTGATCTAATAGACTAGGAAGAACTTGAACATCATGATATACCAATATTCCCAAGCAATGAATCAATTTTCCAATACCATTTAATGGCAGTATTAGATCACAAAAACAAAAAAGTAAAAATAAAGGACGTATCTGAAGGTGAAAACTTTTGGAGACACCTAAAGATGGGAGACTTGACACTCTTCTTGAACATTACTGGGAGAGGTCACCAATCTTGATTGAGCCAACTCAATCAATAAATATCGGTACTGAAGCAGCAGTCAAAACCATACATCTAGTAGAATCACTCGCAGAAAAAGAACAACCAGATTTTGCCAAATTCTTCAAGGAGAAGCAAATCAATTTTGCTTGGTCTTATGTTGACATGCTAAGAGTAGATCTAAATCTAATCATGCATCACTTATCCATCGCTTCTAGAGGTCAACTTGTCAAATAGAAATTAAGGAAGATGAATCCACATGTGGCATTATTAGTCAAAGCATAACTGAAGAAGTTATTAGATGTCGGATTCATCTGACCTATACACTATGTTGAATGGATCTCAAACATTGTACTAGTTTCCAAACTAGATAAAAGCATAAGGATTTGTACAGACTTCAAAGACCTCAATAATGCATGTCCAAAGGATGACTTTCCTTTGCCAAGCATCGACACCATTGTTGATCTAACAGCAGGGCACGCAATGCTATCTCTCATGGAAAGTTTTTCAGGCTATAAATAAATCAAGATAGCCCTAGAGGATCAAGATAAAACTGCATTCACCTATCCATGGGGAACATATTGCTAGAACATCATTCCTTTTGGCTTGAAAAATGCTAGTGCAACTTATCAAAGAGCCATGACAACAATCTTCCATGACATGATGCATACTTTCATGGAGGATTATGTAGATGATTTGCTAGTTAAATCATTCACAAGAGCTGAACACCTCGACATCCTAGATAAAATCTTTCAATGATTAGAGAAATTCAATGTCATATTAAACCCCAATAAGTGTCTTTGGGGTCACATCTAGAAAACTTTTGGGCTACATTGTATCAAAAAAGGGCATCGAAGTGGATCCAGCAAAGGTTCAGGCTATCATGGAGATGCCACCTCCTAAAAACATTAGCCAGCTACGATCTCTGCAGGGTAGGCTACAATCCATCAGACGAATCATCGCTCAGTTAGCAGATAAATGTCTTCCATTCAATCATCTACTTCATAAAAATATACCTTTATGGTGGATAGAAAAATGTGCAGAATCATTCCACCAGCTCAAACAATATCTGATGAATCCACAAGTTTTGGTACCATCAACAGTAGGAAAGCCACTCATCCTCTATATATCAACAACAGAAGTATCATTAGGGGCACTGCTAGCACAAGAAGATCCAACAGGAAAAGAAAGGGTTGTCTATTACATCAAAAGGAATTTGAATGGATATGAACTAAATTATACATTCATCAAAAAGGCTTTCTTAGCAATGGTGTTCGCTTCTCAAAAGTTCTACCACTATATGTTAGCCCACACAATCAAGCTCGTAGCAAAGATCAATCCTCTCAAGTATCTACTCAGAAAGTCCACTCTCACATGAAGATTAGCTAAATGGGTCATGATCCTAAGTGAGTTTGATATTCAGTACACAGAACGACGAGATATCAAAGGTCACACAATTCCAAGATTTTACAGACTAATGTTTCCATGCACCAACAACATTGTTGAATATGAAGCCCTGGTAACCGAAATCAAATTGGTTGAAGAATGAAGAATCACATAATTAAGAGTATATGGGGATTCTCAATTAGTTATCAATCAGATCAATCAAAAAAGCAAAAAAGTATAAAAAATCATCACTATGGTGAAAACCTGGCAAACAGGCACCTTGTGAGACCAAAAAAATTAAAAAATCAGAAATATACAAAGCAAATAAAAAAGTGCAATAAAAACAATGGTGGAAACCTGGCAACAGGCACTATTTGTGAGAGAACAACTCCTCTATCTATCTGTACTCACACCATATCTTTAATCCATCCCCATAGCCATCGCAGGACACTTATACATGCAACATTGTCCAGGATATATAGCATAGTCACTATCCTTGTTTATCTAAACAGTTATCCATATCATATCCCACCATGCCTTGGTGATCAACGTATATATCCACATCGATGAGTGTCCATAACTGGGGGCAACATTCATCTTGCTTTAGCATTTAGACAACAAACAAGGATCGCAACATACTAAGGAAACCAATGTCAAAACTTCTCATTGGACTAGAAAATAGGATCATTATCCAACTACAACTGCAACACACATGATGGATGATATTTTTTGAATTATGATTTGTTTACATTTGGCATAAAGTGTTGAATATTTGTATCTTGATTTCTAAATCATTAGATCTCCTGAGCTACTCAAGGATGCACTGAGCTAGAGAAGCAACGAAGGAATTTGATATTTTCTTTGGTTTTCTATGTGTGAGGCAATCATTCGTATGGTGCAAATTTGTCTCGAGACATGATTGGAAACATATCATTGAAGATATTTTCTATTTTTCACATAAAAGTGGTTAACTCTTGTCTATTTTATGCAAGCAACACTCATGTCCTCTTTGTTCAATTATACCTCGACACTTGTGTCATCTTCCAATATCAAAAATCATGTAAGTTATACTTAGGTCATCATTGTTTAATTATACCATGATGCTTGTATTAACTTTCAACATATCAAAAGCTCAATGATGACAAAAAGAGCACAAACAAAGTGACTAACGGGAATGACAACAACAAAATTAAAGTGATCATATAGTTGAATATCATCTTAAAATTGCAGTAAGTTGCATATCATTTTAATCTTGCATTAGTCTCATATCATTATCATTATCATTTACATCTCATTTTAAAGATACATCTCATATCATTATCATTATCATTTACATCTCATTTTCAAGATACATCTCATAATCATAACTTTCAGATAACGTCGCATCTTGTATCAAACTAAACATAGCAATGCATATCACAAACACCTATTCATCATGGACCATGAATTCACATAACCATATAATAATCAACATTAAGAGATCAAGAACATCAAAATTATCTAAGCATCTAATCATCCTCATCGTATCATCATTTCAAATAATGCACATCATAAATCAATCATCATCAATAACACATCACATGTGGATTAGAGAGAATCAAAGCCATAGATCATATATCTCGTAAAAATGTCAAAATGTATAATAGGTATCATGTCTTTTAGTACAACAAAGTGATCGATACAACAGAACAGATCGCTCAGGTATGACTATCTCCTGAAGTAGAGGGTCTAGCAGCAGATGTCCCAGCTCCTGGATCTTCGCCAAATGGATCATGTTTTGTCGGCATCGTAACACCTCTACTCTCCGTCCCTGTATGACTACGTCTGGATTGAATGGACGCCACTACAGTATAGCTAGGAGCTCTATGATCTCGAGGGACCATATCCTCGTACAAATGCCTATAATACTCGGCCTCCTTGGTGGAGTACTATATCTCCCTCAGTGTGTCTCGGAGCAGAGCACCTTTCGTGGCTCTCTGTAACCTATCAACAAGGGCCTATGCTCGGCCCTGACGGTCTACTGTTGTATCCCTCTCTACCTACAGTTGTGTAATCTGTCGCTGCTGTGCTAGCACATGTTCCTGCAACTCCTATACCGAGACTTGGAGTGCCCTAATCTGAGCATCTTGTTGGTAGGTCAGCACCTTGATCTGAATAGGTACCTGTGTCATGGTCCTAGTTGCACCGAGGCATTGGTGGAGGTAGAACGTGAGATCTCCTCCTCTAGGCAAGTCACCTATCATCCTCCATCCCTCCCACAACATCTAACACCGCACCTATCCTCACACCCCCACTCACACCAAGCACGAGACCACCTCTACCACCTCCACTTCTATCATCCCCACCTCTACCACCTCCACCCCTGCCATCCCACCTCTATCACCTCCACCTGTACCATCCCCACCTCCACCACCCCCTCCACCACCCCCTCCACCTCCATCTCCTCCACCACCTCCTCCACCTCCATCTCCTCCCTCCTCTGCCTCATCCTCCTCTCTCCGTCTAGGACCCTCTCGCCTATGTAGCCACTCCTCCTCATCATCATCAAAAGATGGCAATAGCTCAATCGGATCAGATATGCGTACCACTACATGTGCCATGAAGTAAGCTGAGAAATCCTTTGTCATCCCAGCATCCACTACCCCGGCCCCATAATCCCAGATCTGTCCTACCAAGTTCATATACTCATCCATGGCTACTCCACTATCTAGGGTAGGCCCCCACTCCAGCACATCCTGTCGTCGACGAGCATACAAACAGGCTCCCTGTGGTATCCCCTATTGTCCACCATACTGCAAATGAATGCGAATGTGCAAAATCACTCAATGATAAAGGGTGTATGCCCAATTAGGTACCTAGACATATATACATAGGGTATTTCTAGCCCATCCTCGACCCATACCTTGCAATCCATATATGGTCTCCAAATTACCGTATCAATGTCATCTAACACCCTCTGATAGTGCTCTGGTTTTCCTAGCTTACGCTGGAAAACTACACCTGTATACCCATATGCATATGCCCGACCAACTGACCTATCCTTGTCTGCAAGCAGTCTTGACACTGGTATATGCTCCCAGGCCCACACCTGTAATAAAGTCAACCCAACTAATAGACTAGTGTATCCTAGATATACTACCTAGTGGAGCTCTTGGTATAGGTGTGCCAACATACAAGACCCCCATGCAAACCTACGTCCCTGCATCACCATCTCCTCTAGAACCAATCCCCATCCAACGGACAGTCCCTTTGACCTACAGTCCAAACAAAAAAAACCACCAATGAAACCTACTAATACTAATGGCAGTGGCGTGTAACCCAAATCCAAAAACTCCTACCACGGGATCTCGTAGCCACTAATGTGATCATCCTAGAAGACACGATGGAGAGCCTCTGTACCACCCTCCTCGATCTGCTCATAGGGTAACAAATTCCCAACCACAAGAATCCGCAGAATCCAATAACAGTCCTCTGGTGTAACTGTCATCTCACCGGTCGCCAAATGAAAAGTGTTCATATCATTGTACCACCTCTCTGCCAATGTTTTCAATAACCCCCGATTAATGGTATACTGAGGTATGTCTAGTAAGGATGATAAACCACATCTCTCAATCACATCTTGATCAACCTGTGATAGGTGCAGGATAAGTGTCCACGACTTCAGGAATCACTCCCGAGACTGTAGTACACCAAGCTCTGCCTGCAAATCAACACATATACATCATCAGTTCTCGATTCAATCAAATCTATCAAAAAAAAAATCAACTTAAAAATACAAATCTTATCAAAAGCACATCAAAAATATATTTTCATTAATCAGTGAATCATATCGGTGCATCATATCAGGACTCATTCAATCAATCAAGATTCATAACGAAATTAGATCCATAATGCAATCAAGACCCATGTCGATAATTAGGACCCATATCGAAATCAAGCATCATAACGAAATCAGGACCCATATCGAAATCAAGACCCATAACAAAATGATCCATATCAAAATCAAGACCCATATCGAAATCAAGACCCATATCAAAATCAGGACTCATAACAAAATCAAATCCATAACGCAATCAAGACTCATAACGAAATCAAGTCCATATTGCAATCAAGACTCATAACAAAATCAGGACCCATATCAAAATCAAGACCCATAACAAAATGATCCATATCGAAATCAAGACCCATATCGAAATCAGGACCCATAACGAAATCATATCCATAACACAATCAAGACCCATATTGAAATCAAGACCTATATTGAAATCAAAACCCATATTGAAATCAAGATCCATATCGCAATCAAGACTCAACAAAATCATATCCATAACGCAATCAAGACTCATAATGAAATCAGATCCATATCGACAACTTGACTCATAATGAAATCAAATCCATATCAACAACTTGACCCATATCGAAAATCAGATTCCTATCAACAACTTGATTCATATTGAAGAGCGACTCATATCGAAACAAGATCCATATCAACCACAGACTCATATCGCAATCCAGCAGCATATCAGAATCAGACATCATAACAAAACAAGACTCACATCATATCATGCTCCATATCAGACAATCGACGAACCCATGTTGACATCTACACAACCTATCCAATTCATCGGACTCATGACACATTTTTCAAAACACCTTTTTTTTCCAACTTTTTGCCCTACGCGCTAAATCAAGGCTCCAAAGCGCTAAGCTTCCACTTATGCGCTAATCTTTTCCACGTATGTGCTACAGAACACATCTTATGCGTTATTTTTCTATCATGCGCCACAACATGACTTCAATATGCTAGCCTGTTTACCCAATGCATTGTTTTACCGTATGCGCTAATTGTCATACTGGTCGTGCTAGACTATTTATCCTCCGCGCTAAAGCTCTCCTATGCGCTACTTGTCATACCCTTTGCATTGCTCTATGAACCTTATGCACTAAAAGAGCCCTACGCACTAACCTACCCCCGACCACGCTAATTTTTGACACTCAGACACTAAACCTACCTAGGTTTTTCTCTGTGCTAAACTTCGTATCGTGTGCGCTAAAAGACCTACCCTACGCGCTAAATCGGCAAATTCCAACCCAAAAAATGAAAAATGGGACAAAAATCAATGAAATTAATAAAAAAAACAAGAGGAATATTGGCCACTTACTGGTGGGCCATACGTGGCGGGTCTTCGATATCGCCTGACACGCTCAAATCGATGCAAAGAGTATGGAATCGGCATTGTGGTCGGAGCTCCAAATGTCACAATCACAAGAAGACAAGTGTGCAAATGATTTTTCAAAATCACTTTTTACCTTTTAATAGGGTAAATCGATGGGTTAATAAGTGGGGCATATATTTTAATCCCACTTTTTCATTATTAACCTTGTCCACATCTTTTTTTCGAGAGATGAATCAATAATGTGCATCCAACACAGTCGATATTTTCATATCGCAATCAATTTTAAAATGATCGTAAACTTGACAAATTTTCACCAAACCCTTGATTCATCTCCCGAGGGGGCATCATCAATATCGTTCATCAAATCTACATCTGGGGTAAGATATCGACAACTTTGGTGACAACATCATATCGAAAAAATTTGGCAGCATATCCAACGATTTTCTTTGAATCAACATGTGCACACACGCCACTTCAAAGAGGGGCAAAATTTAGACGTATAAATCTAACCACTTTCTTAAATAAATATTTAATATTTATTTTAACCCCATCCCCCCTATTAATTAAATCTTATTTAATTAATTGCTTCATTTTCATCTATTTGATTAAATAAATTACTCAATTTATTTAATTAAATTCACATAAACCTTTCTAGCCTTTAATTAAATAAATCACTTCATTTAATTAATTCCCCTTTCTTCCTTTTAATTAAATTTACATTTACTTAAATCCCCCCACTTGTATTTATGCAAGTTGCATCTATTTTAGTTGAAATAAAACATTTTATTTTAATTAAAATTATTTTCCCTCATCCACTTGCATTTTCCTACATCTCCCACTTGCCTCCTAAACCTCTTCTAGATTCTTCTAATCACTTCCAATTTATCTTAATCATATCCTAATCACTGTCACATTCCTCAGTAAAAGGAAGTCACTTCTCAAAATGCCTCCAAAGTCTTCAATAACCATTAAAGGCTTTATGTATTCAAATGGTTGACCTCTAAAGTCTTCCAAACCATTAAAGACTCTTACATAACCATTTATGGTCAACTCACCTTTGACCTTTGGTTAGAGAGTTTCCTCTAACTTAACCATCATTTCTAACTCAAGGGTGTCATCAAGCACTTATGGCTTTGACCATAGTTATCCATTTAACCCTTGCACAAGAGTTTACCCCTTGGGTAAAAACTTTATCCAATGGATAACCCTAACCTAACCTTAACCTTTACCTCCTAAGGTAACCTTCATGTCTTCTCAGGCATTTAATGCCTCTTGCATCTCCTCTCAAGAAACCTCTTGGTGACAATTGTCACCATTTCATTGGTGAAAATTGTAAACATGGATTGATTAACTTTCAATCCTAGCCCTTGTTAAGATTATTCAATCTTAACCATCCATTTCCCTATTTTCCCTATAAATAGAGCTCTCATTCTTCAGTTTTCATATATCGAAGTTTCATGCACCTACATTATAGTCTAATTTACTAAGCATTTTAGCCTCTCTTTGTTAAAATATCATCATAAACATTTAAAAGCATTTCATTTTCATATCATTAGTATATCCATGCTAGTATATCATGATTAGGATAATTTAGCAATATCTTTATCACATCACTATCTTCATACTAGCTTAATCATCATAAGTTTTAACACATCATATAGATCTTAGAATGCATTCATGCATGTAGATCACAATATCACCCGTTCTTGGAGTTGTCATTCCTAAGTCATTTGCTCAATGATCTGAGAGCAAAACATTGGCTTTAGGGATCCTGTGAGATACAGAACAATGGGACACCCATTGGAAAGTTAAACTAGTTCAAATTAATTTATATACTTGCACCAAGAGTCTCATTGGTATGTAGGTCATTTGATCTCGATTTATTCATTTTGATCACCTCATTTTCCTGCGTACAATAACTATATAAAATTTTAAATATATAATAGTTATATTTGAAATAATTATTTTTTTGATCAATTATTTGAACTAATTATTATATCAACAATTCTGATTTAAATTTTTCATAAATATAATAACATCGTGTTCATTTTGATGAATTAAATCCCTTTGCTCATAACAATTGAACCGAAAAAATTTAAAATTAAACATTGACTACTCTTGTAAGATTATAATCTAATATATATAATCAAATTATAAAATGTTTGATCAATTATTTGAATTAATTATTATATCAACAATTAAGATTTAAATTTTTCATAAATATAATAACATCAGGTTCATTTTGATGAATTAAATCTCTTTGCTCATAACAATTGAACAAAAAAAATTAAAATTAAATATTGACTACTCTTGTAAGATTATAATCTAATATATATAATTAAATTATAAAATATTTATAATATTTGAAAGGTATAGGGAACCCTAATCTTTAAAGCATGCAATTTAATATTATAAATATTGTTTTATTTAATTAATTATTTATTTATATCATATATTGTTGATTATTCCCTATTAAGCTAAAATATTGTTATTCTTATATTTTATTATCATTTTATTTGAATAATGTTAACATATAATTACATCGAAGGCATATCACACTCACATAATGCATGCACAAATATGTGTTAATAAAAACCAAAAGCATTAAATTTGACGTGTTTGTGACCATTTAAATGTATGGAAAATAAAAAATATTTTATTTATATTCTCCTCTCAACTACTACTCACTTTGAGTTTAACTATTAATCTATTCTGTCTATGTCCATCATACTAAAATTAACTTCATAATTATGTGAACCTAATATAATAATAATAATAATAATAATCATACTAAAGTTAACTTCATAATTATGTGAGCCTAATATTATAATAATAATAATTTCTTTTTTTACGTCAAAGACATATTTTATTTGTTTTCTCCTCTCAAGTACTATTCATAATTATTAATCAATTTTGTCTATTTTCATCATTTTAACAATTAATTTCATAATTATGTCAACCTAATATTATAATAATAATATAAAGATAGATTTTTTTAATTTGTGAAGAGTTTGATAGAAATATTAAAATATTAAAAAATAATATCTTAATAATAATTTAATATTGATTAAAATATCATAATATGATTTAATAACTTAATATTAATTATAATATAATAATATAATTGACTTTTAAGTGGAATAATGAACAAATATGATATTTTCTACATACTTTACTTATTTTATTCTAAAGATAGGTATACTAGTTTATATTCATTTTGAATAATGTTAACATATAATTTATATTCATTTGAATAATGAGCACACTTATCAACTACATTTTAAGGGTAATAAGAGAAATTACTCATAATTTATTTTATTTGGATTAAACCATTGATTTCATTTTTATTCATTTTAATAACAAACTCTTATTCTTTACAAATTACTCATAGTAACGACTCTCTAATTCATTGTTAGAATGATTTTTTTTTTATAAAACTTACTAAGTTCTATATATCCCTATTTTCATTAATAGTAGTGAACTTTCTACAATCAAAAGGTGGAAACTTTTGTTTAATTAACCTGCTTTTTGCATGTTATATTTAATATTTTCTTTAAAAAATTATTTCTTTTATATTTGGTACAAGTTTAATTAGAAAGCTAGAATTATATTAATGCATATGATATTTTTTTTCCTAAAACTTATTAAGTTGTATATATTTCTTATTTTCACTAAAGTCTAGTGATTTTTAAAGGTGAAAACTTTTGTTTGATGAGAACTAACCTGGTTTATCTAAAAGGTGCAAACTTTTGTTTAATGAGAATTAACCTGCTTTATTTAAAAGTGACATGATACATTTAATATATTTTTTATGCTTATATGAACTTGATGAGCTAACATCTCAATTCAATGGTTTAAGTTTCTCAAAAGATTATGACAGATGATTGAAATGTCTTTAATAGTGAGATCAATTTACCAAATTTCTTTTTGAGTGAATAGTTCTTGTTGGTTTTTTTGTTTGATTACTATTATTAGTACTTGTCGTTAGGCATAGTATTCTTGTAATGAATTTTATTTTTGATAGTTAACTAGTTATTAACAAATTTTATGTGAACCAATTATGAGCAAATATTTTTTTTGTTATTTTAAATTTTTTTATTTTCATATAATCTACAAACAATTTTTAAGTTTATAAATTATAAAAATATATTTGTTGCATAATGATTGGCTAATAGAATTCACACGAATTTTTTGAAAATTTGATTTTTAAGCTATTTTTTAGCTAATAGGCGATATTATAGGAGGAACTCATGTGGGATTCCACAATTTTCACGCTGTCAAATTATTCCTGTCAGGAAAATTTGATGTTGATCTTGTTTTTGCATTCCCGACAAGAAAAAAATTGACGTTGATCTTATTTTTGCTTTGCCCGAAACTTTTTTAATTGCAATTGTATTTTCTTTACCGTTTTAGTCTCGACCAATCGCAACAAAGCTTCCGTATATATTTTAATAATAATAATATAGAATAACTAATATTTTAGAATAGTTTTTTTTTAATATATAGATTATATTAGTTTGTATTTTTATATAGTAAATTGTAATATTATAATTAAATTTAATATATTTATTAATTATTATAAAAATGTCTTAATATTATTTTAATAAATAATAATTTAGATTATATGTGACAAACTTAGTTGTAAAAAAATAAATATTAATAATAGTTGCAATTTTATTGTAAAAATATTAAATGAATTTTCTTTTTGATAGTTACGTAGTTATTAACAAATTTTATGTGAACCAATTATAAGCAAGTATTTTTTTGTTTGGTTTTTTTTTTTTTTTCATATAGTCTAATTTAATTATATTTTATAAAAATAATTATTAAAAAAATTTAATCTTTTGAAAATTTAAATGATTAAAAAATTACTTTGCAATAAAAATTTATTAGAAAATTTATAAAATTATTTGTTACAATATGTACATTAGAGCTATCAGATTTCCACAATCCATATTAATATTCAGTAATTGCTTCTGGAACTAAATATTAATATGTAGATTACCAACTTCTATAAATTAAATTGCAATCCCCAATTTAATGTACATATTAAATAATATATACCAAAATTAAATAATATGTACTATCTTTAAATTGTAGTTAAGGATGGGGTTAAGATTAACTTAAGGTTAGGGTTAGAACTTGTTGGTTAAACTTAAGCTTTTCATTCTAATATAAAACTTAGGTTAGAGTTAAGGTTAGGCTTAGTATTACGATTCAATTAAGGTTAGAGTTAGTGTTAGGGTTCAAGTACATGAATACCTTTCTAAGATAAAGCTTGGGGTTAGGGTTACAATTGAATTAGGGTTAGTGTTAGCATTAGAGTTCTTTTGGGATTTGAGTTTGTATTTTTAATATTTAAATTAGGGTTGGAAATTGTGTTAGGGTTAGTGTTCAATTAGTATTAGTGTTAGGGTTAGTATTATGGTTGGAGTTAATTTGTGTTATATTAGGGTTATGAAGTATTAAGTTTATAATTTTATCTACAATCTTAACTATGATCATTGTAGACACCTAAAATTGTCATGTCTAATTAAATGAATATCTTTATTTATTTAATTATTTTAACCTAATTCTTCTATTAATTAAATAAATCTTTATTTATTTAATTAATTCATTTATCCTCTTCTAGTCTTATTTCTCATTTAAATAAATACATTTATTTATTTAAATTATCCCTTTTCCTGAATTAAATAAATATCTTATTTATTTGATTGATCCCACTTCCTCTATTAGTTAAATAAATCTTTATTTATTTAATTAATTCATTAACCTTTTCCACCCATGACACATGTCATTCATCTCTTAATTCCTACACTACCTGCCTTCTTATTATTTTCTTATTTTCTCTACCTACCCTCTAATCATAGTCGACCTCTTTTACAACTCTCAATCTTATCCCTCCATTTCTTATAGTGTCTTCTATATAAGAGGATACTTCCTTCATTATCAACCCTAATCAATCTATGCATCCTAATCAATCAATCTACACACATCCTATGCATTCTATGGAAGCAACCTAGCATTCGATCTTTCATATGCAATCCTACTTGCAACCACATTTCCGTTCTTTGTTGAGCTCTTGTGCACACATAAAATCTGAGAGCAAATATATCAAGCAAGATCAATGGAGATAGGAAGAATGGAGATCCAAACCCTATTAGACATGTGATGGTATAATCTTTATGATATCATTTGATTTGCATTGTCTTAGGTAATCTTCATATGTTATGGTGGATCTTTGTTGTTGTTAGGCTAGGGTTTTGTGGTTGAATTCATTTAGCCTTTCAATATTATTGTTGTTATCCATTTTCACCATATACATTTTGGCACGCCCCGTGGGACATGGATTTTTGTTAGATCTGTGTCTTTTGCAGGTTTTTCTAACCCTATATTGTTGTTTTGTAAAACAATTTGGAGAATAACCTTGTGCAGCTAGGGTTTTGGACACAAAATCAAGATCTTGGAGAGATTTGATCTGATCTCACAAACGGCTAAGAATTTTTGCACCAAATTTTGTTTTTAGGTTGAGGACAGTATTAACAGCTCTCAATCCAAAATTCAAAATTTTTGGAGCACATTTGCATTTTCCATGATTTTTTTATGATTTTTCATAAAAAAAATAATTTTGAGAGCAAATTAGCAAATTTTTCAGATTTTATTATATTTTTTAAAAGATCTCTGATCTATACACATGATCTATTCTTTGTGATTTTAATTTTGATGCAAAATATTTCCCTAAAAAATCAGATCTTTAAAAATTAGGGTTTTTCCTTATTTTGATCAAATCTCACAAACAGCTTCGAATTTTGGCATCAAAATGTTTTTACAAGTTAGGAAAATTATCAGAGGTGTTTAGTACAAATTTTAGATTTTTTGGATCAAGGTTTCATTTTATATGAATTTTTTATGATTTTTCATAAAAAAAATAATTTGGAGAGAAAATTAGCGAATTTTTTGGATTTTCTTACATTTTTGGAAATCTCTCATAATTATACATAGGATCTGTTCTTTGTGATTTTAAATTTGATGCAAAATCATTCCTCAAAAATCGGATCTTTGAAAATTAGGGTTTTGCATTATTTTACCCATATCTCACAAACTACTTGGATTTGTTGTTGAAATTTTTTTATGCAAGTTTGGAAGACCATCAGGACTCTCCAGTAAAAATTTCAAATTTTTTGGATGAGTTTTCATTTTATATGAATTTTTTATGATTTTTCATTAAAAATTAATTTTTGGAGCAAATTAGCAAATTTTTTGGATTTTCTTACATTTCTGGAAATCTCTTGAAATTTTACAGGTGGTCTTTTTTTATGATGAATCAGATATTTGAATTGGTCAACAAAACGCATTGTTGAAGGCCCCTATTTCACAAAGTCTTTTGGATCTAAAATTTACCTAACTTGTGTGCTTGCAGGGAGGGGTGATCGTTTGAAACAATCCAAACTACTAACAAATCTTTGTTACAGGACCTTGACAAGGATTTTCTTTTGATCTTTATTGTGTGCCTTGTTTTCATAGAATATCAAACACTTCAATTGGTGCACTAAAATTGAACCAGTGTCCTTTGTGTCTTGGGCAATAGGCTCTTTTTGTTTAATCTTTAGAGGGCCCGTCTCCCCGTGTGGTCATTAGGACTACTAGTGAGGAGAGAACGACCCAAGTGGTAGCGAGGAAAACCCACCTCTTCCGAACCACTATAAATAATTGTATTCATGGTGAAAACTGTGGATAATGTGTGTTGATTAGTTCATACCGACACTATGTCTCCCCATAAACCTGTTTGATCAAATTTATTTGATCATTTGTAGGGCATAACCCCTACCGGCTGGGAGCCTTCTGTATTTACAGAGTTGGAAGTGCCGCATGTATGGCCACATGAGTGGATGCCCTTACTAGCACCTTTTTGTTTTAGAAGCCAAAATCCTTCTAGTTGCTGGGGCAGGAGGTCAGAGCTCTGGTAGCGGCCCACACACATACGGTTCTTAGTAGAGATACAAAGTTCGCCACAAGGAGTTTTCGTGGGGATTGATGCTTGGTTGCCCCGAGAAGTGACTACTGAGGGTAGAGCTAGTGGGGTCAAGCATCTAAGTATCCGCTCTGAATAGCGTAGCCTCGGGGGAAACTCCATGTGGGATCAACAACTATTGTCTTGGACAGCCATAAGAATTGTGCTTGACTTATTTTGAACAATCAAACATTAAGGACCAAACATCAAAACATTGTGTCTTTTGTGTCTTCAAGTGTATGCAAAACAATTTTACACCAAACAACACACTTTTCTTTGAGTCATTTTGAGTCTAAACACTTGCAATCATTGAGTCTTCATCAACATTGTGTCCTCTTGTCATGAAAATATAGTCAAAATTTTAGATTGGGTCACAACAAAACAACCTCACAGATTGGAAAAATTACACAAAGTTTGCAGAAACGCGTCTGTGTCTGACAGAATAGCATCTGCATCATCTAACCGCATCTTTCAAGGGCAGAAACGTGTATGTGTCTCTTGAGCAACATTGCATTTACAGCATCTCAGAAATGCGTGTGTCTGACAGAACAACGTTTGTGTCATTTAAGCATGTCTGTGTCTGACAAAATAGCGTCTGTGTCATTTAAGCGCATTTGTGAAGTATACAGGCACATCTGTGTTCAGGATTGAAAACTTTCATAATCCAGCAAACAAGGAACAATCAGTTTCAGACTTATTGAGCTTCGTAGGTATCTCTTTGGGTTTTCATCTAGCATTCAACATGTCTTTGGGTCTCACAAAGTCCATCATTGCTTTAAACCTTACATTACATTCACATTTGTCTAAACTTGAGTCAAAAGGTCACTTGCTTGTCCTCGTCATACTTTGTCAACATACTACATACAACAACATTTTGCTAAGTGGTCCCTCATCAAGGTCTATCACCTTTGGGTTTCATTTGGTCTTACTTAGAGTCAAAGTCAACTTACCTCATCAAGAGAAACTATCCTCTCTTTGGAAGCCACACCTACTCTACTACATGCATAATTGGTCTTACACTTTGGACATTGCAAGTACACTTCAGATTCATTTACATTCCATCCAACTCTTAGTCTTCCATACTCTTTCCATTTTCATCTAGTCTCACACATCTTGGTCAATACCTAGTTCATGGTTGAAACCCATTTCCAAAAATCTAAGAGAGAAACTGAAGAGGCTCAAGAGTCCACAAACATGAGTTCCTATGAGTATGACAATGATGTCTTTTTCAATTTTGATCATACTACATTACCTGACATGGATGCTTATAGAAACATTCCAAATGTGGAGAACATAGACACTACAAACAACAATGATACACACAATGACAATATTGACAACATTTCAATACATTCAACAAAAGTGGAAGACTCTATTATGGATCCCCATTTCAATCGATTGGTTGAGGAAATAATGAGGAGAGATAGACAATATTTCTTACAAGTGATGGCACAAAGTGGAGCCAAGATACCTCATGATTTTGACATGACTCAGATAATGGAAAATAGACCTTTGCAACAACCTCATCTCAATATGGATCAAAGGAGGCCTAATAGTGGAGGCAATAGAGGACCACATATGGTGCTTGAATCACCATCATCTTTGTTTCAAAAACCTGAGGTCCCATACACACATGGTCAAGCATATGATACTCACCTTCGCAAACCATTATGGAAGTCTTATGCAGAAAAATATGCTCAATCACATACCAATGCTAAAGATCAACCACCAAGGCAATTGGATATTCAAAGGCATGATCAAAATTTGGACACAAGGAAACCCCGCGTCAAATTTGGGGACAACACAATAGAAAAAACTCATGAAATGCCTATAGAGTATGGTATACATGGACAAAGCAGATATTCCATTCCTCATCATGACTTTATACCAAGTGGTACATATACGCAACATCATTATAGACCTCCTTCATATGAACATGTGTATGATCAATATCATCCATATATGCAACATGCTCCTCCTCCACACATTGGTTCAGGCATGGGGTATGGTTCAAGAAGTCGGTCTCCACCTAAGAACAATTTGGAACAAAAAATCAAGGACTTACAAAAGAAAATGGAGGACATAAATAAACCGAAGCCAACTTACACAATGAGAGACATATGTCCCTATCCATTTGATAAGAGTATTCCAATGCCTCCATTTCCTACACACTTTGTGACACCTAAGTTTGATAAGTATAGAGGAAAAGGGGATCCTAAGGCACATATAAGACAGTTTTTCACAGCTTGCATTGAGGTAGCAGTAGAAGAGACATATTTGATGAGATTATTCCCACAGAGCTTAGGTGATCAAGCTAGGGAATGGTTCTCTCAACTCCCACCTGGAATTAAGTCATGGGGTGATCTAGCAGAGGCATTTATCAAACATTTCTCATACAACATAGAGACAGACATATCAGTCACTACCTTGTGCAACACCAAGCAAAAGGATGGAGAATCTTTTTCATCATTTTTACAAAGATGGAGAAATCTAGCCAGCAGATGCTCTTGTGAAATTCCACAAAAACAAATGGTAGAGATGTTCACCCGAAATGTTAACAAAGACATTGGTTATGACCTAAGAAAAGCTTGCTTATCCACCTTCAAGGACGTCATTGAAAAAGGCTTAGCGACAGAAAAAGTCCTAATTGAAGGAGTCATTAAGATATTCAAGGAAAACAAAGATGACTTTAAAGGAAAAGATAAGCCAAGATTTTGGAATAAAAACAAGAACACAGTCAATGATGGTGTTGTTGATGCCAATATAGTACGACCCAAAATTGATTTTTCTGGATCAAGCTCTACAAACAATAAGGTGAATACTCAAACAACTTCAAAGTCACGAAGGAAGTACACTCCATTGGGAGAACCACTAGAGTCAGTTTTCAAAAAGCTAGTGGCAAACAAAATAATAACAATTCCAGATTTTCCTCCATATGAGCCAAAGGTTAAACCAAATTGGTGGAACAATGATGAGTATTGTGAATTTCATAAGAGCAAGGGTCATAAAACAGGAAATTGTCATCAACTGAAGAACATCATACAAGATCTCATTGATAGAGGTGACATTGAGATTGAAGGACACTCATCCAATCAAGAACATGAGATGTTTAAGGAACCATTCCCAAAACATGACAAGGGAAAAGCTAAAGCCACAGATGACCAAACCAACTATACCAGAGCATCTTATAGCTATGATTCAACTATCAATCACATTTTGATGGACAATTATGTCTCTACCATTATCATCAAGGACAAAACACCTGAGAATTCTACCCAAAGACCCAAGATTGTCCTAACAGGCATTAGATCTTCTTCCGAACCTACCTCTGAATGTAATGTTACAACTCATCGAGGTAAATTCACTTTGCAAGGTGCTCTAGCTAAAAACATTGCTTCCTCATCAACCAAGCCTAAGTACGATCTTGTAGAACAGTTAGGGAAGACACCTGCGCTTATCTCAATCCTTGAGCTCTTACGCATATCCCCCACACATAAAGCCATTCTTGATAAAATCTTGAGAGACGCTGTTGTTACTACTGATTTGAACATGGACCAGTTTCAAGCCATGGTGGGATACCTATCCATTCCACACTCCCTTACATTCACAAAAGCCAATGACACCTCTGTAAGTCAGCCACATAATGCACCACTACACATTGAAGCCTTCATACACAAACATCGAATAAAACAAGTCTTGATAGATGGAGGAGCAGGTCTAAACATTTGTACATTGAGCACTATTAAACAATTGGGATATTCTAATAAAGCTGTGAATTCTACAAACAAAATTACTATCAAGGCATATGATGATGAAGAGCGCTCATCCAAAGGCACAGTCATTTTACCTCTCAGAGTTGGGTCTGTTACAAAGGATGTGGTTTGTCAAGTCCTAGATCTCGATCTCACATACAACATATTGCTAGGACGTCCATGGATTCATGAGATGAGCGCAGTACCATCTACATATCATCAATGTATCAAGTTTCCACACAATGGAGTTGAAGTGATCGTCAAAGCTGATCCAAATCCATTTATATATTGCAACAATCTGCGGCCTAGATCAGAAATAACAATCCCAGTCAATCAAGAAGCTATTCCTTCATTAGCATATGTGGATCCAGAATCATTGAAAGCTTCTACATCAAAACAAACAGAGCTCAAACAAAAAATCAAGGTTAGAGACATGGGATGTGGTGAGTATATCTTTCATGTTGATCAACTCCCACTATCTCCTAAGGTATTCAGTCAACAAGAACAACCTAAAAACAAATTGCAATGCCAAGGAATTGGGTGTGAACCACCTAGTGTTGTGGCTACTAAGTCTGAATGCAACTCTCCTGTAGCGGTGCAAGCAACTCTTGATATCAATACTCCTAAGAGTGGTTCCAACAAAGAATCTATTGAGTGTATCGCCGACCCTTTTGATAACTCACATAGCCTTACCATATCATCCACTCATTCCATTTCCACTCCACTTCCAGACTTGGATCAACAAGAATCACAAAAGCCCTCACTTATTGGGGATCAAAAATCAAGATTTGAAAAGAAAAATCTAAAAGTCAATAATAAAGAAAAGTCCTTTAGTCCAAATCAAAATCAAAAGCTACTGGACTCCACAAAAATCAAAGTCAAGGATAAAAATCCTATGAAGCAAAAAGAGCAAGAGATGATCTCCCCTAATATCAAAATAACTGGGGGCAAAAATTCTAAAATTTCAAGTCATAAAGCATACTTGTTGATCCTAAATCTCCATCATGCTATCCTACTCTCACTTCTTTTCACAATCATAAGCCTTCATCGCTCATCCCACTTGTTCTGCACATCCTTTCCCTTCTGGTGATACATCATGGACCTTTAATGGAGCTTCCTCGAGGGACTTTGTTATCAAGGATACCCAAACTTCTTTAGGTGACATGCACATGGGCTTGTGTAGTCCACACGCTAGCAATTCTATCTCAATTCCTTTATCAAGGAAGACAGTCACTCGAGCAACATATCATTCAGTCAAGGAACAATGCAGCTACAATCATAAGATAAAGCCTCACACACTTGAGGTGGGTGACTTGGTTCTCAGAGAAATCCTAAAAATTAGCAAGACAGAGAGAAGAAGGGCAAATTTGAATCAAATTGGCTTGGTCCTTACATCATCACAGTAGCCTATGGATCCGGTGCATATCATCTCTCAACTCCAGATGGTGAACCTTTAGAGGATCCTATCAACAGCATGCACCTTCGCAAGTTTTACACATAGCTCATCAGAGTATCCCAATTCAAAAATACAAAAAAATCAAAAGAATTCAAAAATACAAAAAAAATCATAAAACATGAAAAATTGTTACTTGGTGAAAACCTGGCAAACAGGCGCCTTGTGACACAAAAAAATAAAATTCGTCCAACGGTGAAAACCACTTCGGTGGTGCCCTGGGCAAGTACCGTGGTGAAAACTGGGTCACCAGTGCCATGCGTAGAGACATTGCTCCTCCCTCCTTCGAGATTCCATCTCATCCTTTCACTTTGCACACACTCACAACCTCTTCATCCATAATAAACATACACATTCCCATCATGGTTTATTATTGATCTACCCAAGATTGGTTAGCCATTCATAATAAACCTTCCTTTTCATCCCTTTCCATTCATAATAAATCAACTCCTATCTATGGCTAAGGCAAATCCTACGTCTAGTGATGGGTGTGGAACAAAGAGCATCACATGTTTTGAGGAGTACATTTTCTTCCACTTTTCTTCAGTCTATCCACGCACAATCCGCAATAAAGCAGCACTTGCATCGCCAATCCGCAATAAAGTTTCATCTTCTTCGCAATAAAGTATCAGTTTCACGGATTCAGTCAGTTTCAGATGAGACACAACAACAACAATGGGCTTCAACAAATCAAATATTTCAACAAACTCAAACAACATTATGGTTCAGTGCTATCTATCCTTTTGTGAAAGTAAACATTGTGACCACAATCAAATAAGACTTATACAAGTGACAAGAGACACTAAAACTTGAGGACTATAGTGGATGTTGGTGTCAAATCTTGGTTTTTTTTTGATTTTATCTTTCTGGTGACATGTCTTTTAGCTTTTCCAAGATGTCTCTGACTAGAGATTCTATCTCCAAGATGTTTTTGACTAGAAAGGCGAGGATGGGGTATCGTCACCTATTTGTATTTGTTGTCTGTGGATTGTCTCTTAGTAATGCTTTGACTTGTCTAAGGATATGAGGACACTGTGAGTCTAGTGTGAACTGGGGCATTCCTTGTTTGTGACTGTCTTATCTCCGTGCAAACAGGTACAATGACTTTCTAGGTCGAACATATGCCTCGATTGCCATAACCTACTTGCCATAATAAAGCTCAATGATGATAACGCACAAGAAGCTCTTTCACTTTCATATCTTCTATCTTCCATCCCCCTTTCTTGATTGACCTCCATCATCCTTCTTGAATTCGTGTAGCCTGCTATCACACAACTGAATATAATGACACACCAAAAATATTTGGATTTCATGTAGTTTGTGTTGGCATATGGACACTCCAATGAGACATTGTGTGTGATTGAAGGTTTTGTCATTGATGGCAACCTTGCAATCCTATGGCACTGGCAAGACATTATACCGACAAAAGCATTACACAGGCAACCTTGCAATCCTATGGCATCGGCAAGACATTATACCAGCAAAGCATTACACAGGCAACCTTGCAATCCTATGGCACCGGCAAGACATTATACCGGCAAAGCATTACACAGGCAACCTTGCAATCCTATGGCACCGGCAAGACATTATACCGGCAAAGCATTACTCAAACAAAACAGTGCTCCGGCATCAACAAAATCAATCTACACCGACACCAGCACAGAAGATGTACACCGGCACAGAAGGAAATATGTATACCAGCACAGAGGCCGACAGGATTTTTGATATGTAATATTTTGTTTATCATTGTAAGCCGACTTGGCAAATTGTAAAATGACTCTTGTATATAAAAGAGATCATTGTAGGCATTTGTGGGATATGGATAAAAAGCAATAACTAAATTATAAGGCAGACCTAATGTGCGAATTGTAGGTCAAGGGTATATGTAAAGAACAGAGCAAGAACCAGTACTGAATCTGGCATTGAAGATGCTATTGTAAAGCAGTACAAAATATTGGATCTGTGTAAATCCTCATTGTAAGTCAGTGTGACTTCTTATTGAGCAGTGAGCTCTAGGCAGTTGGCCTTCCTGCATGTGCAGGCCCCTATTGTAAGTAATATCCTCTTATTGGCCAGTAAGTGAATATTGTGGGTCACAAATCCCACCGAGGTTTTTCCCACACCAGGTTTCCTCGTTAAACATCTTGTGTTATGGTGTTCTTTTCATGTGGATGCTTTTGATTCTGTTATTTGCATTAATTCTTGCATACCGGTATACTGTTACTTTATATTCTGCATATTCAGTTTTAAGAAAATTTCATTACCGGTCAGATACTGATTCACCCCCCCCTCTCAGTATCTATGGGAACCCTAACAATTGGTATTAGAGCCTGGTCCTCTATTTTCAGAAGCCCAACAGCTTGAGGAAGATCTTGACACCGGTAAAGATGGAAAATCTGATGAAGCAACTTGAAGGAGCTCTTACTGACTATGATGCAAAGAAGTTGAAAAATATCAAATTAGAAGATGATTTAAAAGCAGCTCGGGACATTATTCAGGCACTTCAAGAAAATCTTACTGTTACAAGAAACAAGAGAAGAGAACTTTGTGAAAAATTGCAAAATGAAAATGATGAAAAGGAATCACTAAATGATATGATAAGAAAATTGAAACAAGAAATCATGACAACAAAAAATGAAATGGGGGATATGACTATGAGATTCTGCAAAGAGATTGAGGACAGAAAGAAGAATGAAGAAGAATTGACCAGAAGACTAAGTGATGCAACAAATGAGAACACAAGACTTAGCTATGAAAATGATATGTTGAAGACAGATCTGATGCATACTCAAAATGACTCGAATGAACTAATGAGACAAAAAGAGATCATGGAAAGGGAATTGGAAACTGCAAATCAACACAAAGAAAAATTCAAGAAAAGCTCAAAAGAACTTGGTACCTTATTGAAGAATCAAAAACCCAAAGGTGACACTTTTGGAGTTGGATTTGAAGTTGGAGAAAGCTCCGTTACTGCAAATACTCAGGATCAAAGTAAACCGGTAAGACCCTCTAATACTTACAAATTCAATGGAAAATGCTTTAACTGTAATAAATATGGTCATAGGGCAAATGAATGTAGATCTAGGAAATATCAGAACATCAATCCTCCCACCGGTCAATGCACCAAATGCAACAAAATTGGTCATAACTCTGAAAATTGTAGAATGAATGTAAGATGTTATGTTTGTGGAAGATTTGGTCATTTATCAAATAAATGCAGAACACAAACCGACATAGGTTAGGGGAAAGTTATTCAAAAAAATAATGTAACTTGTTATGCATGTATCAAGATTGGTCATATTGCTAAATTCTGTAGAAGTAAAGGTACACCGGTAGATAACAAAAGTACTAGCTTGAAAGGTAAAGAAAAGGTTGAAGAGGTTAAGCAAGAATTTTCAAAGCAATGGATTAGAAAAGGTGATCTAAATATTGGGGTTACTCCTCCACTGGTAGAACCAACAAATGCTTCACCGGCAGGACAATATGATGCTCCACCGGCAGGATAGAGCAATGCTCCACCGGCAGGATGTTCTTCATCAAATTGAAGAAAATTATCTTGAGGGTTTGGCAATTTAATGACACGTGCTATTATTCCCTCGGTTAGAGAAAAAAAGTTGAAAATCCTTCATTACCGGCAAATAAAGTTGAGTTAATACATTGCCGGCAAACAATTAATGTGGTAGGTAGCAGAAAAGACTTTATAAAATAAGGTTTTTGGCTCCATTTCATTTCACCGTGAATTCAAACTTTTAGAAAGCACGAAGATTTCCGAGCTAAGGCATTCCGAGCAAAGAGGCAAAGCACTTCAGCAATCAATCCATCCAAAGGCAAAAAAAGGTATTTATCATCATGGCATCCTCCTCTACACCTGAATTCATAGCAAACCATACAGTAGTCGAGGTTATAAAATGACCTAGGCCCGTGTTTTAGCTAGTTCCCGAGGTAGCTAAGAAAGATGACAACACAGGTGCTTTTTCCCAAATTCCAAAGGGTGTTGTTTATGCAGAAGACCCTAGAATGTATATTCATTGTAACATAGAAGAATTAGGTGATGAAGAAATCAAAAACATGTATAAATCTGTTATATGTGACAATGCCGGAAATGTGAAACCTGAACATAAAATTGTTGAAACCCTAGGATTCACTGAAATCCTCTGCATTCCTGAATTTCCCAAGGAAGTGGTTAGGATAGTTCTTAGTAGGGTACATGGCTCATTCTTTTGGCTTGACTCAGTGCATAAAATTACAAAGGTAGCTGTGAAAGTAGTAACAGGGTTACCTTCCACCAGTACCAGACCCGACAAAACCAAGAAGGTCTCCAATGACCTAGTAATGAAATTAACTAGTGCAACATCCGACAAAAGATCATTGAGGGTTAATGATGTGACTGATACAAATGTGAGATTCATTAGCATGATTCTAGGTTACAAAGCAACTCATGCAAATAGGCTTAACTCTATTTCCAGTTTATGCATAAAGAGTGCTTATGACATGGTCAAGGACAATGTGAAAATTGATATCTGTGAATGGTTAAAAGATGAGTTAATTGACAATTTGGCAAAAATCAAGAAGGATAAGAAAGGAACCTTTAGATTTGGAAATTTACTTGTATGCTTAATGCTACATATAACCAAATAGGCTCCCGGTATAGGCAACAAGGATTTTGGATTTGACATACCGGTAGGAAAACAATTGTCTGACTTATTAAACAACATGGATGAAAACAAAGAAAAGAATATCAATAAGTATTTTCAAGCACTAAAGGTCAAAATGAATAAGAGGATCAGACTATCACAGGAAATTATCAACAAATACAAGGATGATATATGCTTTGTAATCAAAAAGGATGAGATCTAGATGGAAGCAGTTTTCCCAAGAACAATCTAGGTTACAGAGATGGGGTATGAAATAGATGACCACATAGTGGAAACTTATGCCAAAGCACTTCTGGAAGCCCCCAATGAACCAAAGGAAGAAGTATTTGGTAGTGCTAAGACCATCGAAAGTCAAATTCAATCTAAAAAGAGAGTAAAGAAAGTTGAGGCATCTGTGAGGAAAGGAACCAAGCAAGCAAAAGCCATAAAAGATGATGTATTAAAGAAAAATGACATAACAGAAGAAGAGTTGGCAGCCCAACAGCCTGAAACTCATCTATCACCGGTAGATACCTCCTCAGAAGGAGATATGCCAGCAACTTTCAAAAGAGTTGTTAGGAAAAGAGACCCCTCACCGGTATCCACTCCTTCACCTAGGAGGACAAGACAGAAGCAACAAGTTGTAAGGTCTCCAATCAAGAAAGCCACACCTAAGAAAAAGCTGACCCCCAAAAAGAAGAAGAAGACAAACACTGACTTGGCCCCTTTTGACATATTACTGGATGAGATCACAGAGGAAGGTAAATTGAAAAACATAGGGAAAATCTATGACACCCTATCAGATGATGAGAAAGGACAAGTTGAGGAAAGTGTTATATTACACATGGACATGTATTAAAAAATTGTGATGCAAGTCCTAAATGAAATTCCTGGTGAATTTATATAAAAGACTTGAGGCCAGAAGGCAAGGAATAGTTGAGTTGGATAAGAAAATTAAAATAGAAAAATTACTTGCAGTATACCCGGTCAACTCACCTAAGGAAATTGATGATTTGATAGCTCAGGCCAACCAGACAGTTTTTTCCACTGCACACCGGCAAATATCACTAAAGGCGGGTAGAGTTACTGAAGTTTCAAATGAAACAGAAGATGGTTGGGATAAATTCTTGGTTGAAAAAGAAAAACAAGAAGAATATAGGAATCCCAAGCCCATTCTGGTATATCAAAAGGACAAAGGGAAAGGTAAAGTTGGTGGACCACCAAGTATCAAGATTAGAGACAACTTACCCCCACCTCCTTTAAATACTCCACCGGTAAAAACAACAACTGCAGAAGATCAACCGGCAGCTAAGAGCATGGACACGGAGGATAATAATCCTAATCCTAAAGTCCTATATACTGTGAATGTTGATACTCAAAAAATCAACATAGTGGTAGATAAGGATACCATAGATAAATCTGATAACAAAGAGCAACTGGCAACATGAAACAAAGAGCAACCGGTAGCAGATTCAAAGAAAAAGATGGAATCTGGAACACAAACAGAGCAACCAACAGAGCTAAAGGCTCCAAAATAGACGCCACGGGTAAGAAATGATGCAAGAAAAACTGTGCTTAAAGAGATGGAGACACAAACAGACCTACCAGAGGTCAATACCAGCATGGTCACTTCCACTGGCACTCAGTTTATTGGGTCACCATCAAATGTAACAGAGGTATTGCTCGAATCTATCAAGAAAATAACTGATTATAGCTCACAAGCCTATAAAGCGATAGATGATTCAATTCCAGTTTTGAAATCAATAGCTCCCAATTGTAATATAGCCAACAAAGATTCTTTAGGCCAGCTGGATACACTTTGTAAATATATTTCTGGAAATTTTGAGCAAACAAAGGTAGAAACTGTAAAGGAAAGTGTAGAAAAAGAGAAATAGAAATTCTTTGAGGAAGGAATAAAGAAGTGTAACAGGGAATTTGACACACTTCTACCGGAATTGTGCAATTTATTGAAAGAGTACAAAACTCTGTACAAAGACACCTGTAAGATAAACTTTTTGACCACGAATGTAGACAAAAAGATGAGCAAGGTACAAGAAGAGATCAATAAACTTGCTGATGATTTTGTTAACTCACCCGATACATTATCAGTTTTTGAGGAAAAGATAACAAATTTTGAGGAAGAATTGCTCAAATTAGAAAGAGAAAAAGAGAAAATAATAAACAAGGCAAAATTTTTGAGATCTAAACTAAGTCCAAGATTGGACTATTTAGCATCTCTGCGTAAGGAAATCTCAGAGGCACTAACACAAGGTAGCAAAACACCGGCAGATCACTTGCAACATCTCACCGGTACAGTATACAGAACTAAGATAGCAATAAAGGAGACCAAGAAGTTTATGGATGGTATAAACTTAATTTTGGGAGATATTCTTGAGATAATAACTACCCAACTACAAGGTTGAGGTTATGAATTGGTACAACTACAAAATCTACTAACCTTTGTCATTGATGCCAAAGGGGGAGTAGTAGATGAGAAAATTCAAAACGCAAGGATCACATGCTCAGGGGGAGCTCTCACATTTTTGGTAACATTTTTTGGTATACACATTTTTGGATATCTTTTTGAAATTTCTCATGAGTGTTGCCATCAATGCCAAAGGGGGAGATTGTTGGCATATGGACACTCCAATGAGACATTGTGTGTGATTGAAGGTTTTGTCATTGATGGCAACCTTGCAATCCTATGGCACCGGCAAGACATTATACCGGCAAAAGCATTACACAGGCAACCTTGCAATCCTATGGCACCGGCAAGACATTATACCGACAAAGCATTACACAGGCCACCTTGCAATCCTATGGCACCGACAAGACATTATACCGGCAAAGCATTACACAGGCAACCTTGCAATCCTATGGCACCAACAAGACATTATACCGGCAAATCATTACTCAAACAAAACAGTGCTCCGACATCAACAAAATCAATCTACACCGGCACTGGCACAGAAGATGTACACCGGCACAGAAGGAAATATGTATACCGGCACAGAGGCTGACAGGATTTTTGATTTGTAATATTTTGTTTATCATTGTAAGCCGACTTGGCAAATTGTAAAATGACTCTTGTATATAAAAGAGATCATTGTAGGCATTTGTGGGATATGGATAAAAAGCAATAAATAAATTATAAGGCAGAGCTAATGTGCGAATTGTAGGTCAAGGGTATATGTAAAGAATAGAGCAAGAACCGGTACTGAATCTGGCATTGAAGATGCTATTGTAAAGCAGTACAGGATATTGGATTTGTGTAAATCCTCATTGTAAGTCAGTGTGACTTCTTATTGAGCAGTGAGCTCTAGGCAGTTGGCCTTCCTGCATGTGTAGGCCCCTATTGTAAGTAATATTCTCTTATTGGCCAGTAAGTGAATATTATGGGTCACAAATCCTACCGAGGTTTTTCCCACACCAGGTTTCCTCATTAAACATCTTGTGTTATGGTGTTCTTTTCATGTGGATGCTTTTGATTCTGTTATTTGCATTAATTCTTGCATACCGATATACTGTTACTTTATATTTTGCATATTCAGTTTTAAGAAAATTTCATTACCGGTCAGATACTGATTCACCCCCCCCCCCTCTCAGTATCTGTGGGAACCCTAACAGTTTGCACCTACATTACCACATATTAGTATTTCATACATATATATGGATATCACAGTTGCATCATATCTTGCACACAATACATATTAGAACATTTCACATTTTCATCATATAAATAGTTATCTACATTCTCATCATGTTCATCTGCATTTCATACATTCACATTTGCATTTGCATAACATATAAAACATAAAAGAACAAAAAAATATTGCATTCCATCATGTACATATTTGCATCCATATCATAACCATCACATAGAAACATACATCATGAAACATAACCATCACATAGAAACATACATCATGAAACATCTCATCACATAGGTACACATGCATATAGCTACTGCAAGGATGAATCTCATATATATATATATATAAGCATCATAATACAATGATGTCAAAATCATATGGCTACAATCACCCGTAGGTGTCTACATCATCATACAAAATGGTACAAAACTGATACATAGGGAACCCTCTAAGGTTATGATGAACTCCCTGCCCTCAACGTTGTCTTAGCCTCTGTATAGCGTTGAATAGTCCTCCCCCATCCCACAACCAATCCTCGTGTCGCCCTATCCAGAAATAGGAACCCACTGATCATTCCTCTCAGCACCGCTGGCAGTGCCAATCTGGTCTATGTCATCGTGTCCCACGCCACATGTCCAGCCCTCATCTCCAATGTCGGATCTTGAAACAATCACCTCAGGGCATCCCTGTCTTCATCTTGATCATAGGGTATCAACTCCCCATCGATCGGTATCCTCAGAATCATGTACACATCCTCTAAGGTGGTTGTCATCTCACCCATCAGCATATGGAATGTGCATGTCTCAGAGCGTCATCTCTCAGCCAATGCAGTCAGCAATCTCATGTTTGCCCGAAACTCAGGCACATACAGAATATGTCACAAGCCCATAGCCTGAACTGCTTCTCTCTCCTCAACTGTTAGCTCTGCTCGTAAAATTTGAGTCGATGGGAATCTCTCTCGTGACTCCAACATAAGTAGATACTCCTACAGTCAAGCAAATCAATTGTGTCAATCATAGTGGCATTCCCTGTTCATCACAAAATGCTGCTTTTTATCCTAGTGCTTATGCTACTCTATCCTAGTGACACTCATTGTTCATTACAAAGTGTTGCTTCTATTCTAGTGACACTCACTGTTCATCACAAAGTGTTGCTATTTATCCTAGTGGTACTCCTTGTTCATCACAAAGTACTACATGTTTTTGCACTCCCTATTCATCACAAAGTGCTGCTCATATTTGCACTCACTATTCATCACAAAGTGCTGCTCTTTTCTAGTACTCCCTGTTCATCACAAAGTACTATATTTTGGCATTCCCTGTTCATCACAAAGTACCTTGATCTATCCATCCTATCCTAGGGCCTCTGCTTGAGTGTATCCTCTTAAGTAGTTTCCTAATTGGCAACGTATGTTCTATCACAGAATTGTCAATCCTGGCCCTATTTGCTATTTTAGTCTTCCCTAGAGGACCTACTTGAGTGTATCCTCTCAATAGCTTATCCAATCGACAACGTATGTTCATCACAGAACTGTCGATTTGGCCTAGAAGACATAAATGCGCTTACATATTGCACAGACGCACCTGGCACCAGCACAGATGTGCCTTAGCATTTTTTTACCCCTGCTTGACATACCTAACATACATTAAATGTGCTACCTAACATTCATTTATGACAACATTTATTGCAACAAATTACAAGGAGGTTTTGCGATACTTACCGGCTCTCCTACATCTATTGGCCTCTGAAATTGGCGAACGCGATCAAATCTATGCACCAATGCCATCGCTGCTGACTGTTGTTGCTCTATTTTCTCTCTACACTCTGATCTCTTGGATGTGTGGATGACAATGAGGATGTTTTCCCCTTGTAGTTTATTTTATAGACTACCCTAGCCCTCATTTCCCGTGTCAGTCTTCTTTATCCCGTGACTCTGTCACTCTATTCAATCTTGTCAGTCCTTTCTAGCCTTTCTTTCTTATCGAGAGATTGTCTGTGATCTTTTCATACATTTTTATCCACTCTCTCGAGGGGGCATATCATTCCCATCTTGGGGCAACTTTGTATCAGTTCATATTATCTTCTTTGAAACAACGCGACAAGCTGCATTGTCTCAAAGAGGGGCAAAATGTAGACACCTAAAATTGTCATGTCTAATTAAATAAATATCTTTATTTATTTAATTATTTTAGCCTAATTCTTCTATTAATTAAATAAATCTTTATTTATTTAATTAATTCATTTATCCTCTTCTAGCCTTATTTCTCATTTAAATAAATACATTTATTTATTTAAATTATCCCTTTTCCTAAATTAAATAAATATATTATTTATTTAATTGATCCCACTTCCTCTATTAGTTAAATAAATCTTTATTTATTTAATTAATTCATTAACCTTTTCCACCCATGACACATGTCATTCATCTCTTAATTCCTACACTACCTACCCTCTTATTATTTTCTTATTTTCTCTACCTACCCTCTAATCATAGCCGACCTCTTTTAAAACTCTCAATCTTATCCCTCCATTTCTTATAGTGTCTTCTATATAAGAGGATACTTCCTTCATTATCAACCCTAATCAATCTATGCATCCTAATCAATCAATCTACACACATCCTATGCATTCTATGGAAGCAACCTAGCATTCGATCTTTCATATGCAATCCTACTTGCAACCACATTTCCGTTCTTTGTTGAGCTCTTGTGCACACATAAAATCTGAGAGCAAATATATCAAGCAAGATCAATGGAGATAGGAAGAATGGAGATCCAAACCCTATTGGACATGTGATGGTATAATCTTTGTGATTTCATTTGATTTACATTGTCTTAGGTAATCTTCATATGTTATGGTGGATCTTTGTTGTTGTTAGGCTAGGGTTTTGTGGTTGAATTCATTTAGTCTTTCAATATTGTTTTATCCATTTTCACCATATACAATCATATTCCCAACCCTTATCCTAATCCCAACCCCAATCCTAAATTGACCCTAATTCTAAATCTATGCCTAACGTTGACCTTGATTCAATTTCTAACCATAACCCTAAATTTAGTCCTAACCAAACACTAACTTTAATTCTAATTAAATTATAATGTATAATTATATTTAACATTTTATTAATTTATTAAATTTGTCCATACTAAATTCAAATTGATTTATTTATTATTTTATATAATATATTTAGAGATAATGTTTGTCAAAATGGACACTCCACAATTGCACGGGCTTCTGCAAAATCTTCTACAAGTTCAAGTCTAAGAAATCCTCTGAGCTCCCAGTGTATCAAACCACTCCATGGCCAAGAAATACAAAAAGATGTAGCAAACGCCTAAACTTCTTCGGTCTAGATGAGCACTTGAATGTTGACAACTCAATGGGAATCAAGTTGTAACCCCGATTATGCCAGGCTTTTCTTGTGATGGTTTCCCATTCACCTCCTGGTAAATATTATGATTATCTTCTGATAACTCTGACATATTTCCATCCCCATATTGTCCTGTTGTATCGACTATAGGAGTGTTGATTGATTTTTCATGATTATATGTTAGCCTTGCTCCCTAGCCTCTCCAATGTATGATTGCTCAAGCAATCGAGTAGTGCCTTTATGATGATTTCTAACATATGATGTATAAAGTTGAATTTGGTAGAGATGTTTTCCTTACTCCATAAAGTTATTTTGCTACTCTTTCCAAGATCACCACTTGCATATGGGCATAGTTTGGTAAATCGAATGGGAAACAACTATCCAGTCATCGAGATACACCATTGCGTTCATCATTGGATGCTACATAACTGAAGTTTTGACTTATCATCATTCACAGATTGTTCACTATATCATCGCCTCAAACAAATTTAACAACAGTCCACATCGATGAGAACATCCAGCTATCGATATCATGGTGCGTCCTGATGGTGGATAACCATTTCCAATTGGAGATGGCACCCCTGCTCCATACAGGCAACGAATATCCATGCACCCTAATTATTGTCTGGCCTGACATAAACTACTAGTCTCCCCAATTATGGCCTTATGTAAACTACTGGTCCAGATGAGCACTTGAATGCTGACAACTCAATGGGAATCTTTGTTGCACACAAAACTCACTTCTATCATAATTATGGTTGTCACAGAAAAATGGTAAAGCAGCTGCACCAGTTTTGGTGCCATTATCATTCCTAATAACTTGAAAAAAAAACATAAGAAGTTAGTTTGGAAATAGTAATGAAACTTAAGTAGTTCAAAAGGCAACGAGTTTTTGGTTGGAATTAACCTTTCACTTGCAGGTTCTAACCCAATAGAGGTCATGTGATATTGCAGATCTGAAACCCTAAGTCCATGCTGGTTAAAATTATGCTTCATAGCTAGAAGATTGATGTTAAGCACCCACATAGCAACCTTCCTTGATCCAAATACCTTCTTCAAAGTGTTAGTGTCTAACCTGAAATCACTGTCATCAGTCTTTCTCTTAACCCCCCTGTTCTTAACATTATAACTCTTTATTGTCCACCGAACTATCTCCAGATTTAAAAAATAATTGCGCATAGTGGTGACCTTGCCCAATTCCAACATCCATCCATTACAAAGGTACTAAAAATTGATGCCTTTTCTGCTGTCATGATATGACAAGCAAGGATCCCTAATACCACTCATGAAATTGAAAAATTTATCCCCAACACCATCCCCCATCCAGATCTCCTTGCAGTGTTTAGCAATCATTATGGAAGCAAAGACCTCCTCATGAATTGAGGATCACTTGGGTACCATGGTATGTTCTGACTTTTCTAAAATAGGGTTAAATATGGAGTAAACAGATTACAGTAAAACCTTAAAACCCAAACCAATACGCAGTAATACTTTCAAATGTACTGCAAGCACAAAATCACTTTGAAAAACAATCACAAGCACTTCTATAGAAATTCACAAACCTAGACTAATTTGAAGCTTTGTGTATAGTGAAACTTAGAAATCACTTAGTGCGTCATGGTAGGTTTTGAAATATTTAAACTATGCAGGCAACGGATTATAGTGAAACCTTAAAACCCCAAACCATTTCACAGCATCTCTTTTCAATTTTATGTACTTCAAACACAAATTCACTCCCAAAAAAAAATCCAGAAGCACCAAATCAATTTTACTAAAATTCAAAAGTCACAACCCTAGACCAATTTCAAGCTTCGTGTACGGTGAAACTTAAAGACCACTTGTGTGCCATGGTAGGTTTTGAATTTTTCTAAACTGGAGTTCAATATGCAGTCAACGGATTACAGTGAAACCTTAAAACCCCAAAACAATTCGCAGTAACTCTCTTCAATTTTATGTACTACAAATACTAATTAACTCCAAAAAGCAATCAAAAGCACTTCTATAGAAATTCACAATCCTAGACCAATTTCAAGCTTCGCGTACAGTGAAACTTACCTCAAAATAGCTCCCAATCTACCGTGAACTGCAATTTGACATCACAATTCACAGATTCCTTGGTTCACAAGATCGGTAAGCACAATAACTACTTTAGCCTATAATTTTCCAAAAAAATCAAACCGTTTCATCACCCCTAATTTCAAGAAATTAGACAAAAAACTCGAATCGGGGCAAAATTAAAAAATCGGGTGACAGCAGACGTAGGCCCCATTCAATTGATTGATGGACATCGACCAGGTGCATAACTGTGATGTTGGCCAGCTGCTTCACCGAGGTTTGGACATGGCTCCACACATGTCTCAGCCGGCCCTACGAGAGGGCGCCAGATCAGTCCAAAGCAAAGATCTGCTCTTTCGAGCTTGTAATCTCTGCAAATTGGCCCGGGGACCTTCCTCAGCTACTAATCATTTAATAGCCGAAGCACCTCACCACCGTACCCCTCTAGATGCTATCACACTTCTTTCAAGAAAGATATATAGCTTCAATCATAAAACCACACAGGCAATGTGGTATAATTACGTTGAAGTCGTGCTTTATATGAAATGGACGGTCTCTTTTTAGGCATCGATGGTGGAAACGGTTGGAAATGGGATGCAAAACGATGCAAAGCATTGCAACCGTTGAATCTTTGTTGTTTTTCATTTGTTGAGGTTGATGGATGGGACCTTTGGAAGCGGTTGCAGGGAATGCACCACCGCCAGGTAGGAATTCTAAGCATCTTCTGCTCTCCACCCTCAAACAAAGCAATGTATGCAGTTCCTCTGTAGGCAGTTTTGTGAAATCACCACAGTAATGAAATCACTAGGTAGTTTTTTGAAATCACCACAGTAATGAAATTTATGATCGATAATGTAGGCAGTTCCTTTGTATCTCTCAGAGATGGCACCAAAGCAAATGAGAGGAGCACTAAACTCAGGGTTCCAACTGTTTGTTTCCATTGGTGGCCTGTTTGCGAGTCTCACAAACTATGGAACTGCTAAAATCCACAATTGGGGATGGCGTCTTTCCCTTGCTCTAGCAGTTATCCATGCCATAATACTGAGCTCAGGAAGTGTATGTCTTCCAGAAACACCCATCAATTTGATGGAAAGAGAAGATCGTGAAAAGGCTAGAGCTATGTTGTAGAGGATTCGCGGCACTGTTGATGTTGATGAGGAGTTGAGTGACATGATGGAAGCAAAGAAAATCTCAAAAAAGGTGAAGCATCCCTTGCAGAATACGATGCAGAGAAAATACTAGTCACAACTTGTGATGGCACTGGTGATTCCCCTGTTCCTTTTGGTTGCTGCTCCAGCTTACTCCCAATCAGATAAAGCCTCCTATGGGTGCTACAACATATGTAAACCCATTCAAAGTTGTAAATGATTGTAATTACCAAGTCTTCTACCATGAACTGCAGACAAGAGGATTTGATTCGACAATCTCCATAATAGTGTATATTTTCTTTGGTTTCTCAACAATAGCAAGCCATTTAATGTTTGCCTGGTTGAAAATAGTGTTTTCAACTCATTGTGACACTAATTGAAAAGAGCATTTTTTCCTCGTTGTTGAATAGCTTTGTCATTTCTTGAGGACAAAAAAAAAGATGTCATTTGTTTGGTTCATTATATGGCATATGGCTTTTTAAATTTATCATTTAATTGTTTTTGGATTTGATTGTGTTTATTTTTTATTTTCAACAATGTTCGGATTACATTTTGTGATCCATCATCAGAATGTTAAAAAGTGATGGGAGAGAAGAAAGAAGCAGAGTGATGGGAATAAATATGGAAGAAGCAAGTAGAAAGAGGATAATGATGCACCAACAAAACACATTGCTTAGAAAAAGAGAGGGACAACTAAAAACTCTAGAAAAAAAATTGAAGTCAAAGCAATTGAAAAAATCTTATTAAATGTAACCAAAAGTGTGCTGACTTAAAGAGAATCAAATCAGTGCCATTAAATATGGTTGTCTTAGGAAGATCCATTCCAATTGTCCAAAATATAAACTATATTATAATTATATAATTTAGTCTCTATAGCTCCCTATTTCTTTCTATCTTTGTCTCTCTCCCCTTTTCTCTATGTATTTGTCCTCCTCAAGATTCCTCTCCCACTCTAGATTTCATCTTCCTCCATCTCCCTCAACCTAGACCTTTATATTTATATCTCTTTTCCTTTCTATCTCTCCATATCTCTATACCTCTATATCCATCACTATATATCCCTCACTATATCTACCTCTTTATATTCCACTTCTATATATATATATATATATATATATATATATATATATATATATATATCCTCTCTATCCATCCCTCTCGCCTCTATCTTTATCTCTCCCTCTCCTACATCTCCATCATCATCTTTATATCCTTGCCCCTCTCACTCCCCTCCTATTTATCTCTCTTTCTATCCCCATCTCTCCCTATAAGTGGATGTATAGTTGATTTGAAGCTATCACTTCTTCATGGAGACCTTTGTTGCACAAACAAAATCATACCTACCATTTACCTCATGCACTACACAAATGTATGCAAACAAATAATACCAAAATTTTCCCTAATTAACCTTCAAGACTTTTTTTGGTGTACACATTGCACACTAAGATACAATTGCTAGTAAAAAATTATTAGTAAATTTTATTAATCATATATTATAAATTAGATATGTAAAAAAAATTAATTATTTTCAACCATTTTTTAATTTTCAAGTTAGTTAATCACGCATTAAGTTTAGCTACTGAATATTAAATCTTACTTTATTATAAATTTAAAAAATTAATTAAAAGAATACACTAAGTTTGCCTATTAATTTATCATTTCACATGTAATCACTAAAAAACCTATACGAAACTACAATAATGAATAACATTTCAAATTAAAATGAAATATAATGAAAATTAAATATTAAATATAATGAAACTCAATATTTAATTTTATAGGAATCCCTTTTATTTATCTTTTACGAGTAAAGGGTTTGAAATAAAATTAATTTATCTTTGTATTATAGGATGAATCCCTTTTTCTAACTTAATAAGTAAGGACCTCTTTAGTTATCTAAAAATTGTATAATTATAATCATTTAAAATAAAAATGTACTTTTTTTCGAACGACGTGAGGGTGCAGGGCTTAATCAAAACATTTTAGCCAAACATATGATGGATAAATCATTTTTTAAATATTTTTTATTAAAAAAATTGCATGTTAACTTTTGTACAGATAAAAAATTATTTTAGTTTAAAAAATTCTTAAAATTTAATGGTTAACATGATTAATAACTATTTACGCAATTTAAAATATGATGAATGCAATAGTATCCTTGGCACGAACTAACAATTTAAATGGCGTTATGAAACTTGCAAAGGAAAAAATGTCTTTAAGAGTTAATGAAGAAAATAATCCATATGTAAATTATATGGTTCGATAGCTTCATTTATATGGAGGCATATTTGATTTGAATAGATTATATATGTTTAAATGATTGTGTGTGTTTTTCAATAATTAATATATTCATTATTACATATTATATGAAATATCATGCATATTATTACTGTATACACCTAAAAATGGTCTGAAGATAATTAATTAAATAAGCAATTATTTAATTAATCCCCCTTCCTAATTTAATTAAATTCATTAAGAAATTTGATTAAATTCTCCCTTTCATCTACTTATTAATAAATCTAAGGATTTATTTAATAGGTTCATTTCCATAGTCCCCTTTGATTAATTAATTCAAAATAATTAATCTCCTCCCCCACTTCAATTAATTCTTCTAATCCCCTAATTAATTAAAACAAATCAATTTATGAGTTGTTGAGAATTAATTAGTCTTTTCCTATTATTTGAATTTTTAAATTCAAATTACCCACATGCCTCCTAACTTCTAACCACCTAACCTAACCATCCCTCTAACCTAACCGATTCCACCTAAACTTGGGTTTAACTAACCCTATCCTATCTTGCACATTCTAACCTCCTTATCCTAAGCTCCTATGGTGTGGATATTTTCTTCTTGAGACACATGGCACTTTGGCCACATGTCTCCTCTCTTGGACACTTGCCCTTTTATGAGCAAATCTCCTTGACACTTGTCATCACAGAGATGACAAGTGTCTCTTCCTCCAACCTCTTCTCCAGCCTCCTCCAATTTCACCCTTGATATCTTCAAACTCAACCTTGACCGTTGATTCCTGCCACTTCACCCCTGGCCTTGGAAATCCTATAAATATTCCTCATTTTGGAGCAATAAGCATCCCATTTCATTTTCATCTTAGGCATTGTTACTATAGGCATATCCATTCTAGCATATCATTTGAGCATTGTTATTATAGGCAATTGCATCTTAGATTTAGTTTAATTTGATCATTTTCTAGCATAATTGGTGAATCATGTAGCTTAATCAATCTCTTTTCTAGCTTAATTGCATCATCATCATAGCTTAATCATGCACATCATTAGCTTAATTGGTCTCTTGGATCAATCTAGCATAATTAATCTCATCTTTGCATATCATTATCATTTCAAATCTTTCGTCTAGGTGTAGTCAAGTCACTGGGATTGCTTATCCAGATCTGAGAGCAAATCTATACTCGCATCTCTTAGGAGGCGATAGGTCGCTTTGTCATGGTTCATCTTTGTTTGCTTATTATTTGCTAACCATGCTTGTAATGATCTATTGAGTGTTTTGTGTTGCAGCTGCAGGTATCACACATCACAGAGCATGACATTTTGGCGCCCACCGTGGGGCATGAAAAATCTTATTTTTGCCCTCTCTTACCATCATCAAATCTTCATTTCTAGCCAGGTCTGAATCAGAATCTCATACGAGCCCCTTTTCAGTCTCGTACGAGCTCCTTTGTGCACTGAAACGATAATTCTTCCTAACTCGTACGATCTTTTAAGGAGACCGAATTGTCGTACGAGCTCCATTTTGCACTCATACAATCCTAGAAGGATACTCATATGGTCAGGTAAATTGTGTCATATGAAATTCTACTTCTGTGTTTTCAAAGCAAATTGCATTTTAGGGGTTTCAAGCTTCAATTTGATCATTACTAATGCTAACCCTGGTTTGTTTGTGAGTTTTTCGGCAGCCTAACTAGTTTTTGCAGGACGATTGTTGAAGATTATGCTTGTCAAAGCTTCGTTTCAACAAAACACATCATGACTACTAATGCATCTATTTTACAGGTTGCCTAGGAAGACTCAACCAAACTTTATGTCTTCTTTAAGCTTTCTAGGCACACTTATTTTTGCTAATGAAAATGAGCAATCATGTATTATGTGTTTTGATGATAGGCGAGTATGCTCTCACCTTTCTTAGGTGATCAAAAAGCTAGACTCATCCTTTGCTTCCATTAGTGCATATCTTTAGCGGGCCTGCCCTCCCGAGGAGCTAATAACTCTTAGCCATTAAGGTCGGTGAGAGGGGAATGACCTAAGTGGGAACGGCTAATGCCAAGTAATCCAACCCACAATAAAATAAATGTGATTTGATGAAAACCAAGTCAACGGCAGTGCTCGAGAATAGCTCTCCTTCATACCTTCGGGTATATCAAACCTTGGTTTTCAATGTTGGGAGACCTCTTAATTGAGTATTATACCCCGACGTGCTGAATGGATCCCTTACTAGTTTCGATTAAATTAGAAGCTACCTGATTCACCTCCGAAAGGGTGATAATCTTTGTGCAAGAGAGATAGTAACTCTCCCAAGACACTTGCCATATTGTGCCCCCATTAGCATTTGGAGTCGGATAATACGGTGTTGAGAATCCATTGCGTGAGACTCAACGGTCGTATTTTGATTAGCTATTAGGTGTGTACCTAAGCTTGCAAGCAAAGGTTTTCTCTCTCAACCAACTTCCTTAGGTAGTGTATTATGCTTGAGATCACTTATCATATCTTGTGTTTGTTGTGTATTCATCCCTGAAACAAGAAAATCAAACATTTAACATCAAAATTCAATGATCAAAAATCTGTCCAAACAACATTTTTTACCTATGTTATGTCTAGAGTCGTTTGAGCTTGTGTTTTTTCATACGAGCCTTCTTGTTTGTCATATGGTATAGAAAGTTTTGTCATATGATTCCTCTGGTTTATCATTTTGCTCAGTAAGTGTCGTCGTATGAGGCCTCTGGTTTATCATTTTGCTCAGTGGAAATTGTCGTACGAGCTTGTGCTTTGTCATATGAGATTCTTGATTTGTCGTATGGGTCTGTATATATTGTCGTCTAAAGCTGCTTAAACCGTCGTACGAGTTTCTGTCTCTGTTGGTCCAAAGTTGTCCTCTTGCACATATTTTTCAGGTCTGTCATATTTACTTGGTCAGTTTATAGTGATCATAAACACCCGTCATCTGTCATTTTATGCTTGGGTTGTCTTATTGGTTTACTTGGTCAAGTTATCATTTGTCAAATTGGATTCTAAAGTTAAACACCTCAAGATTTTTAAGTACTCGCATTCAACAAGTTCAAGATTTAAACATCTCAAAGTGCATTATCACCCTCTTTGATAAAATGATCACTTAAAACATAGTTTCTCATCAAGATCTATCATCCTTTATCATGAAACTACAATGTTTGGTCAGGATAACCTTGTCCCACATCGTAGTATATATCGTTCCTATTGGACTTGGTTTTTATCAAATCATCATCATTGCACTCCAACACCGAAGATCAAAACACTTGCAAACTTTTAAACACTTGAACCATCTTTTCAGGTCATATCACTCTATCATATTTACATTGACAATTGATCACTTATCAAAACAACTTTTAGACAATCGAACCCTAGCACAATATCTAACACACGTGTATGCCCGTTTTAACTAGAGCTTAGAGACGAAAGATCACAGAAACAGAAATAGAAACATTGGAAATAACTGAAGAGCATAGAACCTTGGAACATGAAGATGAAATACAATTTCATGGAGAAATGACATAACAAAACATCAGAGACATCAAAAAAGATCCTCAATTCGATAAATTTATGCAAAAATTATTGGAGGGAGAAAAAAGAAAAATATTTCTTAATGTTAGCAAAATCCGATGCTACACTCCCCCAAGATTTTGATGTGAACAAATTGACACAAAAGAAAAGTGACCCTACCCCTAATAATGAACAATATGAGGATATTTTTGGTCTCAAAATGAATGACACATCAATCCCTAGTAACACCAGAACCAATGAAGAAACTTGCATGCCCAAAAGAGATGATGTAGGAATTCTAAATAACTTTCAATCCAATGAAGATACAAGAAGGACTAGAGATGATACAAGAAGAGATCCAGATCCTCCTAGAAATACAAAATCATGGTTATGCAAGAACAAATCATGTTGATAATCCTATCACAACTCTCATGCAACAAATACAAACACTGCAAACATAAATTCAAGATATGCAGAGAGGAAATGTTAGAAGATACTCACTTCAAGAAATTTGTCCTTATCCATTCGACAGAAATCTAAACATGATACCATTTCCTATAGGTTTTGAGACTCCTAGATACGAAAAAAATTGATGGAAGTACTGACCCTCAAGATCATATACAATAATTTTGCACAATGAGTATGGAGTTTGCACATGAGGATACCTACTTGATGAGATTATTTTCGAAAAGCTAAACTGGACTAGCTATAGAATGGTTCTCCAAACTTCCACCTAGAATCAGATCATTCTCAGAATTGTTGGATAAGTTTGTTTCACAATACTCTTACAACATACAACATGAAGTAACAATGTTAGACCTATGTAATGCCAAACAAAAGAGTGGAGAACCTTTCATGACATTTTTACAATGATGGAGATGGTTAGCTTCACGATATCCACGTACAGTGCCAGAGTATGAAAAAATGGACATATTCTTCGACAACCTAAATGATCAAATGAGTTATTATCTGAAAATGCAAGGAAATCAAATTTTCAGAAAAATGATTGATAATGGAATCAGAATGGAGGAAGCCATGATAAAGAAAGGTGAGTTGAAGATATACAAAGACAGAGTTCATCCTCCTAACAACACTAACAACAACCACAATGATAAGCCAAAGTTTTGGAATAGAAATCATAATGTCGTCAATGATGAAATAGTGGATAACAATAATGTGAAACCAAAACAATAGTTTTTAATTTATCCCATCACTCAATAGCGGCTCAGCAAAACAACTATCACCAAAAAGCAACTATCAAAAATTTCTTTCGAAGACAATTTACAAACATTGGTGAACCCCTTAGATCTTTAAGGAAAGCACAGTGTGGAAAAATGCTTACCTAATGTCAATTTGCAGGGGAAACAAGACTAGTGTGTTTTATAACTTTATAGAATACTAAGATTAGCATATATGAAATAGAGACAATGTCAAAATTCAAACATACACAGAGATAAACACCATGAATTTATGTGGGAAACCCTTTCGGGAAAAAAACCCACCACCAACAACAAGATCACTTTATTCTCAGCAAAGAAACTTTACAATAAAGTCTATTATCACAACACAGATGTTCACTCTGATCACTTCGGTTACACCCCACAATATACGGCTTATCATCAGAACAACAACCATGTTTGAGTATCCTCTTGGCTTCATATACATTTTCATGTCGATTGTTCAACTATTAATTTGCACCAATCGGTTAGACATCTAACTATCTGTGTCGGTCTGCATTTGTGAGAAAATAATTATCCACATGCATCTAGGAATCAAACTGGTTCGCATTTAAAAAACCTCAGCTCAGACAAGTCGACTCCATCAGGTATCGGGAAGACAAACAATCAGCTATCCTGAATGTCTGATCTTTCTCTCTACGCTCTGCCACGTGGCACCCCCTGATTGGTTTTGGGTCCTTGCTCTGACATCTTAGCACGACCTCACTATCCACTCGTAATTCTTCTTTGTCATTGGGTCGCAATGGAAAGTCTTACGAACAATTTCCCATCGCGACTTGGCAACCACCATTGGATCTTCTGCAGTCGTCGTCTGATCATTTCGATCTGCTCAGCCTTTAATTCACCTTAACTGCTCTCCTGTCGGGTCCCACCACTTGGTTGCCATGTCGCAAGGAATATACTAACGAGCAGTTTCCCATCGCGACATAACAACCACCGTTGGATCAACCTTGATCATCGTTCGATCATCTCTGATCTGCATGACCCTTATCTCGCCTGGACCGCTCACTTATGTCGGGCCCCACCATGGTCGCCAAGTCACAGGAAATAACATATGTGCATCTTTTCATAGCGGTAAAGTGATGACTGTTGGATCAGGATCTAAACTACAAGTCTTTTATCCTTTCGTCCATCTGATAATCGATGCTACCCTGATGACCGAAGATGACTTCGTCGAGTCATCGGGATGACTTCAAACCTGCTACTCTGAGCTCCGATATGTCGAGTTCATCGGCAATGGATATACCGATAGAGTTCACAAATTTTCTTCACACTGTTTCATCGGCCAGAGTTAACCCGATTAGTATGAGCAAAGGTCAAGTGAATTAGAGGCATAATTCCAAAAAACTCCCACTTGACGAGGAATTCACTGGACTGCTTGAGCACTTTCCAAACATTATAAAGAGGGATGGGTACTGAGACCCATTGATTTAGAACACCACCTGAACTTGTGAGTGCTCACCGGTTTTGTTAATGCGTGTGCAACATTTTCCTGAGTGTCTACCTTGTTCAGATTAACCTTTCCATCTGGTGCAGAGGCACCTAAGCACACAAGCATACCAGGAGGTCAAAAGTCATAATATGAACAATTTATTGTATTTGAGTCATTCATAATATATTAAGGTTATTTGAGTCAACTAAATCATAATATATAAGGCTAAATGAGCCATTTTGTCCAAATATATCATATTTGGTCCATATTGAAGTTTTAAAAGTGTCCATGTAAGAGTTCGAGTCATTTATGTCAAAAATTGTAAAAATTGCAAAGTTGCAATATTGCCAAAAAGTGCAACAAAAGTGTAAAAAATGAAATCCATTGGTTATGAGGTGGTTGGATTAGTTAGAAAGGAGTTGGAAATGGTTTATAAAACCATGTTTGGTCGAAATCAAGAAGGGAGATCAGTTTGGAGGGGATTTGACAAAGATTATCCATCAAACCCTCAAACTGTCATGAGGTTTTAAGGAATCTATGGCTGTCATAGATCCATGGATGATCACATTTGATGTAATTTTTATATGTAGATGTTATTTAATGATAGATTGATGAAATATCTTTCAGATGAATCCTTTCTTGTGCATTTTTGTGGAGTATTTGGCAAGATATGTTTGTTTTTTCAATGATTGTCAAAACCCTGCCAAGGGTTACCCAGTTTTGGAAAAATGATCATAACTTTTGATTAAACCGTTGGATCTGGCTGAACTTTTGCAATAACTTGTCTAACTCAGTAATATAAATTCTTACTGAAGCGATTTTCTTTATGAGAAATATGTAAAATGTTATGGATGACTATTTGTTACAGTTCATGGTGAAAAACAGATTGGTGAAGGCAGCAACAACCCAGTTGTATCATTTGGTGTGGTCACATGAGGGATAATATTTAAGAAAGGATACATTTTTTGGAAAGGTCTCTGAATATTCTTTCCAATGCTTTTGGTCTTACTTTATTTGGTTAAGAATTGAATATTTTGTGATCATTTTGGTGAAAACAGTTGTTAAGGGATGAAACCCTAAACTAGGGTATTCCATGGCAATAAAGAATTTGTTCTCTCATGTTATGGTGAATTTTATGATCTGAAATCTTGAATTAAGGTTTTTAGGGATGTAATACAACCTTTGAAATTATTTTGGAGTTGAGAAGAGTGATTGATCTTTTTGTATGCCTCTTGATTCAAGTTTAAAGTCTACCCTTGAATGAAGGTTTTGTGGTTTGTGTTAGATGCTCTGCATCACCATCTTCTACCATGTCTTCACACCAATGCTACATATATTTAAATGTTTACATCTCTCTCTCTCTCTCTCTCTCTCTCTCTCTCTCTCTCTCTCTCTCTCTCTCTCTCTCTCTCTCTCTCTCTCTCTCTCTCTCTCTATATATATATATATATATATATATATATATATCTCACTCTCTCATTACCTACTCTCTCTCTATCTCACTCACACACAAAATGGAATTTCACATCTATATGTTTAGACCTAGCATGGTATGTAGGATTATTCACTAAACATACAACACTTTGATTGTCACTTTGCAATTCAACCTACCCTGCATCAAAACCAATATCTGTACTCAAACACCTAAGCCAAATAGCTTCTTTACAAGCATGTGTGGCTGCCATGTACTCTGCCTCTATAGTGGACAAAGTGACTACAGACTATCGCTTGCTCATCCAACTTATTGCTCCACCATTCAGAACAAAAACGTATCCAGTGGTGGATCTTCTGCTGTCAATGTCCCCTGCCCAATCAGAATCTGCATAACCACAAATGTTGAGAGTTCTCTTTGAATCATTTAGATTACCAAGATAACATAATGCAAAGTTAGAAGTACCCTTCAGATGTCTGAAAACTCTCTTTACAGCATCCCAATGTGGTCTTCTTGGGTTTGACATAAATCTGCTTAATACTCCCATTGGTTGGGAAATGTCTGGCCTTGTACAAACCATTGCATACATCAAGCTACCAATAGCACTTGAATAAGGTATACTCTTCATGTCATCTATCTCCTCTGGAGATTTTGGACTGTCATTCACAGACAGTTTGGTTCCTTGCAAAATAGGAACAACCTGTTGTTTACAGTCAGACATATTAAACGTATCAAGAACACTAGTGATGTACTTCCTCTGGCTGAGCCAAAGTTTTCTCTTAGACCTGTCCCTCTTGATTTCCATTCCTAGAATGTAGTTTGCTGACCCCAAATCTTTCATTTCAAACTTCAAGGATAATTGGGACTTCAAGTTTGAGATCATACCTTTGTTATTTCCAAGGAACAACATGTCGTCAACATACAAAGCAACAATAAGGATCTTATTATCTTCAACCTTTTAGTACATACAATGATTGGCTTTCGATCTCACAAATCCTAAGGACAACACAAATGTATCATATTTTTGATACCATATTCTAGGAGACGGTTTCAAACCATAAAGAGACTTCTTTAGTTTACATACCAAATGTTCTTTACCCTTTTTCACAAAGTGCTCAGGCTGGGACATATAGATTTCTTCTTCAAGGTCCCCATGAAGAAATGTTGTTTTCACATCCATTTGCTCGACTTCCCAATCATATGCAGCTGCAAGTGACAAAAGAAATATAATAGATGTCAGCTTAGCTACAGGAGAGAAAATTTCTCCATAGTCAATACCTTCCTTTTGAGAATACCCCTTCGCAACCAATCTAGCCTTGTATTTGTCAATGCTGCCATCTGGACCATACTTCCTTTTGAAAACCCATTTACAACCCACCGGCTTTCTTCCTTTAGGCAAGGATACCAGATTCCATGTTCCATTCTTCTCCAAAGATTTCATTTCATCATTCATGGCTTCCAACCAAGAATCTGAATCTGACATATCCATGGCTTCTTTTACAGTCCTAGGCTCATTAGTATCAGCAAGTAAAGCATAGGCACAATTTACATTCAACATTGAAAAATTATACCTATCTGGGGTAAACCTATAAGGTTGTCGCCTCTCTTGTGTGGATCTTCTTAACACTTGTGGTGAAGCTTCATTTTGTTCTTCTTCTGAACTTTTAGAGCTACTTGAACTCTCTTCATTCTCATCTCCAGGTACATCTGGAGTTGTCACTTCTTCTCCTAGTGGAAATTCAACCACATCCTTCTCTTTTTCCTTCTTTGTTGGTTAATCTATAGACATAGGTTTCAGCTCTCGGAAGATGACACTCTTGTTAGACACAACCTTTCCAATCTCAAGATTCCAAAGCTTGTATCCTTTAACTCCAACTCCATATCCAATGAAAATACATTTGAATGCTTTGTTAGCTAATTTAGATCTTTTAAAATCAGGCACATGTGCATATGCCTCTGAACCAAACACACGAATGTGTCTTAGAGAAGGTTTCTTACCAGACCATGCTTCCATAGGTGTCTTGTCTACTAACGTTGTTGTAGGTGACCGGTTCAACAAGTAACATGTTGTAGCAACTACTTCTGCCCAAAACTTCTATTCCAGTCCAACACTACTCAACATGCTTCTTTCTTTCTCCATCAGAGACCGATTCAACCTTTTAGCAACTCCATTTTGTTGTGGAGTATAAGGCGTAGTTCTATGTCTTTTAATTCCATGGTCTACACAGTACTTGTCAAATCTATATTGCAATACTTACCACCGTTATCAGTTCTTAAACATTTTATTCTCCTTCCAATCTGATTTTCAACCAAGTTTTTAAATTCCTTAAACCGACTGAACACTTCTGACTCATTGTTAATAAAATAAACAAATGTCCTTCTCGAATAATCATCAACAAAGGATACATAGTACTTTGATTTAGACAAAGAAGGTACTTCCACTAGACCAAACACATCAAAATGCACATAGTCCAAAATGTCAGAAGATTTATGATGACTTGAATAAAATTGAACACGGTTTTGTTTTCCGTATATGCAATGTTCACGAAAATCAAACTCAAGGTTACAATTAGTAAGTCCTACCAGATTTTTACTCTCTAAAGTTTTCAAACCTTTTTCACCAATGTGACCAAGTCTATAATGCTAGAGCATTGTCTTTTCTATAGGAAGTTTAGCTTCCATAGAATTTACATCATATGTCAACTCGGTAGTTCTATCAAATTTCTTAGTGACTATATTACAGCACACAAGTTCAATATATAACTTGTACAATGTACCAACGCGTTCACCCTTAGCCAAACTAATAGACCATCTAGTCATCTTACAACCACCAAACACAAATGTTACCTGGACTCCAGCATCATTTAGCTTGCTTGTACAAGAAGTAGGTTTCTTACCAAACCTGGTATGTGTAGAACTCCATTGATTCCCTTTATTCTCCCATCAGGAATTGGATTTTAATTCTTCCTCACCCAACAATCTCCAGTGTTGAGTCACTTGCTAAGTACACCTTCCCACCAACATACAGTTCATACTTTGAGAACCACTCCTTACGAGATGTCATATGGAAATATGCCCCTGAGTCAATCAACCACACATTGTTAGAAGCAGGAACTGCTAGAGCTGCTACAAAGGCGTCTGCATCATTGTCAGAAGATTCATTATCAGAAGAGTTCTTTCTCTTCTTCTCCTCTTTGCAGTCTTTTCGAATATGACCCTTTTGTCCACAGTTCCAGCATTTCACCTTAAAATTCTTTCCAGGAGACTTGAACCTCTCTTGAGACTTGGACTTGGACTTGGACTTCTTCCCTTTCTTCTTTTCTTTGTCCTTTAGTCTGCCTCGAATAGAGAGTACATCTTTTGTCATCTCAGAAGACTTATTTCTCATTTCTTCTGATAAAAGAGTATTGACTACAATATCCATCTTCAACTGGGTCGTAGTACTACCAATGGCCATCACCAAATGTTCCCAAGAATCTAGCAATGAGTATAGCAGCAACATGCAACATTCTTCTTCTTGAATAGCCACACCAACTTATGTCAATTGAGCGAGAACCATGTTAAATGCATTCAAATGATCTGCCAAGGGTGTTCCTACATCCATTTTCAGAGAATATAACTTCTTTCTAAGAAAGAGTTTATTCACCAAGGTTTTGCCCTGATAGATGTCTCCTAACTTCTTCCACAAATCACTTGCAGTCTTCTCCTCATGTACGTTCAACAGAAGTGAGTCTACAAGGCTTAGTCTTATGAGTCCTCGAGCTTTCCTGTCTGCTAAATCCCAATCTTCTTGCCTCATGCCCGAAGGTTTTTGTCCACTCACTACAATCCAAAAATCTTGGTCAACCAGCAGGTCCTCAATTTTAAGTTTTCATAACTCAAAATTGGAGCCATTGAACTTCTCAATATCCATTCTTCTAGAAGTGTTTGTCATCTTAATCTGTAAACAAGTAGACACACTAACAGACTCCCACTAAAACAAATTAACACAAAAAACCAACCTTACCCACAAGTATAACACAACTGGCCAAGCTCCGATACCACTTGTAAGGAAAGCACAGTGTAGAAAAATGCTTCCCTAATGTCAATTTGTAGGGGAAACAAAACTAGTGTGTTTTATAACTTTACAAAATACTAATATTAGTATATACGAAACAGAGATAATGTCAGAATTCAAACATACATAGAGATAAACACCATGAATTTATGTGGGAAAACCTTTCAGGAAAAAAACCCACCACTGACAACAAGATCACTTTATTCTCAACAAAGAAACATTACAATAAATTGTATTATCACAACACAGATGTTCACTCTGATCACTTCGGTTACACCCCACAGTATATGGCTTATCATCATAACAACAGCCATGTTCGAGTCTCCTCTTGGCTTCATATACATTTTCATGTCAACTGTTCAACTGTCAGTTTGCACCAATCGGTTAGGCATCTAACTGTCTGCATTCATGAGAAATCAATTATCCCACATGCATCTAGGAATCGAACCGGTTCATATTCAAAAAACCCCAACTCAGACAAGTTGACTCCATTGAGTATCGAGAAGACAAACAATCAGCTATCCTGAACATCCGATCTTTCTCTCTGTGCTCCACCACGTGGCACCCTCTAATTGGTTATGGGTCCCTGCTTTGACATCTTAGCATGGCCTCACTATCAGCCCATAATTCTTCTTTGTCGCTGGGTCACGATGGAAACTCTCATGAGCAATTTCCCATCGTGACTTGGCAACCACCATCAGATCTTCTACGGTCACCATCCGATTATTTCAATCTACTCAACCTTTAATTCGCCTTAGTCGCTCTCCTGCCAGGTCCCACCACTTGGTCGCCATGTCGCGAGGAATATACTAGCAAGCAGTTTCCCACCACGATATAACGACCACCGTTGGATCAACCTTGATCATCATTCGATCATCTCCAATTTGCACGACCCTTATCTCGCCTAGACCGCTCACTTATGTTGGGCCCCACCATGGTCGCCAAGTCGCAAGAAATAACATACGTGTATCTTTCCATAGCGGTAAAGCGATGACCGTTGGATCAGGATCTAAACTGCAAGTCTTTTATCCTTTCGTCCATCTGATAACCGATGCTACCCCGATGATCGAAGATGAATTCATCGGGTCATCGGGATGACTTCAAACTTGCTACTCCGAGCTCTGATATGTCGAGTTCATCGTCAAAGGATATACTGATAGAGTTCACATATTTTCTTCACACTATTTCATCGGCCAGAGTTAACCTGATTAGTATGAACAAAGGTCAAGTGAGTTAGAGGCATAATTCCAACAGGATCGGCACTAAAGACACTTATCGCAAAAAAATTGATTACTTTGCCAGAAGAAAGGAACTACGAACCTCAAGTAAAACCACCTTGGTGGAATGATAACCATTATTGCGATTTCCATCGAAACAAGGGACATCACACAAATAATTGTCAGCAGTTGAAACATGTCATCCAAGATTTGATTGATAATGGAGTAAGAACAGTGGATGGACATACGACAAATGAATCTCATACAACTTTTAAAACTCCACTTCCAAACTATGAGAAGGGTGAATCATCAACAATAAATAATGGTAAGGGTAAAGCAAAGGTCAACTATGCTCATACATATGATAATGTGGTAAATGTGATTGTAGTTCAAGAAAAGAAAAATCAAGAACCTACTCATGCTATCACAAGAAGCAAAGCTAAAGTTTTTTTGTCGGGTCCTACAACAAACACGTCATCCACTACAAAACAATACAATCTAGTGGATTAATTACAAAAAACACCCGCACAAATATCCATCTTAGAACTTTTAAATCTTTCACTTGTGCACAAATAAATTCTTGAATGAGCATTAGTAGATACAAAAGTGTCCAAAGATCTTGATATCGATCAATTCCAAACCATGGTGGGACACCTCACGACCCCTCATTGCTTACCATTCACTGAAGAAGATGATATGTCCTTACAACATCCCCATAAATCTCCCTTGCATATCTAAGTCATCATTCATAAGACGCGGGTTAAACGTGTCGTAATAGATGGAGGAGCTAGCTTAAACATTTGCTCTTTGAGTCTTGTCTGTGCTCTAGGTTATTCAGAAGATGCAGTTGATCCCCAGAAAAAGATCACCATAAAAGCCTATGATGAAGAAGAATGTTCCTCTAAAGGAATTGTGATGTTACCCATTAGGGTGGGACCTTTACAAAAAGACACAGCATGCCAAGTTCTAGACTTGGACTTATCATACAACATACTCTTGGGAAGACCCTGGATACATGACATACAAGTTGTTCCATAAACATATCATCAGTGCTTAAAGTTTCCCTACAACGGACAGGAAATCATGATCTCAGCAGATTCAAATCCATTTCAGTATTGTAGTAATCTCAAACCAACTCAAGAAGTCATTGTTCCTCATAATAGAGAGGCATCATCTTCAAACACACAATCTAAAGAAAAATCATTTGCCTCAATTTTGTCAAGTATGGAAAAACAAATGTAGCTAAGAGATCGAGGGAATGGAGAATATTCAATATCACAATTACCCCTTTCTCCTAAATCCTTTGGAAAACCATCAAACTCTAAATAACAACCAATTGTAAAACATCTTCTAATATTTGATGGAGCATTTGTTAGTGCTGGGACCTTATCAGAGGAAACGGAAGACAAAGATGTATTGCAGTGGCTATACAAGGATGAAGAAGTTCAACAAAAGATCAACAATGTTCGCATACCTACAGAAAAGTATGGAAAAGGATTTAAAGTCCAAAGAAAAATGGGATACACTGGAATAGGTCCTATAGGGAAAAGAAAAGAAGGTATATCAGAACCTATCCAACCTTACATTCAACAAGCTACAGACACAACAGGCTTAGGATATGGACAAGTTACTCTACCAGAAGACACATCTTTTAGCCAACAACAAGAGGAATATGAAAACAGACAAGAACAACTGGCAATTGAAAGAGAAGAAACATCTGCTAAGCAACAAACACAAGCAAACATGAAATGGGAAAAGAAGAAAGCTTCAAATCAACAAGAAAAACAAACTAAAAGCGCATCTCAAGCAGCATTAAATCTCAATCAAAACAAGCATGAACCTAGTACTAATCAAGGAGAGCTCATAGCAAAGATGATAGAACTCAATCTCAATCCTGAAGAAGTTGAATATGCAAGAAGAAATGATATAGCAACAAAAGATGAAGAAACAAATCAAATACTATATGAACAAATTTGTAGATTGCAGGTTGCAAGTGATACAGATTCTAATGAATGGAAATGGGATTCCTATCACTCTGAAGAATTAGCTGAAGAAAATTGCTTTGAAGAAGATGTAGGAGTCGATGTAGTTCACACGTATGCAGGGCAAACATTAGTAACTATCTCACTTGAATCAGAATCACATTTAGCTGACTTGGACTTAACCGAGGATGATCAGGAGCTTCTTGTGCGAGGTCATTTTGATGAGAGTATCGTTCTAGACATCTACATACATATTGAAAACTTTGATACATCTATCATGATCCTTGATACCCTCGAAACATCCCAACCTGAGGACCCCTTACCTCTAATCCACCCCGAACTTATTGATTGAGAAAATGAAGGACATGCTACCATTGATACCTTTCTGAATGACCATGCCATATTTGTATATTTTAACGCAATCAACCCCATAACAACTCTCACCAGGAATGTCAGCAATGCATCTTCTATTCAAGTGGGTGCCAAATCTCCTAGTCACAAAAAGAAAAATAAAGAAAACAATATCAGGTCTAATGTTGAAAACCATTTCTTGACAACATTAGATCGGAAAAAAAGTAAAAAGAAAGGAAGCATCTAACAGTGAAAACCTCCTTGAGGCGCCGGAAGATGGGAGATTTGACACTATACCTGCGCACTATCAAGAAAGGTCATCCATTTTGATCGAACCAACAGAGTCAGTTAATATTGGGACAACAGAGCAACCAAAGATCCTATATCCAACAACTTCTCTATCATAACAAGAAATGCAATAATATGTGGAATTTTTCAAACGAAGGCAAATCAATTTCGCCTGGTCATATGTAGACATGTCGGGGTTAGATCCAGAGCTTATTATGCATCACTTAAATGTCAATCCAGGAGCCAAACCAGTCAAATAGAAATTAAGGAAAATGCATCCGCATATCGCTCTCATGGTCAAAGCAGAATTAAAGAAATTATTGGATGTCGGATTCATCAGACCTGTAACTTATCCTCAATGGGTATCCAACATCGTTCCTATTTCAAAACCAGATAAAAGCATCAAAATATGCACAGACTTCAGAGATCTTAATAACGCATGTCCAAAGGATGACTTTCCTTTGCCTAATATTGACATCATTATAGATTTAACTATTGGACACTCCATGTTTTCTCTAATGGATGGTTTCTCAAGATACAATCAGATTAAAATATCACCTGAAGATCAAGAAAAGACAACTTTCACATGCCCATGGGGTACTTTCTGCTGGAACATCATGCCTTTTGGACTAAAAAATGCAGGTGCTACATGTCAGAGAGCTATGACAATGATATTCCATGACATGATGCACACATTCATGGAAGACTATGTGGATAACATCTTAGCCAAATCATACAAAAGAGAAGAACATATAGAGATACTGGAATATATCTTTGACCGGTTAGAACAGTACAAGCTACGGCTAAATCCTAAGAAATGTGCCTTTGGTGTCACTTCAAGAAAGCTATTGGGATACATTATTTCAGCTAGAGGTATCTAAGTAGATCCAGCTAAGGTCAAAGCAATCATGGAAATGGCATCTCTCAAGAATATAATTCAGCTCAGATCACTCCAAGGAAGACTCCAGTCAATCAAAAGATTTGTTGCTCAACTAGCAGATAAATGTCAACCATTTACTCATCTATTGCACAAAAATGTTCATTTCAAGTGGGAGCATCAATGTGAGGACGCAATCAACGAGATCAAGGCATATGTCATGCAACCACCTATCCTAATGTCACCAATTCCAGGAAAGTCATTGTTACTCTATGTATCGACTACTGAAGTATCATTGGGAGTTCTACTTGCACAACAGGATAATGAAGAAAAAGAATGAGCCATCTACTACATTAGCAGAACATTAGTGGGATACGAGCTCAACTATTCCCCAATAGAAAAAGCATGCTTGGCGGTAGTTTTTGCTTATCAAAAATTAAGACACTGTCTACTATCTCACTCCATCAAGTTGATAGCTAAAATCAATCCATTGAAGTATTTACTTAGCAAGGCAACATTAACAAGACAATTAGCAAAATGGATCATGATCATGAGTGAGTTTGATATTGAATATATTGACAGAAAAGCTATAAAAGGACAAGTCATTGCAAACCAACTAGCTGAGGCACCGCTTCAAGATGATCATCCTTTGCAAATTGAATTTCCTGATGCTGATATCCTAACAGTCACCACAAAAACATGGCAATTATACTTTGATGGTTCATATACACAACACGGATTAGGAGCAGGCAGTCTATTCATCATACCACAAGGTCATACAATCCCAAAAGCATACAAATAAAGTTTCCCATGCACCAACAACACAACAGAGTATGAAGATCTGGTTACAAGTATCAAAATGGCTATAGAATGGAACATTACACAACTTCAAGTCTTTGGAGACTCTCAGCTCGTCATCAATCAAATTAATGACGATTATCAAACAAAGGACAAGAAATTAATGCCTTATAAAAATATGGTTGATGATATCAAAAAATACTTTGTAGAAATGACTTTCCAGCAGATTCCAAGGAATGACAACAAAACAGTAGACACCATGGCTACACTTGCTTCTCTACTTCAGACACAGGAAAATCAAGAGCATTATGAATTCCTCGTGGAAGAGTTGTTTCACCCCACTCATAATTTTCTTGATTCCCATAATATTTGTCACCTTATTGGACATGATTCCTCATACTATGGCCAAACTTACACATACCTGAAAGATAACATCTTACCTCCCGACTTATCGAAAAATCAAAAGAGAAACTTTATTCACCAATCCTCCCATTTTACTCTTGTTGCGGATACCCTGTTTATATGAGGTTTAGATGATACTCTAATAATATGTCTTAAACAAGAAGAATATGAGAAGGCCTTACATGAAGTCCATAACGACATTTGTGGCACTCATTCAAGTGGTCTTACCCTTTCAAAAAAACTCATACGCTTGGGCTATTATTGGCCGACTATGGAACGAGATTCTTTTCAGATAGCTTGAACATGCAAACAATGTCAGATCCATGGGAAGTTGATTCATGCACTAGCACAAGAACTTCATGCTTTGGCAACATCTTAGCCTTTTTATAAATGGGGTCTTGATCTAGTAGGAAAGATAAATCCTTCTTCATCCAATGGTCACAAATTCATCCTTGTAGCTACAGAATATTTCACAAAATGGATTGAGGCAGTACCTCTCACAAATATCACAGGAAAACCAATTGTTGCCTTTATCTTGAACTACATCATTTGTCGTTATGGAATACCCTGACCATTATCACTGATAATGGGCAACCATTTCAGAGTCAGAATGTCCAAGAGCTATGTGAGAAATTCAAGATCCAATACATATTCACCACACCCTACTATCCACAAGGGAATGGGCAAGCAGAAGCATCAAACAAAACAATTCTGAAAATCCTCCAAAAGACAGTAAATGATGCTGGAAGGGATTGGCATATTCAATTGAACCCTGCTCTATGGGCCTACCGTACTAGTATTTGCACACCAACAGGTACCACACCTTTCTCTCTTGTCTATGGATAAGAAGCAATACTGCCAATAGAAGTAGAGATACCTTCTCTATGAGTATCATTAAAAGGTCTTATCCCAGATGAAGAACAATGAGTATCTAGATTGCAGGAGTTAGAATTGATCCATGAACGAAGACAAAATGCCTTTTATCATTTAAAGGTATATCAACAAAGAATGTGTCAAAGTTATAATCACAGGGTCAAACCATGAGTCTTTCAAGTTGGAGAACTAGTACTAAAGGAAAATCCACGCAACCAGGCAGATCGAGAAAAGAAAGGAAAGTTTGAACCAAACTAGTTAGCTCTGTTTGTGGTCACAACAGTATTTGGATCAGGAGCATATTAGCTATCAACACAGGATGAAGATCAACTCGACAAACCCATCAATAGTAGGCATCTGAAGAAGTTTTATGTCTGAAAAAATAGAAAAATCAAAAATAGTGAAAAAGCAAAAAAATCAAAAATAGTGAAAAAGTAGAAAAATCCAAAAACAATGAAATAGCAAAAAAATCCAAAAACAATGGAAAAGCAAAAAAATCAAAAACAGTGAAAAAGGAGAAAATCCAAAAACAGTGAAAGAGCAGAAAAATCAAAGACAGTGGAAAAACATAAAAATCCAAAAACAATGAAAAAGCAAAAAAATCCAAAAATAGTGGAAAAGCAAAAAAATCAAAAACAGTGAAAAAGCAGAAAATCCAAAAATAGTGAAAAAGCAAGAAAAATCCAAAAATAGTGAAAAAACAAAAAATACAAAAAAAAGAAGTGAAAAAGCAAAAAATCCAAAAAAAAAATCAAATATGAGAAAAAGTGCAATAAAAACAGATGGTGAAAACCTGGCAAACAAGCACTATCTATCCACTAGCTCTTCCATCTATTAGTTCATGCATCCTTCCGCTTGCATTCATTCAGCGTCGTTCATATCCATAATAAAGCCTTGTACATACGCAGGCATCCCGGGTGGATTCCCGCTATGGTTTGGATCATTGGGTATATCATAATGAATTTATTTCTAGGCTTAGGGAAAATCCTGCACCTAGCTGGGGGCAAAATTTTTGATCATTTTGAGCTTAATCAAATAGGGAGAACAATAGTTAGATAACTCTTATCAAGCGAAAACCGAGACATATCCAACATTGAACACGTGATCAAATTATAAAACATCAAACTATCGCATGTCAGTCTAAGCACATTCACACACTTTTCCATAGATGATCTTTTGGATAATGATTTAAACATGCTTGTTCAACTTTTCTATCTTGATTTTTGCTATCATGGTTTTTGAGTAACTCCAGGATGTCTCTGACTAGAGGAACTAGGAAGGAACATGATATTTTTCTTGTCTACTGTCTGTAAATTAATCATTAATATGGGCAAATTTGTCTCGGGACATGATCATCGGAGTATCATCGAAGACATTTCTGATTTGTGTATTGAAATGGTTAATACTGCCTGTTTTACGAAAGTAACACTCAAGTCATCTCGGTTCAATTATACCTTGATGCTTGTGCTAACTTGCCATATCAAAATCCAAGAAAGTCGTGCTTAGGTCATCATGGTTTAATTATACCATCAATGTTTGCACTTACTTCCCACATTAGAAAAGCTCAATGATGACAAAACGCAATAACCCAGTGACTGGTCCGGTCGTAGCTTTGCATTTAGCTTGCATTTCATTCTTGCATGGGATCCCGCATGCTCATTTTATCCAAGGTTAAATCTATTGCAGGAATCATCAAAGCATCATCATAAGTGTATATGCAATCAGGATGATGACTCATCTCTCTTCGGATATTATCGACCCAGCAAAAATCTTATATTTCCCCCCTCAACAGAACCAACATCAGCATATTTGAATCTTTTTGCAACTTGATATCAAGAAACTAGCAGTTCTTTATCCAATCAATCTTATCAATTCTATCAATTAATCGCATCTAAATTGATCCTATCATGTCTTATACAAGATGTATCTTTCCTGAAACCAAACGCTTTGATCATGTCTTATATAGGATATATCATTCCTGAAACCAGACGCTTTGATCATCTTTGTCTTATATAGGAGGTGTTATTCCTGAAACAAGACTGAATCTCGATCTTATCAATCTAATCAATCTAATCAATCAAGCTTTATTAATAATCAAAAACCACATCACCGTGATCATAGAACTCGTATTTTCATCAACCACAGTTGCAGAAATCGAATCATTTCTAATCGGGATATCAATTTCGCGAAAATCCAAACACTCCAAAGGTCAATTATCTCAATTGATCTCTTGAGGGGGCATCATCATACCACAATTTATCAATCAATAGCTGGGGCATCCTATCGAACCAATATCATCACCAAAATGAGATTATTCTTTGAATCAACGTGTCATCACACCTCACTTCAAAGAGGGGCAAAACGTATACACCTAAAAAATGGTCTGAAGATAATTAATTAAATAAGCAATTATTTAATTAATCCCCCTTCCTAATTTAATTAAATTCATTAGGAAATTTGATTAAATTCTCTCTTTCATCTACTTATTAATAAATCTAAGGATTTATTTAATAGGTTCATTTCCATAGTCCCCTTTGATTAATTAATTCAAAATAATTAATCTCCTCCCCCCACTTCAATTAATTCTTCTAATCCCCTAATTAATTAAAACAAATCAATTTATGAATTGTTGAGAATTAATTAGTCTTTTCCTATTATTTGAATTTTTAAATTCAAATTACCCACATGTCTCCTAACTTCTAACCACCTAACCTAACCATCCCTCTAACCTAACCCATTCCACCTAAACTTGGGTTTAACTAACCCTGTCCTATATTGCACATTCTAACCTCCTTATCCTAACCTCCTATGGTGTGGATATTTTCTTCTCGAGACACATGGCACTTTGGCCACATGTCTCCTCTCTTGGACACTTTCCCTTTTATGAGAAAAGCTCCTTGACACTTGTCGCCATAGAGATGACAAGTGTCTCTTCCTCCAACCTCTTCTCCAGCCTCCTCCAATTTCACCCTTGATATCTTCAGACTCAATCTTGACCGTTGATTCCTGCCACTTCACCCCTGGCCTTGGAAATCCTATAAATATTCTTCATTTTGGAGCAATAAGCATCCCATCTCATTTTCATCTTAGGCATTGTTACTATAGGTATATCCATTCTAGCATATAATTTGAGCATTGTTATTATAGGCAATTGCATCTTAGATTTAGTTTAATTTGATCATTTTCTAGCAGAATTGTTGAATCATGTAGCTTAATCAATCTCTTTTCTACCTTAATTTTATCATCATCATAGCTTAATCATGCACATAATTAGCTTAATTGGTCTCTTGGACCAATCTAGCATAATCAATCTCATCTTTGCATATCATTATCATTTCAAATCATTTGTCTAGGTGCAGTCAAGTCACTGGGATTGCTTGTCCAGATCTGAGAGAAAATCCATACTCGCATCTCTTAGGAGGCGATAGGTCGCTTTGTCATGGTTCATCTTTGTTTGCTTATTATTTGCTAACCATGCTTGTAATGATCTATTGAGTGTTTTGTGTTGTAGCTATAGGTATCGCACATCACAGA